>NC_045445.1:104848012-104910446 GCF_002776525.5 Piliocolobus tephrosceles | reverse complement strand
TAAAAAAAAAAAAAGAAAGAAAGAAACAATTCAATTTCCTTTATTTGTATGTTTTCAATGACCAGTCATTTGTGGGGAAGGAGGTTTTGATGCTGGCACAGATTTGATAATGCAGTCAGAGAGGAACAAATTACAGACTAAAGATGATGTATTTGGCAAGAAATAATACTGCTGCAAATAGTTTTTTTAAAGATGATCAGTGGGTGAATATGAGTGTCTTCAGGATATAATCTGTGCCATATTCAATTTTTATCTCCTATGGTGTTTAGCATAAGTAATAAATACAATGTGATTATTTATGAAATAAATAGTTTTTAAAAACCCAAAATAAAATAAACAAGCAGAACATCTCGGCAATTTATTACATCTAATTCCATTTTATTTAAACCACCCAAAGTGATGGTCAGCGAAGCAAATAAGAGCTTTAGAGAAAAAATAAAACAGGAAATGAGGAGAAAAGAGATGGTTATATGATAAGAAAACTTATTTGTGGGCTGTGCTTCAGATAATATTTAACTTTTAACCCTGTCATTCCCCAAATAGTTTCGTGGCATCAATGATTAAAGTAAAAGGAGTATTTTTATTTTTAATCATTTATTCTATGGGAAATTATAGTTTTATACATCTGAGAACAGCATCTTATTTTAAAATGTTTTTCAAGAAGTTTTATTTTATTCTTCTTATTGTTCTTAAAGTCTAGGTTAAGTTCACCTAAATTATGCCTTTTAAAATAGTTTAATAACTAGGGCATTTTATAAAATTCTAATCTCAGAGGATAGATCCAGGCTCCATATTTTCTGGTTATAACCAACATTCAGTGCCCTTTAAAGAAGGGACTATATGTTGCCCTAATGTTTCCAACTCAATCTTTCTGGTAATCTAATAGCTGTACAACATTTAGACAATGCTCATAGGATGTGACAACAAGCAAAAACAGATAAAGTGCTAAGATTTGGAATCATTCCAGAAATGGAATGATTATCTGAGGACTTTTTCTATGTTATTTTCTACTTGGCTGTCAAGAAGATATGGGTGTTGTGGGGCAAGGGGCAGGGTGTTTGGTGTTTCCTTTTTTTCTCTCTCTTTCCTAAATTCAGAATGCATCTAAGATTTTCTGGATATCAGAGATGCTGATGAGTCATGAAACCTGCAGAATTCTGAGATGCAGTTTAATGAAGGGATTCCAAATTCCAAACTATGCAAGAACTCACTGACTAATCAGTAGATTGACCAGATTATTTGATTTTTTTTCACCCTCCGCATTTTGAAACTCAGGGCTAACCTGATTAAGCCTGCCAAACTTAAGCAGCCTTGGCTGCTTTTAATCACTTACTTCTAGTTGATCTTAGAACTCCCACTAGCAAGCCACATAGCCAAACAATGCATACTTAATCTTGGACTAACTTCCTTGTTGATAACATTTCTGACTGTGGATCATTATAGTAATGGTTGCTTAAAGTTGCTTTTTAGAAACTTAGGGACAGCTCCTGTCCAGTTCAAACTAGTTGAGATCACCAACCCTTCAATCAGGCTTGTGCAAATGCTCAAGAGGTAACCTTTTGACATCAGATGACCAAAAACTCCTTTTTCAGATCATGCTAATGCCATTATCTGAACATGTGTCCAGTGAACAGTCATGTAGCTTGATTATACTTGCACAGAAACCCTAAATACCTCACTTTTCTTACTTGCCAATCACCTTTTCCCACACTTTAGACCACCTGGCTTTCTATTCCATAAGTACCCTCAAGTACTGTTTTGGGGGAAATGTATTTGAGAACTGGTCTCCCACCTCCTCACTTGGCTGCCTCATGAATAACCCCTTTCTCTTTTGCAAAACCCATTGTTACAGTGATTGGCTTACTGTGTGTGAGCAGAAAGAGCCTGGTTAGGTATCAGTTTCTAACCTACAAACATTTCCCTATTCATTATAGCTCCAGAGGGTATGAATTAAAAAAGAAGAAGGAAAGTATAACTCTAACTAATAAATCTTTACTTAGGTAGAATTATCATAATTAGATTAAGATGGTTAAGGTTAAGAAATATAAGAGAAGAAAACCACTGTTGACTTTAGTAATAATTATCCACGTAATTTTCTATGGGTTTTAAATATTCTTAGCATAATAAGATAACAAAAAAATATGAAAGAGTACCTCAGACTTGTGAAAATGTTGAAAGTTTAACTCTTCTGTGATTGTGTTATTAGAGCCTTGAGGCAAGAGAACAGACTGGTGGATAGGGTTTGGGTTTTATTGTTTTTGTGCTTTTAGAAATGTAGTCTTGCTCTGTCATCCAGGCTGGAGTGCAGTGGCATGATCATAGTTCACTGCAGCCTCCAGCTCCTGATCTCAAGTGATCCTCCCTCCACAGCCTCTGGAGTAGCTGGGACTACAGGTATGTACCACCACACCCAGCTAATTTTCAAAATTTTTTGTAGAGACAGGGTCTCACTATGTTGCCCAGGATGGTCTCAATCTCTTGGCCTGTCCTCAAGCAATCCTGCCACCTCAGCCTCCCAAAGTGCTGGGATTACAAGCATGACAAGCCCAGCCCAGGTTTAGAGTTTTACTGTGAAGAAATGGATGCTTCTATCCACAACTGTTTTTGGAAAGAAAAGAATTCAGCTATGCAGAGAAAGAGCTATTTTTGTGGCTCAGCAGTGGAGATTCAGTGGTGTGGGCAAGTAGGAACTAAATTGCAAGCCAGAGATAGAATGAATTAGAAGTGTTAAGGAGGAAAATATAGAAAGGAAAATAAGTAGGAAACCTGACACACGTTATGCAGAACTTAGGATTCCCAGGCATTCTGTCTCAGAAACCTCAATCCCAGCTTCCAATGTACCATGAGATCTTAAGAAAGTCACTGAATTTAACCTGCCTTCTTAAATATTTTAAACGTGACCTAAAGATTTATCTGTACATGGTGAACTATAACCTAATTAAATGTTTAAATAGACTATAACTTGCTCTTCTACCAATCACTGAGTTTCAGCTAATCAAAGGTGGCCAACTATTCAAGCCATGTTCAATTAAGGCAAATGCCAAGCTGTAACCAATAAACTGTTTCTGTGCCTGTCTTTTCTTTTTTTTTTTTTTTGAGATGGAGTTTCATTCTTGTCGCCCAGGCTGGAGTGCGATGGTGTGATCTCGGCTTACTACAACCTCCATCTCCCGGGTTCAAGCGATTCTTCTGCCTCAGCCTCCCAAGTAGCTGGGACTACAAGCACCTGCTACCACACCTGGCTAATTTTTATATTTTTAGTAGAGACGGGGTTTCACCATGTTGGCCAGGCTGGTATGGAACTCCTGACCTCAGGTGACCCACCAACCTTGACCTCCCAATGTGCTGGGATTACAGGAGTGAGCCACCATGCCCAGCCCACATCACTTTTCTTTTTCTGTCCATAAATCCCCTTCGATGATGTGGCTGTCCTAGTCTCTCTGAATCTATTCTGGTTCAAAGGCCTCCTTAATTCCTGAATTGTTCTTTGCTCAATTAAACTCTATTAAATTTAATTTGTCTAAAGTTTTTTGTTGTTGTTTTGTTTTGTAGACAGGGTCTCACTTAGTCTCCCAGGCAGAAGTGCAGTGGCATGATTATAGCTCACTGCTGCCTCAAACTCCTGGGTTCAAGTGATGCTCCTGCTTCAGCCTCCTGAATAGTTGGGACTACAGGTGTGTGCCACCATATCTGACTAATTTTTTTAATTTCTGTAGCACCCAGACTCTTGCCCAGTCTGGTCTTAAACTCCTGGCCTCACGTGATCCTCCCACCTTGGCCTCCCAAAGTGCTGGGATTACAAGTATCAGCCACTGCATCTAGGAAGTTTTTCTTTTAACAGATGGCATCAGAAGTGAGACCCAAAGTGGAGCTTCCTGCAATCCCAGGAGCATTAAGTGACTAAGCAATGTACCTACTGGGCCCATTGTGTTCATTGCTCTCTCACATCAATTGAGGATCATGAGTAAGTTCTTGCTCAGATTCTGCAGCTCTATGGATTTGTGTTTTCGGCTATGTAAATTTGTTTGAGCAAACTTTTTTAACCAAATTGGGTTCAGAAGTCATTGTAGAAACTGGACTGGATCCAGGATCAGTCCTGGATTATTATATCAGATCTGATAATTAACTGGCTTGGATACAGTTAGAGGCTTCAGATGTCTGAGTCAGATAGAAACTGGCAGTAAATGGCAATACTGCAGCAGGTATGAACTGTGGCTTTAGGAAATTCACAGAGATGTTTGTGTTCTATTCACTTTGTTTCTTGTTCATGCATGCTTAGGTAGGGAAACATCATTGGCTACATTGATCAAGTGGATCTGAGAGCCAAAGCCAAGATTCAATATAAACAGGATCCTTAGTTTCTGAAGAACTGACTACTCCACCTTGTGGCAACATCTACCGATACATGTATATGTATTAGATCTCAGAAACAGCAAACACAGAAATGGTGAAATCTGATTAAGAATAATTTAAAAGGACAGTGGATGTTACAAATGAAAAACACTGGACTTTAAGAAGTATATTTTTTAAATGAGGGCTCCTGAAATAGGGTAACCCACGGATGCTTGTTGATGTGATTAACCCAGGGATGCCTGTTGATGTGCAAAAGCTTCTAAAAAGATTTCAGTATTTTAAAGGCAGGGTGCAGTAGCTCACGCCTGCAATCCCAGCACTTTGGGAAGCCACGGTGGGCAGATCACCTGAGGTCGGGAGTTCGAGACCAGCCTGATCAATATGGAGAAACCCTGTCTCTACTAAAAATACAAAATTAGCCAGGCATGGTGGCACTCGCCTGTAATCCCAGCTACTAGAGAGGCTGAGGCAGGAGAATCTCTTGAACCTGGGAGGCGGAGGTTGTGGTGAGCCAAGACCGTGCCATTACACTCCAGCCTGGGCAACAAGAATGAAACTCCATCTCAGGCCGGGCACAGTGGCTCACACCTATAATCCCAGCACTTTAGAAGGCCGAGGCAGGTGGATTACCTGAGGTCAGGAGTTCAGGACCAGCCTGGTCAACATGGTGAAACCCTGTCTCTACTAAAAATACAAAAATTAGCTGGGCATGGTGGTGGGTGCCTGTAATCCCAGCTACTCGGGAGGCTGAGACAAGAGAATCACTTGAACCCAGGAGGCAGAGGTTGCAGTGAGCCGAGATCCCATGCCATCACACTCCAGCCTGGGGGACAAGAGCGAGATACCGTCTCAAAAAAAAAAAAAAAAAAAAAAGATTTCAATATTTTTATTCCCTCTATGAGAAGACACTTTATAAAAGGCAAGTAAACATTGTAAGTGCCCAATTGATAAGAAAAATAATATGCTAAGTTTCTGGCTTAGTTACTAGCTAATCCTAAAGGCTAAAACAAAGCTATCCTGGATAAACTATTTATAAAAGGCAGGCCTTCAGGTAAAGCAGGCTTACTTCTTTTTCAGAGTTATCCATGCTGAGTTAATGTATAGAGAATGTGTTCTTTGCCCTATTCTTTAATTGGCTCCACCCTGAACTCAGTAAATTTAGCTAAGAAATAGTAGCTAAGTTTAAAAGATTGCCTATTGAACTAAATTGGTTTCCAAGATATACCTTTCTGGCTTTTAGCTGGATAATTTGAAATCTTTTTATAAAAGAAATTGGTATCTATTAAAAGATCACCATTTGAAGGGGGCCTGCCTGCCTCTGTACCCTGGGAAAGAGAGGGAGGACTAAATGACTAGAAATTCTTACCATTGTTTTAAATTTATATAAAAAGACTTACCTTTGTTTAAGATACTTTCCTCAGGTCATCTTTATCTTAACTGGATCTTTACCTACAACCTTTTTTTTCTTGTTTTCTTTTTTTGATTTGAGCAAATGATAGTACAATATTTAGGGCTGGAGACTCAGATCTATACTTTTGAGTTATAAATTTTCTACTTTGTTTCACGTAAGAGTCATCCCTTTAAAAATGCAAATTTAGTATTGCTTAGCTAACAGTTGCTTAGGTCAATGAAACAGGTAATTAGAAATTGATCATTTGAATGGGAAAAAGAAAAACTATTTGGAAACCGGCAAATGAAAATTCTCTATGAAAGCTATAAGATCTGCTTCTGTCTGTTTATTTGTATGTCTATATGTCTTTATGTATTGTGTGTATGTGATATTTGGCAAATAAAACTAGCTTTAAAATTATCAAAATAAAATAGAAATGACTCTAAAATTGTCAGTTAAATATAATTCAGATATGTTTGCCTCTGTTTACTGGTCAGACAGTTCTGTGCCATCTCTGCTACATGTTCTAAGGTCATAAAACTGCTGCTTCTGTAATATTTTTGATGCTTGATTTGTCTGTGAGTTTATGTTTTTGGTTTTGAGACTGGATTCTGGGGTCTGGATGGGTTGATGTGTTGAGAACTGGGGACATATCCTCAGTGCCTAGACCACCAGCTATAAGGCATAGTAAAGCCCAATCCTCATCCTCTCTGGCCTAATTTTGCCTCCTGGCCATGCTAAGAATAATCAGATCCTCCAGGCATCTTTTTTTCACAGCTCTATGCTCTGTCCTGAGCTCTACACCTGGTATGTAAATTTAGGATGCAGATAGACCCTGGCCTTTATAGCCATCCTTGGGTGCCATGTAGGTACTTGGGACCCAGGAAAACTGTGGGACACATTAAGAAGGGTGCCTGTGTCATATTTTCAATTATTTTTCACTCATTTAAATTGTTTTAAGTTATGTTATATAATATTAAGTAATACATAGTCACGAAATTGTCTGAGTCATTTCTAGGTAAGTTAAAATACTAAAACAATTATTAACCATAATTTTAAGTTTACATACTTTGGTATCTTATTTTTATATGGTATTTAAAAACTAAATATATTTAGATATCAATAAACAAAACAAATAAGGAAAATGACTTTCTAAAAATTTTTAAATGGCTTTTTAAATCTACAAATCCTGATATAAAACAGTTTAAAATTACTTGGTATCTCGATTTTCACTAAAAAATGGAATTACTTGGTGAAACCTTGTCTCTACCAAAAATACAAAAATTAGCCAGGCATGGTGGCGGGTGCCTGTAATCCCAGCTACTCGGGAGGCTGAGGCAGAGAATTGCTTGAACCCAGGAGGCGGAGGTTGCAGTGAGCCGAGATTGCACCACTGCACTCCAGCCTGGGTGACAGAGTGAGACTCCTTCTCAAAAAAAAAGAAAAGTAGAATTACTAAGAGTTACATTTGTAGTTGATATATGTAATTAAAACAACTAGATATAAGAGAAACAATTCTGTATACAGAGTGTATAAAGAAAAACAAGACATATTTTTGGTGAGGAGAGTTGTAAAGGCATAAACATGTGTGCTTGATGAAAAAAGTATAGTTAAAAAGTTACTTTAGGCCAGCCATTGTGGCTCAATGCCTGTAATCCCAGAATTTGGGGAGGCCAAGACAGGTGGATCACTTGAGGTCAGGGGTTCAAGACCAGCTAATCCCAGCTACTTGGGAGGCTGAGGCAGAAGAATCACTTGAACCCAGGAGGCAGAGGTTTCAGTGAGCCAAGATCACACCACTGCACTCCAGTCTGGGTGACAGAGCGAGACTCTGTCTCACACACATACACAAATTTACTTGAACTTGTTTTAAACTTAAAAAATACTGATGAAACCAAATGAGATCGAAAGTTGGGAAAAAAGAAAATAGAAAAAAAATTTGTAAGATTATAAAGGTTTGTGAAGATCTTATGTGATCAAAAGCTGACTGACATTAGTTTGTTCATAAGGTTTTATTAAAATAGCTTTAAGATTAGTATTTATAATACACTAATACAAAAGTAAAATTTGGTTTTGTCTTTCAAGCAAGAATTGTGTGTAGTGTTAAATAAATAAAGTAAAATACTTTTGTTCACCTTTTGAGCAAACTGCAAAAAAGGAGGGAAAAGGAGAGATAGATTCTGTCTCATGCTGTCTTTATGAGGTCTTTTGATTGGTTAGAAAACTGAGTTTCCTCTCCATCACAAAATAAACATTTTTGCTTTTTAACAGCGTTTTAATTAGTACTCTGGATAAATTAATGACTATTATTTTACAGTGACCGTGATTTTATTTTTATTAAGTGTTTTAAACCTTTGACTTACTTGACAGGCTTCCCAAAATTGAAATTAAATTTTAAAATTAAGTCTGTTGACCTCAAACTCAATTTAAGATGTTACAGAGGGCCTTTCAGCATCCAAAGGAGAGACAGTAAACCGGCTCATTTGACACTCCAAGTTATATGGGAAGCATTGTCAAATACAATATGATGTTTAACCCTTTTTGAGTTATATTTTTATGAATTTGTTATTAATATATGTTCCAAAATTGTATGAAATTTCTAAAATTCTGATAGTATGTTATCAGTTATAATCATGGTTATTATGTTAAGTTGTAGGCCACAAAAATAACCAAATTTCATTGGCACTTGTGCCTTTAAGATAATGTTAAGTCATCTCCACAGTTAATTGCTTAATTCTGATGCATTTTCTGAAAGCTTGCTACAAGTAAGAAAATTCCTAGAGTATTATGTCTTCAAGAAGGTTCATAGAGAGGATAAAATAAGACAAGCAGTCTTGAATATAGGTTTCTCATAACTTTAGGATCATATCATTTGAACTGTGTAATAGTTCCCAGAACTCTAATGAGGAGACTGACTTCTGTATAAAACTGCTAACTCGAGCAGGATAAGAATTAATTGAATACCAGTGAAATACTATGCCAGATTCTTATGCTAAATCAACCAGTACTGAAATTATTAAGATATGTAATTTGAATGAACTCCATGGTCCAAGTCAAATTACCTATGATAACCCATTTAATAAGCAGTGTTATGCAACCGAATTGGAGAAACAAAATTGGCATTTAAGAAGATATAAGTCTATTGTTAATCATGGACTCACGGAAAGCCTATGCATCTGCCCGGTTTGTCCTGAGTCCTTAAAGCTTTCATTATTGTAAGTTCAGCACTCCATGACTCATCATGGAAAAGATAAAATAAACCAAATAAGAAATATGTGTGTGCACATGTGTGTTCGTGTGTGTGTGTGTGTGTGTGTGTGTGTATTTAATGGCTGTTCTAAATTGAAAAAATGATATATGACAAATGTTTGTTTTGTCAAACCCATAATCCTGGGAAGACAATAAAAATTTCAGGTATGTTTCTGCTACCTGATGGGCCATTTGAACAAGTATAGAGGGATTTCACTCTAGTGTCATTTTAAATGCATGTTTTTTAGTCTTCTCTATGAACCTCCTTGAAGACATAATACTCTAGGATTTTCCTTACTTATAAAGAACTTTCAGAAAATGCATCAGAATTTAGCAATTAACTGTAAAAATTACTTACAATTATCTTAGAGACACAAGTGCCAATGAAATTTGGTTATTTTTGTGGCCTACAACTTAACATAATCACCATGATTATAACTGATAACATACCAAGATATATCAGAATTTTAGGAATTTCATACAATTTTGGAACATATATTGATAACAAATTCATAAAAATATAGGCTTTCCCATGCAAGAAGGCTGATGCTATAATAGTAGCTAAAAGGCTATTGGGAAATATGTTTTCCTCATGGGGCATTCCTAGAGAAATCTCTAGTGATAAAGATACTTGTTTCACTGGACATATTGTAAAGCAGTTAAATAAGATATTCCAGATACAACAGCATTAGACAAAGCTAACTAAATGACTAAATTACCTTAACCAAAGGTATTGCAGATTGATGACAATCAAATCCACTGCCATTGGAAAATATAAGTTGACTCCTTATGAAATAGTCACTGGAAGGCCTATGCTCCTAATAATAGAAACTCATATGTCTTCCACTCCTAAACTCTGATATGACTAAATGCTGCAAGATGTTAATGCATTATGCTGAAGTTTATTTTCACCAAGTAAAGGAAGCTTTTCACTATCCACTAACTGAGGACAATTAAACCCTTCACAATCTAAAACCTGGAGATTGGGTCCCGCGTTAGTCTGTTCTCATGCTGCTAATAAAGACATAGCCAAGACTGGGTAATTTATAAAGGAAAGAGGTTTAATTGACTCACAGTTCTGCAGGGCTGAGGAGGCCTCAAGACACTTACAATCAGGGTGGAAGGGGAAGCAAACACATCCTTCTTCACATGGTGACAGCAAGGAGAAGTGCCGAGCAAAAGCCCCATATAAAACCATCAGATAGGATGGGCACGGTGGCTCACACTTGTCATCCCAGCACTTTGGGAGGCCAAAGTGGGCAGATCACGAGGTCAGGAGTTTGAGACCAGGCTGGCCAACACAGTGAAACCCTGTCTCTACTAAAAATACAAAAATTAGCTGGGCGTGGTGGCAGGCGTCTGTAATCCCAGCTACTCAGAGGCTGAGGCAGGAGAATTGCTTGACCCTGGGAGGTGGAGGCTGCAGTGAGCAGAGATCACACCACTGCACTCCAACCTGGGTAACAGAGCCAGACTCTGTCTCAAAAAAAATAAAAATAAAAAAAATCATATATCATGCATGAGAACTCACTCACTCTCACAAGAACAGCATGAGGGTAACTGCCCCCATGATTAAATTACTTCCTACTGGGTCCCTCCTAAGACATGTGGGGATTATGGGAACTACAATTCAAGATGAATTTGGGTGGGGACACAGCCAAACCATATCAGGTCCTCTGGAAATTGCATCAGAGAAAGTCTTTCCTTGCCACCCATGCTACAGAAAAACTTTGAGACCTCAATTATTGGATCCGTAATCTCACAACTCAGAGGGGCCCCTCCAGACTCTCGGAATTGTAGACACTTTGGAGATCTTAAGGTCTAGTTAATCATGGAAGTTTCTCCCTGGAAGCAGATGGCAGCCCTGATGTGGACAGCTTTTCCAAGATCATAGACAAAGACACCTCTGCTATCATGAGAGACCTCAAATAATTTTCTTTCCTTGCCTTTATGAGCAATGGAACTGGAAAGGAAGTCTTGTGTGCACGCATGAACTGGAAAGGAAGTCTTGTGTGCACGCATGGGGTACACTTTTATTTGTGGAGGATTTTACAGCTGACCTTATACAAGGCAACCTTATGCCTTGATAGGTGGAAGATGAAAGTTCAGTGTGGTTGAGAATTTTTAATTTATTGGTACCTTTGTTGCTCCATTGTCAATCAGAAACAGAACATTGGTCCACTCCTCTTAACCTACATCATAATGTTAAAGAGAACATTGCCAGGAGGCCTTCACCCTTCTGGCTGGGCATGATGTATTGGATCTTTTGTTCCATGGTTTGGAGTAAATGAGATGATTAGAAATTTATCTTTCATAATAGGTTCTATAGCAGATTCTCCTGCAAAGGCTATGGTTGTACAATAGACTTCTTCAAATTATTTTGCTAAAGTTGTACTAGATAATAAACTTGCTTTAGATTTCTTATTGGCTGAACAGAAAATAATCTGTGTAGTTGTTGACACTTCTTGTTGCACAATGATAAGTACACTGTTCTACTTCCCAGTAGGATTTGAGAACAAATAAGTACATTTTTCATGGTGACAGAATGACATCAATACCTAGTTTTGGTCAACCTCTCAAAATTGAGAGGTTCCCCCAAGGGGGTGGAAGGGATTGTTAAGTTTAGACTAAAGCTAAAGCTCCTTACATATTTTAAGTTTGGCCTAAAAGTTTCTCTGTTCATAATGAACTGTAACATAATTGGATGTGTAAACAGACTAACCTACTCATGTACCAATCACTGAGTTTCAGCCATTCAAAAGTAGACAGCTCTCCAAAACATGCTTAAATAAGGTAAACACCAAGATGCAACCAATCTAGATCTTGCAACCAATCCAGATCTTTCTGTTCCTCACTTCCATTTTCTGTTCATCACTTTCCTTTATCTGCCTATAAATCCTCTCCAACCATGTGACAGTGCAGAGCTTCCCTGAATCTTTTCTGGTTTGGGGGCTGCACAATTCATGAATCAATCTTTGCTCAGTTAAACTCTGTTCAATTTAATTTGTCTAAATTTTTCTTAACAAAAGTTATAAAATTATAATAAATCCCGACCTTATTCTTAATTTCTCCTGATCAGTTTTACTGAATAGAGAAGGCCAGGTGTGGTGGCTCATGCCTGTAATCCCAGCACTTCCGGAGGCCGAGGCAGGTGGATCACTTGAGGTCAGGAGTTCAACATCAGCCTGACCAGTATGGTGAAACCCCATCTCTACTAAAAATACAAAAATCAGCCAGGCGTGGTGGCGGGCACCTGTAGTCCCAGTTACTTGGGAGGCTGAGGCAGGAGAATCGCTTGAACCCATGAGGCAGATGTTGCAGTGAGCCAAGACCGTGCCACTGCACTCCAGCCTGGGCAAGAGAGTAAGACTCCGTCTCAAAAAACAAAAAAGAAAAGAAAATGAGTAAAGAGATCATTTGTCATTTGAAGTATCTTTCTACATGTGCTATCCATACTTTATAATAGTAATTATTCTTTGTTTAGGCTTTGTCATCATTTAAATTCTTCCCCAATGTGTTTATATGTCTGTGTTTTAATTTTGTGTGTGTGTATACTCTTTTCTCTTTTTCTTCACTTGGCTGCTTTTAGCGTCACCTGGAAGGTTGTAGTGCCTGAAACTGTGTCCACTAAGGGTACATTTTCATCATCTTACATACAAAGCCTAAACAGCTCCTATATATTATATTTGTATAGTATCTTAAGGTCGGGTAGCAGTCTATGTTATAGACAGTACTCTGGATCTTGTAGTCAAATTAACCTATTTAAAAACTCCTCTCTGCCATTAAGTAATTGTTAGCATGGACAAGTAGCTTGATCTTGCTGAATCCGTTTCTAAATCTTAACTAACATGCAGGATTATTGTGCTAATCAATTATCAATTATTTTAAATGCCTGGCACTTAACAATCATTGTGCTGTTTTGGAGAAGAATCACACCTTATATTAACATTTGAAGGAGTGAAGGAAACTTCACCCCAAAAATTATTCCCTGGTATAATCAGCACTTTGAATTAAAGGCCCTTAGCAATCAACAGACACTGGAAGAGACTTTTTCCCTATCTACATAAAGACCTCATGGACCCACTAAGGAGAACAATTGTTTTTCCTTTCCCTCCCTGTTCTCTCACTATCTACTCCAGAAAAGGAGACCAAGAATTTACATCACACCTGAACAGATTCCTTAACAAGATAACATATGTCTCTCAGGTTCATTCCATTTCTAAAGAGAACCATTTACAAGTTAATCTCTGTTCCTCAATCCATTCATTCTCCCTGGAAATCATTCATTGGCCCTCAGTAGAGTTACTTATATTTACCCCACCCTGAAATAAGGTTATATAAGTGTCTGGGCTACATTGGGATATGGGATAATCACTCTGTGGTTCTCCCCTGTGTGAACATTAATAAATATTTATGCTTTTTATCCAGTTAATCTTCTTTTGTGAGTTGATTTTTCAGTGAACCTTCAGAGGATGAAGGGGAATTCCCCCACTCCACTTGGCCTCTACAAAATAATTTCCATGCTTCTATGCACAAGAAAATGCTATACTGTGCCAGTTGCAACACAGCTAATACACTCAAACACTTTATAAACTGCCAGTAATCTCAAAGACTATTCAATCCAGGCTTCATACCTTATTTTGAAAAACAATTTTCATTTATACCTTTGATAGTTTGAAAAGTTAAACAGTTGTGCTGGGCTTATAACAAAACAAGCAAACAGCAGTCCCTACTCTCCTTTCTACTCTATTTTCCAGAGGGCTTTTTAGTCATTTCTTCTGTTTACCTCCGTATTTCCGAAAATTCTGTCTCTACTGTTTATCTTTGATTTGTCTATGTAGGAGCCCAAGATATGTCACCCCAAAATATCTCTCTTAGGCAGAAGGATTATTTTGAGCTGATTATTTTGATAAACTGCAGACACAGAAGAAACTATAAAAATAAGGATAAATCACTAGAGATTCTTATCAATTAAAAAGGCTGGAGTTAAATCTACAAAATAAATCTTATCCTTATTTATTTTGTCTTTCCTGGACATCTTCCCATTACTGGCCTCTCTCACCCTCTTTGTTTCCACTGATAATATATGTATATATATATATGTGTGTGTGTGTGTGTGTGTGTGTATATATATTTATTTATTTATTTTTGAGATGGAGTCTCGCTCTGTCTCCCAGGCTGGAGTGCAGTGGCGCCATCTTGGCTCAGTGCAAGCACCGCCTCCCCGGTTCACGCCATTCTCCTGCCTCAGCTTCCCAAGTAGCTGGGACTACAGGCGCCTGCCACCACACCCGGCTAATTTTTTCTATTTTTTAGTAGAGATGGGGCTTCACCGTGTTAGCCAGGATGGTCTCGATCTCCTGACCTCGTGGTCTGCCCGCTTTGGCCTCCCAAAGCGCTGGGATTACAGGCATGAGCCACCGTGCCCGGCCGGGTCCACTGATAATGTTTAAGCTTGAAGTCAAAGCCACTTCTTTCAGATTTCACATTCTCTTGGGTATTTCCTATGTATACATGAGTTATACATGTTATTACTTTATTTTTCTGTTGTTAATCTGTCTCGATTACAGGGGTCCATCCCAACTAAGAACTATGAAGGGTACAGAAAAAAACTATTTTTCCTCTCTTATATTTGGTTTAGATATACTTCTATTGTTTTCCAACTTCTAACATTGCTAAGAAGTTAAATGTTATTCTTATTTTATATGCTTTGTTAGTGATCTAATTTTTTTCTCTATTGTATTTCAGGACCCTCTTTTTATCTCTGGTATTCTGGGGTTCCAAAGAAAATGCACTGGAACTGACTTTTTAAAAATCCATGATGCTAAACTCTTGTGGAGCTCTTGCAGTTGGTGACTAAAGTCTTCCCATTTTAGGAAATGTTCTTGAATTGTATTTTATATAGCACAGAAAATTACTCTGGCAAAGAAATTATCACTTTGTGAAACTCTTATTTGCCTATTGTACTTCTTGTTGTTGTTTTTCTCTTAAGTCTTAAAAAAACAAAAACAGATTCAGTGGGTACATGTGCAGGTTTGTTACATGGTTGTATTGCATAATTCTGGGGTTTGGACTTCCAGTAAACCCATTACCCAAATAGTAAACATATCACCCAATAAGTAATTTTATAACCCTTGCCCTTTCCCTCTCTCCCCACTTTTGGAGTCCCTAATGTCTGTTGTTTTCCATCTTTATGTGCATATGTACCCTTTCCTTACCTCCCATTTCTAACTGAGAATGTGCACTATTTGATTTTCTGTTTCTGAGTTACTTCACTTAGAATAATGGCCTCCAGCTACGTATATGTTGCTGCAAAGAACATGATTTTATTATTTTTATGGCTACATAGTATTCTCTGGTACATATATACAACATTTTCTTTATCCAGTACACCATTGATGGACACTTTGTTTGATCCCATGACTTTGCTGTAGTGAAAAGTGCTGTGATGAACATACAAGTGCAGATTTCATTTTGATAGGACTATTTCTTTTCCTTTTGGTAGCTGCTCAGTTGTGGAATTGCTGGGTCAAACGGTAGTTCTATTTTTAATTCTTTTTTTATTTTTATTTTTTGAGACAGAGTTTCACTCTGTTGCCCAGGCTAGAGTGCAGTGGTGTGATCTTGACTCACTGCAACCTCCGCCTCCTGGGTTCAAGTGATTCTCCTGCCTCAGCCTCCCAAGTGGCTGGGACTACAGGCACCTGCCACCATGCCCGGCTAATTTTTTGAATTTTTAGTAGAGACAAGAATTCATTATGTTGGCTAGGCTTGTCTCAAACTCCTGACCTCAAGTGATCCACCTGCCTCAGCCTCCGAAAGTGCTGTGATTACAGGCATGAGCCACCACACTCAGTCTGTTTATAATTCTTTGAGAAATATCCCTGCTGTTGTTCATACAGGTTGAACTAATTTATATTCCCACCAGCATTGTATAAGCATTCCTTTCTCTCCATATCCTCACTCACATGTCTTATTTTATGCCTTATTAATAATAGCCATTCTGACTGATGTGAGATATCTCACTGTGGTTTTAATTTGCATTTCTCTAATGATTAGTGATGCTGAACATGTTTTCATATTTGTTAACTGCTTGTCTGACTTCTTTTGAGAAATGTCTGTTTGTGTCCTTGGCCCACTTTTTAATGGGGCTACTTGTTTTCTCTTGTTGATTAGTTTAAGTTACTTACAGATCTGGGTGTTAGTCCTTTGTCAGATGCATAGATTGCAAATATTTTCTCCCATTCTGAAGGCTGTCTGTTTACTCTGGCAATGGTTTCTTTGGCTGTGCAGAAACTCTTTAATTTAATTAAGTCCCAATTGTCAAGTTTTATTTTGTTGCATTTGCTTTCCAGGTCTTAGTCATAAATTCGTCTAGGCCAATATCCAGAATTGTTTTTCCTAGTTTTTTTTTTTCCTTATATTTTTATCACTTAAGGTCTTACATTTAATTATTTAATCCATCTTAAGTTAGTTTTTGTGTCAGGGTCCAGTTTTATTCTTCTGCATATAGTTAGCCAGCTTTCCCAACACCATTTATTGAATAAAATTTGTAGGCACTTCTTTCCCCACTGTTTATTTTTCTTGACTTCATCGAGGATTAGTTGGTTATAAGTATGTGGATTTATTTCTAGGTTCTCTATTCTATGCCATTGATCTATGCGTTTATTTTTGTATTAGTAGCATGCTGTTTTGGTTACTATATCCTTGTATTATAGCTTGAATTGGGGTAATGTGATGGCTTTGACTTGGTTCCTTTTGCTCAGGACTGCTTTGGCTATTCAGGCTTTTTTTAGTTCCATATGAATTTTAGAATTTTTACTTCTAGTTCTGTGAAAAATAATGTTGGTAATTTGATAGGAATTGTGTTGAATCTGTAGATTGCTTTAGGAAGTATGGTCATTTTATCAATATTAATTATTTCAATCTATGGGCATTGAATGTTTTTCCATTTGTTTGTATCACCTATAGTTTCTTTCATCAGTGTTTTGTAGTCCTCCTGGTAGAGATCTTTCAACTCCTTTGTTAAATGTATTCCTAAGGGTTATTTTGTGTGTGATTATTGTAAATCAGATTTAATTCTTTATTTGGTTATCAGCTTGAATGTTGTTGGTGTATAAAAATGCTACTGATTTTTGTATGTTCATTTTGTATCCTGAAATTTTACTGAAGTCATTTATCAGGTCCAGGAGTCATTCAGATGAATCTTTAGGGTTTTGTAGGCATAGGATTCTATTGTCAGTGAACAGAGATAATTTGACTACTTCTTTTGTAATTTAGATGCCTTTTATTTTTTTCTCTTGCCTGATTGCTCTGGCTAGAACTTCTAGTATTATGTTGAATAGGAGTGGTGAGATTGGACATCCTCATCTTGTTCCAGTTCTTAGGAAGAATTCTGTTAACTTTTATCCATTTGGCATGAATGTTGGCTGTGGGTTTGTCATATATGGCTCTTATTATTTTGAGATATGTTCCTTTGATGCACAGTTTATTGAGGGTTTTTATCAAATGCTTTCCAGGAATTTATCTATTTCCTCTAGGTTTTCTAGAGTATGTGCATAGAGATATTTATAGTAGTCTCTGAGGATCTTTTTGTAATTCTCTGGTATCAGTTGTAATGTCAACTTTGTCATTTCTGATTTTGCTTATTTGAATCTTTTTTTTTCTTGGTCAGTCTAGCTAGTGGTCTATTGATCTTGGTTATCCTTTGAAAGAACTCACTTTTCCTTTTATTGATCCTTTGTATGTGATTTTGTTCTGAATTTCACTTAGTTCTGCTCTGATTTTTATCACTTCTTTACTTGTGTTAGCTTTGAGATTGTTTGCTCCTGTATTTCTATTTTAGTGTGACATTAAGTTGTTAATTTGAGATCTTTCTGTATTTTTTATGTCGGCATTTAGCACTATAACTTTCCCTTTTCACACTACTTTTGCTATATTCCAGAGGTTTTGGTAGGTTGTGTCTCTATTTTCATTTATTTCCATTTTTTAAATTCCTGGCTTAACTTTATTTTTTACCCCAAAGTCATTCAGGAAATAATTGTTTAGTTTTCATGTACTTATGTGGTTTTGAGAGTTCCTCTTGGTATTGATTTCTAATTTTATTCCACTGTGGTCCAAGAAGATGCTTGATATGATTTTGATTTTTCAAATTTGTTGAGACTTGCTTTATGACCAAGCATGTGGTCAGTTTTCAAAAATATTTCATGCACCGATGAGAAAAATGTATACTCTGTGATTCTTAGGTAGAGTATTCTCTAGATGTATATTAGGTACATTTGGTCAAAAGTCCAATTTAAGTCCCAATTTTCTTCATTAGTTTTTTGCCTTGATTTGTCTAGTGCTGTGAGTGGAGTGTTGAATTCCCCCAATATTATTGTATGACTATCTCTTTTATTAGGTGTAGTAGTATTTGTTTTATAAATCTAGATGCTTCATGTTGGGTGCACATATATTTTGTATAGTTAAATCTTATTGAATCCTTTATCTTTATATAATGACCTTTTTTGTCTTTTTTTTTTTAATTCTTGTGGTTTAAAGTCTGTTTTGTCTGATACAATAGTGACTCCTGCTCTTTTTTGTTTTCCATTTGCATGACAGATCTTTCTCCATCTCTTTACTTTGAGCCTATGGGAGTCATTACATGTGAGATGGGTCTTGAAGGCAGCAGAAGGTTGGATCCTGTTTTTGATATAATTTGCCAGTCTATATCTTTAAAATGATGCAGTTAGGCCATTTATGTTCAAGGTTAATATTGATATATGAAGTTTTGCCCCTGTCATAGTGTTTTAAGGTAGTTGCTTTGTAGTCTCAATTATGTAATTGCTGTAGGCATTCTGTAAACTTTGTATTTATGTGTGCTTTTATGGTAGCAAGTACCATTCTTTCATTTCCATGTTTAAAACACCTTTGAGCATTTATTGTAGGGCCATTGTGGTGGTGATTAATTCCCTTAGTGTTTGCTTGTCTGGGAAATACTTAATTTCTTCTTCACATATGAAGCTTAGTTTGTCAGGATATGAAATTCTTGGCTGGTATTTTTTTTTTCTTTAAGAAGACTAAAAATAGGCCCCCAATGTCTTCTGGCTTGTGTGGTTTCTCCAGAGAAGTCTGATGTTAGTCTGATAGGATTTCGTTTATAGATAGTGTTGCTCTTTTCTCTAGCTGCCTTTACCATTTTTCCTTTTGCCTTGATCTTGGATGCTCTAATGACTAAATGCCATGGGAATGGTTGTCTTGTACAGTATCTCACAGGTTTTCTCTGAATTTTTTGTATCTAGATATCAACTTCTCTAACAAGATCAGGGAAACTTTCCTTAATTTTTCCTCAAATTTCCCTCAAATATGTTTTCCATGTTGCTTACCTTTACTTTTTCTCTCTCAGGAATGCGAATCAGTCATAGGTTTGGTTGCTTTACATAATTCCACATTTCTTAAATACTTTGCTCATTTTTTTGAATTTTTTTTTATTTATTTTTGTTTGACTGGGTTAATTCAAACAACCAGTCTTCAAACGCTGACATTCTTTCTTCTGTTCAGTCTAGTCTATTATTAAAGCTTCCAACTTGTGTTTTGAAATTCCTCTAGAGAATGCTTGAATTCTAGAATCTCTATTTGGTTTTTTCTAAATCTTGCTGTTTCATCTTTCATACCCTTAATAATTTGTCTGGTTTCTTTGCATTGTATTTCAACATACTCTTGGATTTCGTTGAGCTTCCTTGCAATCCATATTTTGAATTCTTTGTTATTTCAGACTTTTCCATTTTTTAGAATCCTTTGCTAGAGACCTAGTGTGCTAGTGTGATTTTTTTGGAGGTGTCAAGACACTCTGGCTTTTTGTACTTACTGCCAGAGGTGTTTCATTGATTCCTTCTCATCCGAGGGAGCTGTTGCATCTTATATTTCAATTTGCTATTGTTTGAAGGAGACTTTTACTTTTTATTCTTTTTTTCCTTGAGGGTATTACTGTGACATATATTGTGTGTGATCATTTGGCTTTGTTTCTGGGTGCTTGTAAGGGGCCAAGGCTCTGTATGGGTTCCTTGGTTGTGGGTAGCTTCTGTGTGATGGCTTTCTCAGATGTTGCTTGTTACAGTGATGTACTGGGTGTAGGAGCCAACATACTATCTCCTGTGGGATGAGGGTGCTTAAGTCTCAGGAAGCTTATCTTATGGACTAACACTAAGCCTTTCTGGAAGCAGGCTTTTTATTTGGTGGTGCAGTTCAGACTGCAGTCCAGTAGGTGGCACTTAAGAGTAAGAACGTGCCCCACTTTAGATAGGCTGGCAAGGCGTGGACGCACTCACCCTGATTGGGAGGTGGCAAGAAGACTAAAGTATACTGAGGTTTCAGGGAAAATGGGAGTGAACCAACTTCTCATCCTGAGCCACCAGGAATGCAGTCTTATTCCCTATCATGCCTGGCACAGGACCCATGACCTTCAGTTCATATAGACTTTGTCCTTTGGTTCCCAGCTACAATGCAGCTATGGACCATGGATATACCTCTCTGACTGCTACCACCAAAATGGGCTCAGGGCAGAGCCTCTTCCCTGGATCCAGGGAAGGCAACTCTGCAGCTTGTCTGTCGTCCATTGCTGAGACACTACTGCTCTGTGTGTGGGGTGGAGTTGGGGAGTTGGGCCCCACCCTTCATTCCAGCTTAAGTGGTGCAGGCTCACTTTCAGCAGAGGTAGAGCTGCCACAAAAAGCACAACAAACACTTTCTCTGAGTGCACACCTGCCAGGTCCCAGTAGGAAGAACCATTTCAGCATCTGCAGCAGTGGATGGGGGTGGGAAATGCCCCCCTCTTCATGGCTGTTCTTGGCTGTCAGTGTTGCCCCCTTCAGCAATAGCTGCCAAACTGTAAAAAGTAAAGTAGAGGTTCCTCTTCAAAGACCTTCCTCCCCATTTAATTAAAAATAGTGACTTCTCTTAGAAGCAAAATGTATTCAAAGACCTGTGCTAACTTTCTTAAATATCTGGTAGCCGTAATAAAGAAATCAATGTGCTTTATGTTCTTAGCTCCCACAATTTAGCCTCAATATTTGCCCTGGCATGCTTATACTGGTCCAAGCAAACATCAGGTCATAGCTTGTTCCTCTTCCTTATTTGAAGGCGTTTTTACCTTTCTCAGCATTCCACAAGTTATTTCTTCCTTCCTTTGTTCTCCGCTGCCTTTGCCTGTTTTAAAAAGTTCTAAGTTGTTAGCCAATCAGGACAGATACAGAATGTGAGGTCCTGTTCCAGCCCATGGAAAATGGACACAGCAGTAGGGTGGATGCATCAGGTTATAAATGACCCTGTCTCCTTTGTTTGGTTTACTCTCATGGCAAAACTGCTGGCGAGTGTACCCTTTCTGCAGAAAGTATAAAAATGGCCTTGCTGAGGGAATTAAATTTATGTTCAAGTGTTATTTCTTTATGGCACCAGGGGACAAGCATTTAAAACACACACTCACATTTATTTGGCCCAAGGGGGCCTTTAGCAGGCTGCCCTCCTTCTACCTTAGGGGCAACCTGAATTGAGGGTTAGATCTCCAGAGGCCCTGCAGCTCCCTGGGGATCTGCTAGTCCCCTGTACTTGCCAAAGTCAGAGTGCATTGTGGGGTACATTTGCAGGGAATCTGGTGGTGTGGTGACTTAAGAGCAGAGAATTCATCAGGCAAAACAGTGACCCATGACAGATGCACAACCATGCTGCCCACTGAAAGAAATCAGGCACAGTCCTCAGCCCTGGGCCCAGTGCAAACACCATATATCTCTCAACTTCCTGGGCCCAGTACAAACACCATATATCTCTCAACTTCCTGGGCCCAGTACAAACACCATATATCTCTCAACTTCCTGGGCCCAGTACAAACACGTCCCACCATATATCTCAACTTTAGAAAAACACCACCTGGAAAAGTCCCTGATAAGGACACAGCCGTTTGTAGTTTTACTGAAAGTGCGGGAACCAATAGAAAACTGCTAAATGTATAACTTAAAATGTTAACCAATTGTAATGCTGTAACCTAGAGAAATCCCTTATTCCTCTGTAACCTTACAAGTCCTGTTTACATCGGGCTATAAAAAGCAAGCGCACGCATTGTTCGGGGCCCTCTTGTAAGCTGTGAAGCGGAGGGACCAAGTTCGAACTTGCAGTAAAGATCCTTGCCGCTTGGCTTTGACTCTGGACTCTGGTGGTCTTCTTCGGGGAATAAACGGTCTGGGCATAACACCACCATCTCAGTTCCAGTCTGAGAGGAGTGTGGGCATACCTGCATGAGCTGGCCACCTAGTTCTCTGTCCATGGGAAGTTGCCACCACTAGTATTGCCCTGGGTCACAAGGGCAGAGGGGCTCCCCGACTGTTTGACAGTCAGCAGATTGTCACAGGGATGAGGGGAGCAGATAAGAACATGCACCTACTCTTTCCATGGGACTCAGAGTTCCTTGAGGGTCCACCTCTGCCAGACTCTTGCTGCTTTCCTTTTCTGTATTCTAGCTTCTTTCCATGGTCACTTCGACAGGCTCTTTTCCCTCAGTTTTCCATTCGGAACATGTCCATTCACCATTAACTTTGATCTTCTTTCTGAGGAAACCTAGCATCTGATGCCCCTAGTCACTCATCTTGGTGTGGGGACGGGGGGAGGGGACCTTCTAATTATAAATCATTTTGCCTTTTGGTTCCAATTTCTAGGAAATTTCCATGACTGAAAGTTCCAATTTTTAAATTTTCTTATTTTTAATCATAATTATAATTTCTGAGAACTCATTCTTAATCTCTGATGATAAAAATTTAATTCCTCTGCTCTCCGCATTTTCTCTCTGCTTTTGTCCTTTTTCACATTGATGGCTACCCACAAACATCTGATAGTCATTGGTGGGCCATTCATATTTAAAACCGAAGTAACAGTGAGTTGATTGGAAGCTCTTTGACCATAAGTGGGCCTTGTTCGTGAATGGACTTCACAATTAAATAATCAAATGGCCAGACAGATTTTTCACTGAAAACCCCAAAATGTCAGTATTTATAGATCATCTCTCTAGAGAAGTTTAGTCTTATCAGCAAATAATCTTCCAATCACCTGCCTGTGGTATCTGAGGCTGCCTGCCTTTGTTGTGGTGTTGAGTAAAAGTAGGGGATTGGAGTTTTACCTTTACTATACAGACTCTCACTCAGTACCCTTTTATGCTCTGGCATTTCACTCCTGTTCTCCCTTATATGCTAGCAAATTCCAGATTCTGGGATAGCCAATTCCAGAATCTCCTTGGTTCAGATAAGCCAGAAAATATATCACCTGTCCTTTGTGGGAGTGGGGAAGGGCAGGAGTGATGACATAAAAAAACTCACCATTCCTGCTGATATTCCCCTGCCTGATCCCTACTGGCAGTGCTGTCTAGTGCCTCCAATTTCTAGCCTGTTCAGAGCAATTCAAGGTGAACTGGCTATATGTCACCAGTTTGCTAAATTCTTTACCATTTCTCCATCCTTTTTCCCTCTGTATTGTGGATTGAGGTTAAAAAGTTCTTCTAGTTTTATTGAAGGTGAAATTTGTGTTTCTCTTTTGTTTCATCCTTGTGTTTAGAGATGGTTTTCAAAAGAAGAGTGTGGAAATTACTTTTCTCCATCATGTTAAAACCATATGTACCTCCTAATTTTATAAATACAGAAACCAAGACCATAGAAGATGAAATGATTTTCCTTCTGTTTGTCCCATTGCTGCCATAGCCCTGATTGGAAGCAAGGTATTTAATTATTAACCTTGTGCTTTTGTCAGCACATGACACTAAAATAGGTTCCATAAGGTGACACTGAAGTATTGCTTTCTTTTCTGATTAAATATATGCTACATATTCATCCACTGAAACCACTCTTGGCAAAGTCACAAATGATCTCCATGTTGCCAAATCCAATAGTCAATTATTAGTCCTCATCTGTTTAACTCATCAGCGGCATTTACAATATTGATGACTCCTTCCTCCTTGAAACACCTTTGTTCATTTAGCCTTCAGAACACTATTCTTAAATTTTTTTTAACCTCACTGCTTCCTCCTTTTCTATCCTTTGGCTCTTCCTCATTTATCAAACCTCCAAACATTGAAGTGTACCAGAGCTCTATTTTCTTGTCATTATTTTCCTCCATCTGCTCTCATTCCTTATGTGATCTGATTTGTCCCATTGCTTTAGATATTGTGATAGTTTTATACATAAACTTGAGTGGATTGCAGATGCCCAGACATCAGGTTAAACATTATTTCTAGATATGTCTATGAGAATGTTTCTAAATAAGATTAACATTTGAGCTGGTGAACTAAGTAGATGGTTCTCTGTAATGTGTGTAGGCAGCATCCAGTCCATTGAAGGTCAGAATAGAGTAAAGGTGGAGAAAGAAACAAATTGCCCCTGCCCTTTTGCTTTACTGCTTCAGCTGGTACGTCTCGTCTACCTTCAGACTGGGATTTACATCATTGGCTCCCCTGGTTCTCAGGCCTTTATACTTGGTCTGAATTATACCACTAACTTCTCTGGGTCTCTAGCTTGCAGATGGCATATCATGGGAATTCTCAACCTCCATAATTGTATGTGAGACAATTCCTTATAACAAATCATATATATGTGTCTGTGTGTGTGTATGTGTGTGTGTATCCTATTAGTTCTGTTTATCTGGAGAACACTGACTAATACAAATATCATATACATACCTACAATTTTTAAAAGCCTATCTTCAACCTCAATTTATTCACTGAATTGTAGTGTAGACTTGTATATTCAACTAACTTAATATTGCTGTTCATTATAGTAACTAACCTCAACTTGCCTTTGGTGATTAAGTTCTGCCTCTTGGCTTTGCCAGTCTCAGATCCAATTACTCCTATTTCATTTAGGTTTTAGTGACTGTGATTCCCACTGTAAGTTCTGGCCTACACAGAAGAGTGATCATGGAGCTCTTCAAGAATGCTGGAGCTCCTCTTACAAATTTAGTCCTGGATGTATTAGTGAAAGGTATGCTGCCTGGACTCTTCTGATATAAGTCTCAAATAAAACATCCACTCTAATAGTCCAGTATCACCAGCCTTTGTATTCCTTTCTCTGCATTAACCAAGAAAAATTGGGCTTTTTTTTTTTTTTTTTTTTGGGAAGGAGGTTTACTCTTGTTGCCCAGGCTGGAGTGCAATGGCGCGACCTCAGCTCATCGCAACCTCCGCCTCCCGGGTTCAAGCGATTTTACTGCCTCAACCTGCTGAGTAGCTGGGATTACAGGCATGCGCCACCATGCCCTGTTAATTTTTTGTGTCTATTTTTAGTAGAGACGGAGTTTCTCCATGTTGGTCAAGCTAGTCTCAAACTCCTGACCTCAGGTGATCTGCCTACCTCAGCCTCCCAAAGTGCTGAGATTACAGGCGTGAGCCACTGCACCTGGCCAAGATTGGGCATTTCTAATTCACTTGTGGTGAGCCATCTTTTAGTTTAGCCAACTAACCAAATAATTAAAGTCCTTTCTAACTCCCCAGTCTGTAACATTAAATGCAGAATTCCTGATTATAGAGCCCATATCAATAAATTCAGCCTGATCTAACATTATGTTCCAGCATTATCCTATATCCTGAATATCCTTTCCCACACATATTCCCTGGATTTCTACTTGTATAAATTAGAGAAATCAAGAAGTTGTTTTGGAATATAGTGCATCTCGTCATGGGTCACACTTTGACCTTAAAAGTCTTCTGTAACTTGAATCTAGTTATAGGTCTAAACACAAAGAGGGGTGGTGGAGGTAAGTCATGAGGAGAATCTGAATTGTCTTGCATGGGAACTGCCTCAGTGGAGGCCATTAAAATTTCCTAAGGCAATGCAGGGTTAATCTACTGAGACAGAGATGAAAAGGCCGACACTACTGTGAACTGGGAGGACAATTCCACTGGGGATTGGGAGGCTGCTTCCATTGAATCTGGAGAAAGCTCTTCTACTGGCAAAGAAGCCTCATCAGAATTTAGGGGCTCAAAGTCCTCAGCTTCATCAGGGTCTTCTCACACATCCTCATCCCAACTTACAGGATCCCATTCTTTACCAATCAATGCCCTCACTTTAACAGTAGATATCCGTAATTCAGCCAATCTTAGGAAGAAGTCCTGCATTTTATTTCCAGCAATTTCAGCCCTGTAGCTACAGGAGATCAGGTTCTCCCTTGCGGCATACCTAGAAGCTCTTAAGTAATTTATGTAGTGCTTGAGGTGGGAATTTTAATCCCTGAGTTCATTCTTTTATTTCACCACTTTGTCTAACAACATTAGGTGCACCAACCAATGCCATTATATTCCTTATTTTTCCAAATATGTTCAAGACTATCATACACAGAGTCATTTAACACCTTGCTTTACATAAGTGGTTAACTAGGAGTATCTAATGCAGATATTTTGTATATCTTTATAAACAAGTCATGCCATGAACTATCAGTGATCTTTTTACTACTGGAAAAAGACTCATAAGCATATTTAAATCTAGTCAGATTAGAGAATCAATTCCAGAATCCCTAGAATCAATTCAGAAAACTCATCTTTAAAATTATCTTCCTCTAAAATCACTGTCAGTACCCAAATTTGTATTAGCCAGGATTCTTCAGAGAAACAGAACCAACTGGGGGTGGGGGGGGGGGGGGAGGGAGAGAGAGAGAGAGGGAGAAGGAGGGAGGGAGAGAGAGGGAGAAGGAGAGAGAGAGATTATTATGGGAATTAGCAAGTTAGCTCATGTGGTTATGGAGGCCAAGAATTCCCATGAACTGACATCTGCAAGCTGGAGAACCAGAAAACCCAGTGGTGTAATTCAGTTTCAGTTAGAAGGCCTGAGAATTTAGGGAGCCAATGATGTAACTCACAGTCTGAGTTGGGGTTGCAGGGAGTAGCACTGGTTTAAGTCTTGGAGTTGCAAGAACTGAGAATCAGGAGTTCCAATTTCCCACGGAGGGAGAAAAAAGACAATGGATGTTCTGGTTCAAGAAGAGACAGCAAACTCACTCTTCCTTTGCTCTTTGTTCTGTTTGGGTTCTTAATAGATTAGATGATGCCTACCCACATTGGTGATGGCAATCTTCTTTACTCAGTCTACCAACTGAAATGTTAATCTCTACTAGACACAGACACATCTAGAAATATTTTACCAGCTATTCGGATATCCATTAGCTCAGTCCAGTTGACACATAAAATTAACCATCAGAATACTGCATAATTTAAATTATATGACATCCTGGAAAAATAAAAACTACGGAGACAGTAAAAATATTAGTGGTTTCATGGGGTAGGGAAGAGGGAGATAGGAATAGGTGGAACATAGGGGATTTTCAGGGTAGTGAAACTATTTTGTATGATACTATAATAGTGGCTGCATGACATTATACATTTGTCAAGAAACCTAGAACTTTAAAGCACAAAGAGTAACATATACAAATTATTTAATAAAATTATGTAAGAGGCCAGGGAATCCCAGAATAAAATACAGAATCTAACTATATCGCAAATATATAAAAGAACCTCACTGAACTGGGTGGGAGGAAAAAGTGCTGACCTAAGACACTTTGGGAATGAGTGGATTCTGTAAGACAAAAGAAAAAAAATATATACAAGCAATGTGTTCTAGTTAATAAACTTGTTACACATGGGGATATGAGCTAATAGTTTCTATACTGCCATATTTCTGTCTTAATTTATTTGTGCTGCTATAACAAAATACCTGAGACTAAAAAATGTATAAAGAACAGAGATTTATTTTCTGACAGTTCTGGAGGCTGGAAAATCAAAGATCAAGGTGCTGACAGGTTTGGTGTCTGGTGAAGGCCTTCTTATTGCATCCTTACATGGCAGAAAGGCAGAATGGCAAAAGAGGCTGAATTCATGACCTCAAGACCTTTTATGAGGGTGCTAATCCCATCCATGAAGGTGGAGTCCTCATGGCTCAATTACCTCCTAAAAAACCCCACCTCATAATACTATCACATGAGTCTTAGGTTTCAATATGTGCATTTTGAGAGGACACATATATTCAAACCATAACATTTCACCCCTGTTTCCCCCAAAATTCACATCCTCCTAACATACATTCAAAATACATTCATTCCATCACAATAGCCCCAAGAATCTTAATTCATTCCAGCACCAACTTTAAAGTGTAAGTCTCATCTAAATCAGATATTGGTGAGATTCAAGATATGATTCATTCTGAGGCAAACTAATCTCCAGCTGCGAACCTGTGAAATCAAACAAGCTATGTGTTTGCAAAATACAAAAATCAGACAGGCATAGGGTAGACATTTCTAATCCAAAAGGGAGAAATAGGCAAGAACACAGGAATAACAGATTCTAAGTAAGATCTAAACCCAACAGAGCAAATAACATTAAATTTTGAAGCTTAAAAATAATCTTGACTCCTTGCCCACATTCTGGAAACACTGGAGTGGGGGTTCAGTCTCCAAGCTTCCCTGGGAGGCTTTGCTGGATACAGCCCATGCCATAGTTCTCATAGTTTGGAGCAGGTAACTGTAGCTCTCCTAGGCTGACGCTTCAGCACACTGATGGCTCTAGATGTCTGCAGGCTCAGGGGCACCCCTACCTCTATGGATCTGCTAAGCATTGCCCTAGTTGGGACTCTCAACTGTGGTTCTGATCTCTTAGCTCCACAAAGCTTTATTCTAATGGCAGCTCTCTGTGGCAGCCCTGCCCCTATAGCAATCCACTGCCTGGGCTTCGAGATTCCCAGAAGCACCCTTTGAAATCTAGGTGGAGGTAGCCATACCTCCACAGCCCATGTACTCTGTGCGCTTGCAGAATTAGCACTATTTGGATGCCATCGAGGTTTATAGTCTGTACCTTTTAGAGTGATGGTCTGAGCTGCACCTGAACCCACTTGAGCCACAGCTGGGGTGGCCAAAGAGTGCTGCATCAGAATGTGAGAAGCAGAGACTTGAGGCAGCCCAGGGCAACAAGTCTCTCAAGTTTCCATGGGAGCCCTGAGCCCCTCTTTTGGAACTGTTCTGCTCTAGAGGCCCTGGCATTCTGTAACTGTAGTAAGTGGGGAAGCCACAAAAATCTCAGAAATGCCTTTGGGTTCATTCTTCCATTGTCCTGATGAATAGCATCTGGCTTCCTTCTATCCATACTAATCTCCATACCAAACAGTCAGTTAGTCACATCCTTGATATTCTCTTCTAAACATGCTTTTTTTATTCTTCATAATTTGGCCAGGTTGGAAATTTTCTAAATATTTACCTGGTTTTCTTTTAATTATAAATTCTGTCTTTAAATCATTTCTTTATTCTTGCATTTTACTATAAGCAATCAAGAGAAGCCATGCAACACTCTGAATTCTTTGCTTAGATGTTTCTTGCACCAAATGGTCTAGTTCATTGTTCACAAGTTCTGCCTTTCACAAAGCGTTAGGGCATAAAGAAAATTCAGCCAAGATCATTGTCACTTTGTAACAAGGATGGTCTTTCAGTTTCCAATATCTTGTTCCTCATTTTCATCTAAAACCTCATCAGCTTAGCCTTTACCATCCATATTCCTACCAATGTGCTATTCATGACCACTTAGATAGCTCTAAGATTTAGGCTGTCTGTACAGCTCTCTACTTCTGAGCCTTCACAAGAATTGCGGTTAATGTTCCATTCATGGTAATCTAGGCTTTTTTTTTTTTTTTTAGCATGAACTTCAAAATTCTCCCAACCTCTACCCATTACCCAGTTCCAAAGCCACTTGCATATTTTTAGGTATTTGTTTTAGCAACACTTGTAGGTATTCTAGCAACATTCCCTCTTCTCAGTACCATTTTCTATCTTAGTCCATTTGTGCTGCTATAACAAAATACCTGAGAATGGGTAGAGTCATTTATACAAAACAGAGGTTTATTTTCTCACAGTTTTGGGGGCTGGGAATTTCAAGATCAAGCTGTTCACAGATATGGTGTCTAGTGAAGACCTTACTGCATGCTTATGTGGCAGAAGGTAGAAGGGCAAAAGGGACCAAACTCACAGCCTCAAGCCCTTTTATAAGAGTGCTGATTCCATCCATGAGGGTGGAGTCTTCATGGCCTAATCACCTCCTAAAGGTTCTTCCTTTTAATACTATCACCTTGAGTCTTAGGTTGTAACATATGGATTTGGGGGGAACACATACATTCAAATCATAGCAATATGTATACTGGACTTATATGTATATGGTAAATGGTGGGAGCCATGTTTCTCACTGTTGAAGTGGTAGGTTACACATATGCAAGGGAAGGAGTCCAGAATGATCCATGTGGTAAAGGATTAGAGTTAGAGACATCAATATGAACTCAGGTTTAGCTTAATATAAATACAAATTGCTACTTATAAAAATATTTAAGATTTGTATACACTCACAGGTTAGTATATAAACATAAATTTCCTTGCTCTGTCAATTAGGGTCCTGAAGCAAAACTACCCTCAATAGCAATGAGCACACATGGTACCCAGATTTGGCTTTCTATAAACATTCTCCAGTAAAAGGAACCAGAGATCTTTGAAGTAATTGATGATTCTAGGACTGAGGCAGGAAATTATATAAAATGAACTGGATCACTTTATGTGCTACAAAGTAACGAAATAACTTAAAACAAACAAACAAACCCTTCACATTGATGGATTATGTCAAAGGGACATAGGAGTCAACTGAAAGAACTTCCAGTAGCAAAATCTGGAACAATTTAAGCAACAAAATATATAAAATAGTATTAGATTATAACTCAAAGTATATAATAAATATTAATGAGTAAACAGTGATATAAATAAATGAATAAATATGAGTGAACAGATAAATCTCCCATGAAGAAGAATTCCAAATAATTTATGCAGATACTCTGCTCTCAAGAAGGTAGAGCATAACTCCCTGTTGAATAAGTATGGGCTGAATAGTGACTTTCTTCCAAGCACTATAGTATGAAAAGGAGGAAAACAAATAAGTAGTTTTACAGTGGAGAAAACTGGCAAACGCTACCTCAGCCAGGTGATTCAGTTCAACCTCAACAGTGATGTTGATAGCATATATACATACTATATATATATGTTGATAGTATGTACTCTTGGATATGATGTGATAAAAATAGCATTTTACCTTTTGGCCTTCCTCTTAAAACCCCACAACCCCACAACCCACAACTCTAGTCTAGTCATGCAAAAAATATCAGACAAATTCCAATTTAGGAATACTTAAAAAAATACCAGGCCAGCACTCCTCAAAACTGTTAGGGCGATCAGAGAAAGTCTGAGAAACTGTCACAGAGAGAACCCTAAAGAAACATGACAATTCATGTAATGTGGCCCTAGATGGTATCTTGGAACAGAAAATGGACAATAGCTAAAAACTGAGGAAATCTGAATTAAGTATAAACTTTAATAATACTGTGTCAATATTGGTTCATTACTTTAGACAAAATATACCATAGTAATTTGTGATGTTAATAATAAGAGAAAGTGGTGTGGGTTATAATGGGTACTCTTTGTATTATCTTCTCAACTTTTCTGTAAATCTAAAATTATTCTAATATTAAAAGTCTATTTTTTAAAACACCTATTTACAAAGTGTCATATTGTCAAAGACAGAAGCTATATACTGAGTGGCAGATTGATTACTTTGGATTACTGTCCTCATGGGAATGAAAATGTCTTATTCTCACAGTGATAAACACATATTAGGATTATAAATTTGGCCTCCAAGCCCACCACATGGCCAGCACCACCCTTTTGTACCTAAAGAATGCTTTATCTATTGCTGTGGTATCCACACAGCATTGCACACAGAAGATATTATTGTCCCTCCTTTACAGTATGTAGGAGATACAGAAGATATTATTGTCCCTCCTTTACAGTATGTAGGAGATATATATATCTCCTACATACTGTAAAGGAGGGACAATAATATCTTCCAATGCTCCCAGAGTTCACTGGCCTTATTAAGTGTTTTCACCAAGAAGCATCTGGCTTTATGTAAAGTGTAGTAGACTGGTGAAGGTTCAGTTACAGTGCCAGCTGGAAAGAATGCCTTGCAACTCTCAATATATGGTCCTTTCTTCACCATAATTGTGTAAGTCTAGACATTAAGGAGTATAAACAGGAATGGCCCCTCTGTTATACTCACTGTAAGTATTTTTGCTCCATTCATTGAATTTAGATGCCCTAGTGACCAACAGAGAAATCCTTTCAACAAAGAACACAGTTACGACCCCATTAGTGAAAGCTGAGTGAGGTCCCTGCCATTTGGGACTTATCATGCCATTGAAACAACAAACATAGAAGGGGGTCACTATACTGAGAAGGTGATTTATTCTGATTATCAGGGGGAAACTGGGTTATTGCTACACAACAAAGGCAAAAAGGCCGATTTTGAGAGCTAGGGCATTTCCTAGAATACATCGTATTTCTCTCTTGCACTCAATAGTCCTGATCCATGAAAATCTGCATCATTGCAATGTAAACCAGACATCAAAGACTCAACTTCTTTAAAGTTTGGACCATCCCCCAGTAAAGATTACCATCCAGCTGGCATACCATCCAAGGATAAAGGCACAGGTAATGTGTGGTAGAAGGTAACTATACTAATCAACTTAGCCCTTATGACCAGCTATAGAAATGGGGTCTAACACATCTACATTTTGTGAAATTAATCCCTTTTCCCATAGTGTATTATATGAACTCTGGCATTGATTAATGTTTTATATTTTATGTGACAGTATGATGAGATTTTATCATCTTGCAATGATACAGTAGTTGATGGGATTTCATGCACTCCTCTGTTGGGAAAATGAAGGTTTCATCCCAATGAAATGCAAGAATGGATATTGCAAATCAAAAAGAATGGGCTGTATGAGATGGCAGTGAGATGACTTCTGCTTGACTCCCTTCCGGATCCAACCCTTTCTCATTCACCACTACCTCAACTTCTGTCCACAACATAAGACTGCAAAGAAGGGAGAGGTGTGAGACAGGGTATTTACTTTCTTGGTTCTTTCCCCGAAAGCTTGCCTTGGGCTGGCTATTTTTCTCAACTTAAAGTTATTTACTGCTCCTCTTAAGATAACCAACATTCTCTGTCCTCTCTCTCATTCTTCCAAGCCTGTAGTCATGGTATCTCAGCTGCTACTAACCCTATGTTCCTGCATATAAATAAACCCTTCTTGAATTATCCTATTTCAAGTATACTGTGTTTGTGTTCCTGTTTTCTGTGGGGACCAGGCCTGATTCCATATATATACATATATGTATATATACACACACAGTCACATCATCATATATTTTAGATAAATAGATTTACCCAAATTTCTGTTGTCGAATATTTAGTCTTCTCCCCTGCCCCTCCACACACTATCAATGTTTTGCTACTGTAAATAACACTGCAAATATTACACTTTGGCTAAATCCTAGTGGAAATTTGTCTTACTTTTCCTAGGATACATTTTTATAAGTGAAATTGATAGCTTAAAATCAGAAAATATTTTTAAGTGTCTTAATACAGATTTCCATTTTGCCCTCCAGTAAATTGGTGACAACTTATACTGATTTGTATCAGCCACATATGAGGCAACTTAATTCATTCCACTTTAGTTAAAGCTGGGTATTAATATGTTATAATTGGAAAATTTATGGATGAAACCTAATTTTATTATTGATTTAATTTTCATTTATGCTATCATGTCTTAAGTTGAAAATCTTTTCATATTCATGCATATATTTTTTTTATAAATTGCTTTTTTGTCTATTTGGGGATTCACCTTTATTTCTTACATTAAAATACTTGCTTCTTGTGAATGTTTATTTTGATGACAAAAACAACAAAAACCAGGAAACAAGGGGCACAATGACTATTTTCCATGATAGAATTTCTGAAGGACTGAATTCAATATATTTCTAGGGCAAATTTTATTCTCTTTTTGAAAAGTACACAATGATTATCATTAACATCACGAGGAACTGCATGAATAAGTTATCAGCAGAAAAAAAAAATCTCTTCAAGTAGATATCAAAACTTACCACACAATGTTATTTAAAATGTGAGGCTTTTAAACGCAGTCTTTTTTCACAGGAAGTGCCATTGCTTTGCATTTCTTTTCCCCAGGCCACATAACTCTTTGTTTTAATGAAGAGGGAAAAAAAACATCCAAGCTACCAATAATACAAAAGAAAAGGCTATTCTTCGCTAGAGAAAAATTCGCAATCATGTGTGATAGAAAATAGAAATAGGCAAAGTCACAAAGCAATAGCCTATTTACATATTATTTCCACAAAGTTTCTTTCCCCATAGGATATTTTTTAAAAAAGAAAAATTGTTTCACTACCCAACTACATGGGAGATTTGAAGCAGAGATAACTCATTCTTCCCATTTTAAAGCAATAATACAACTAACACATTGTTGTTCAGTCTCCATTAGGGCAGAGTATTTATTTCCAGACTATTATAGACAATTGAAAATCAGCTTATGCTGTTCCCAGCATACAAATGCCATTCAGGAATTACAGTTTCGTCGTGAACTAGTACCTTCCTATTGTCCTGACGACTCGATTGACAACGTCTTCAAATCAGTCGCCATCTATCTCTTATTATCATCAGCATCATTGCCTACTACTTTAATTCAAGGTCTTTTCCCTTCTCACTTGATCTATTATAATAGCTGCTTAAATTGACCTTACTATGAGTCTCACTTTTTTCCAATGACCCTCCAGGATATTGTGAGACCATCTCTCTGAAATGTGCATCTGGCCCTTCACATTCCTCTAAATAGCCCTTCGATAACTTGGATGTTACTATAGAGTAACATCCAAACTTCCAAACTCTTTAGTATGGCGTGTAGTTTGGACTTAGCCTCTGAAAGCTTTGTCTTCCCTTCATGCCTTTCTTTAGTCATGTGAAAAGTGAGCCTATGATCACACATTTTTACCCTGTCAACCCGGTGAATACCTCTCTCAAAACTCATTTCAAGTGTCACTTTTTTAGCAAAGCCTTTCCTGGCTTCCTAGGTTAAAAATAATCAAATTCTCCTCTAGGCGTTCGTAGTTCACCGGGTATATTTCAACCTCGGCCCTCTTGTTGTTTCACTATATTTTAAGCCCTCTGCCTATGTTCTAGGCTTCTCTTTGAGGACTGACCAGTATCCCTGTGTACAGTATCTAACACAGCACATGGCACACAGTAGGCCCTAAATACATCTTTGTTTAATCGAATGAATAAATGGAGAAATAAACAAGTATTCACAGAAAAAACTATGTTGTATAAAAGATGTTTGTTTATTAAGAATCCAGTGTAAGTTGCAGGTTTTGCTTCGAGTTGCTTCTGTAAAGCTAATTAGGTGGAAATGGCATATGCATATAAAAATTAAAAAGCAAGTGCATGAGTCAGGGTCCCAACTGAAAACAGATGGCACACTTCAATTAAGATAATTTGAGGAGTATTGACTTACAAAGGATCTGATAACAAAGGTTTGGGCAGGGTATAGGGAAACGACCACAGGCAGAACGGAAGCCTGCCTGCACTGTTAAAGGCAGTTGTAGCTATTTCTACTCCTATGTCTGAAGGGATGAGGTGATAAAGAGAAAAAGGTTATTGGAACTTAGAAGGAGAGAAAATTATGCAGAAGAGTCTTGAGAGGAAGAGTGACCTTTGGGAAAAGGACATAGCTGACCTAAGGTGACCTCAAAAGGAGAAGTTCAGGGGAAAATTTCTTTTTTATTCTTCTCTTTTCAACCTATTGCCAAGGCTCCTCAGTAGTCATATCCAACTGAAAGTCAAAAGGTACTGAAGCCCTGTGCTACATACCATATAGATCAGGCTCCAGGAGCATAGAGCAAGGTGGAGAAGTGGGCAAAAATGGAAGACAGCCAACACATTAGTAAGTGTCTCACACTTCTTTCAAACATCAAAGAGCCCGGCAGATCAGTTTATACATTGTAGAGACTCAAAAAGAGCTTGTGGACAATTTGATCATTAACATGACTGAAAATCATTTAGTGGCAGCAATAGAGGTGCACCAGCCAGATGTTCCTTCAAGAAAGACCTTGCCATTCATCTGTGATATGAACAGTTCTCTCATAGCTTCTATCTGTAGAAAATTTGGGATCCATTGCAGCATTTGCATCCAATTCACACCGTTCCCAGGCATCTCCCAGTACACGACTGATCCTGGTGAAGAACTAGGAAGTGGTCTTTTCTTGCCTAATGCAAAAATTGCCTAATGACAATCTTTTCTCAAAAACTCCTCATGGGTTTGCCAAAACTTTGAAAGATCTGTTTCATAGTCTGAGGCTCTTCCTCTCCAATACTGCTTCATATCTTATTATATCTCATAGGCATTATCTCCCAATGAACCACTTGTACTCCTAACTCTCTCTAACCAATTGTTTATCAGAGGATCTAAATGGACACACATACCTACTAAATTAATGATGAGGAAAATAAAAGTGTGTTTAGGAATATAGTGGAGTGGCCCAATTTCAAGGAGAATTGTGAGATGAGCCTTAAAAATGGGAAGAAAGAAAAATAATAATAGCAAAGTCAGAACACCTGTCCCTCAATCTACATCAGACTGCTTATCTCTTTCTTTGTCAGAGAGTTGTGGCGAGGATCATACAAGAGAGTACATGGTTTCTGAAATTTGGGTGAGCTCATCAATAGAGGCTGCCACCATGCATTATCCCACATCCATTTTCAACCTCTTCTCCCTAGTGCAGTTCCTAGAGAGATTACAAAAGTTGTACACTTATTTTCTCAGTCTCTCTTCTACTAAGGGTGGCCATGTGATATAAGTTGATATAAACAACTAGTTTATGGGCATTTCTTTTTCTTTCCCGATCAAAGGAATAGATGTACATGGGGTAGCCATCTTGAGACCAGGATGCAAAAATCTAACACATTCAGTATGACAAAGTAGAAAGGTATTTTATCTTTTTTAAAATTTTCTTATTTTGAGATGGAGTCTCACTCTGTCCTCCAGGCTGGAGTGCAGTGCCGCAATCTTGGCTCACTGCAACCTCTGCCTCCCGGGTTCAAGCGATTCTCCTGCCTCAGCCTCCCAAGTAGTTGGGTCTACAGACACGAGCCACCACAACCGGCTAATTTTTTTGTATTTTTAGTAGAAATGGGGTTTCACCATGTTGGTCAGGCTGGTCTTGAACTCCTGACCTCAGGAGATCCGCCCACCTCAGCCTCCCAAAGTGCTAGGATTACAGGCGTGAGCCACCGCACCTGGCCCAGAAGGTTTTTTTTTTTTTTTTTTTAAACTGTGTCCTTGAGATGTTGCTCAATCGTGGCCTGCTCAACTCTGGACTGGCTCGCACCAGACTTTGGGTTATGTAAAAAGTTGACACAATTATTTGTCATTTGCTGTGACCAGTGCAGGCCATGATATCCTGACTATTAGAAACATTTAAGACAGATGCTCAGCTACCCCACTACCTAATCCTTACTTTTTATGGGCTTCAGGCTCCCATGAAAAAAACTTAAATTAGGTTCTCAGTTAGGATTCACACAACTTGTCTGATATCCTAAAGGATCCTCCCACCCCCGCAAAGAAAGAAAAATGTAAGAAAACATAGTGAAACCTCTGTAAGAAAGTACATATGAATATTTCACAAAGGCATGATGAAGAAGATTTCACTGTAGGAACTAGTTTTGAGAAGTAGCAGGATTTCTAGGTACAGAGTAAGGTTGTACTTGACCATCCCTTTACACTGTGCATTCCAAGAGGCAGATGGCCATAATGTAAAGAAGACTGTTCCCAGAGGCAAACAGCTCTGCTAAGAAAGTCCCGTGAACGAGACTGTAAGAAAAAGAGGAGAGGATTTTCATACTAACTGTGGAGAAAGGAGAAAGCAAGAAGAGGCTGATTTTTAAAAGATTAGTAGAGCTTGTAGTTTCTGCTCTGACATATAAAAAGCTTGGCTAACATCACCCCAGTCCTTACAATAAGAAAAAGCTAGACAAGGGCCGGGCATGGTGGCTCACGCCTGTAATCCTAGCACTTTGGGAGGCCGAGGTTGGCGGATCACAAGGTCAGGAGTTCAAGACCAGCCTGGTCAATGTGGTGAAACCCCGTCTCGACTAAAAATATAAAAAATTAGCCCGATGTGGTGGCACGTGCCTGTAATCCCAGCTACTCGGGAGGCTGAGACAGGAAAATTGCTTGAACTCAGGAAGCGGAGGTTGCAGTGAGCTGAGATCATACCACTGCACTCCGGCCTGGGCGACAGAGTGAGACTCCATCAAAAAAAAAACAAAAACAAAAAAACTAGACAAACTGAAAATGAACAACTTTTCTTAAAAGGGCAAACAGCCACCCTGAAATCTGGAGACACAGGTGAACCAGAGGGATATAACTGAAATCTACCTGAAGCAAAAGCTGCTGGAACCGTAAACTGGTAGTAACACTTAATGGTAATTTGATTAGTTGCTGAAGGCTGAGTCTGGACTAGGGTAAAAATAAAAAATCCTGTGGGCTGCAGTATTCTGCAGTATACATGAAAGTACTCCCACACTTTCACAAGTTTTATTTCCAAAAATGCCACCAGCTCATCGTAATGAAGATCTAAAAGATTCCCTTGTGGCTTTGGCAGGGGTAAGAAAAGAGTGACCACTATGATTTCTGCCCAGTTTTCTCCATGAGAAAGATCTACTCTACATGAGGAAAGACTTTACTGGAGCTGTGTCGCTGAATTTTGGGAAAAAGTCATTCCTTTGACTGTAGTCCTTTCTAGACCTCCTGTCTCACTTAAGGTACTGGGAAGCAATAGAAGGAGAAATACAGGCAAAGACCACAAGTCAGAGACAAATTCCCACTAAAAGACTGATATTTGCCGGGCGCGGTGGCTCAAGCCTGTAATCCCAGCACTTTGGGAGGCCGAGACGGGCGGATCACGAGGTCAGGAGATCGAGACCATCCTGGCTAACACGGTGAAACCCCGTCTCTACTAAAAAATACAAAAAACGAGCCGGGCGATTTGGCGGGTGCCTGTAGTCCCAGCTACTTGGGAGGCTGAGGCAGGAGAATGGCGTAAACCCGGGGGGCAGAGCTTGCAGTGAGCTGAGATCTGGCCACTGCACTCCAGCCTGGGCGACAGAGCGAGACTCCATCTCAAAAAAAAAAAAAAAAAAAGACTGATATTTAATCAGAATATTATTGAATATTCCCCTCCCCTACATCTTACCACCATACCAACAGTATAATAAGAGTGGATAATAGCTAAGAGCTATAAGACACAGTCTCTGAGAGGGAATACTTAGGGAATCCCAAGGTTAAAAGGGGAAACAAAAATGACATTAGAGGAATTTAGAACACAGTGTTCCCACTTAGAGCTACAGCAAATATTAAACAAAGTCCAATTTCTGGCCAGATTAACATAAATCCTCAGTTCCTATTAGCTGAAACAACATGTACAGCTTTCAACTAAAACTTATAAGGCAAAAGAGAGGAGAAAAACAGTCTAAAGAGATAAAACAAGTATCAAAAACAGACGGAGATTATGACACAGATGTTTGCATTATCAGACAGGAAAATTAAAAACCAATGATTAATGCAATAAAGGCTCTAACAGAAAAAGTAGGCAACATGCAGGAACAGATGGGTAGTGTAAGCAGAGAGATGGATTATTTAAAAAAGAATCAAAAAGAATCAAAAGGAAATACTAGAAATAAAAAAATATTGGAACAGAAATAAAGAGTGCCTTTGTTGGGCTCAACATAGCTGAGAAAAGAACCAGTGATTCAGTGATCTTGAAAATAGGTCAAAAGAAAGTTTCCAAATTAAAATGCAAAAGAAAACAAAGAATTAGAAAAAAATGATATTAAGAGGTGTAACATATGCCTAATTATAATATTTAGTGCTAGTAGGAGAAAAAAGAGAACAGAGCCAACAAAATGTTTGAAGTAATAATGGCCAAGAACTTCCAAAATTAAATTGCAGGCATCAAAACACAGATCTATGGAGCTCAGAAAACACCAAATAGAATAAATAAAAGAAAAATTTACACCTAAGAGTATCATATTCAAATTGCAGAAAACCAATCACAAAGAAAATGTTGAAGGAATACAAAGGGAGAAAAACTTATCTACAGAGGAATAAGAATATAAGTAGCAGTGGACGTCTTGTCAGCCACCATGCAAAATAAAAGAGTGAAATGAAATATTTAAAATACTAAAAGAAAAAAAAAACACACTAGAATCTATCTCCACTTTACTTCTATCTCTATCTTTACAAGTAAAGAAGAAATAAGGACTTTCTCTGAAAAACAGAAATTGAGGGAATTCATCACCAGCAAACCGTCCTGCAAGAAAAATGAAAATATTTTCTTCAGGCAGAAGGAAAAGTATAAAGGTCATAAACTTGGATTTACGTGAAGAAAGGAAGTGCACAGGAGGAGAAACAAAGGCAAAAATAAAATATTTTATTTTACTTATTAATTGAATTAAAATACCACTGTTTGCTTAAAGTAATTATAATAACACATATGGTGATTGTAACGTATAGATATATAAAATGAAAGACAGCACGTCATAAGGGATAGGAGAGAGGAACTGGGAATACTGTTATAAGGTAGCCGCACTATATGTGAGGCAGCACAGTGTTACATGAGGGTGGACTTGAATTAAAAATATACATTGCAACTACAGGGTAGCCACTAATTTTTTAAAGTATGATTGATATTTTAAGAGAGGAAATAAAATGGAAGCATATAAAATGCTCAAATAAAGTGAGAAAAAGCAAAAACTGAATTCTCAGGCAATAACTACAAAACAGTTATTATAAATACGAGATATTAAGCAAAGTATATGAGTAACTACATTAAATGTGGATAGCCTAATTACACCATTTACAAGATATATTTTTGGAGTGTATATAAAAACAAGGCCTAACTATATATTGTCTATGAGAAATATACTTTAAATATTAAGACTCAGGGCCGGGCACGGTTGCTGATGGCTATAATCCCAGCACTTTGGGAGGCCGAGGTGGGCAGATCACCTGAGATCAGGAGTTCAAGACCAGCCTGGCCAACACGGTGAAACCCCATCTCTACTGGAAATACAAAAATCAGCCAGGCGTGGTGGCAGGTGCCTATAATCCCAGCTACTTGGGAGACTGAGGCAGGAGAATCTCTTGAATCTGGGAAGTGGAGGCTGCAGTGAGCCTAGGTCGTGCCACTGCACTCCAGCCTGGGTGACAGAGTGAGATTGTGTCTTGAGAAAAAAAAAGAAAAATATTAAGTCTCAGTTTAAAAGCAAAGAGATGGAGAAAATATATTATGCTGATACTAATCAAATGAAAGCTAGAGTAGCAATATTAATTTCAGATAAGTAAAGTTCAGAACAACAAAACAGGAATACAGAGCGGTGCTACATAATACAAAATGAGTCAATTCTTTAAAAAGCCACAATAATCCTAAACACGTATGAACCTAAAATACATGAGACCCACGTATGAATGCCAAAATACATGAGACCCAAACTGATTAAAGTGAAAGGAGAAATAGACAATTTAGTATTATAGTTGGAGACATCAACAGCCCTGTCAGTAAGTGATAGGTCAATCAAACAGAAAATCAATTAATATATAGTTGACTTGAACACCACTATCAGTTAACTTGACCTAATTGACATTAATAGAACACTTCATCCAACACCAGCAGAAAAAACATTCTTCTCAAGTTTTCATGGAACATTCACCAAGACATACCACATTCTGGACCGTAAGATATACCTTAACAAATTTAAAAGAATAAAAATTGTACAAAGTATATTCTCAGACCACAGTAGAATTTAAAATAGAAATCAATAAGAGAAAGATACCTGGAAAATCCCAAAATACTTGGAGATTAAGCAACACATTTGTAATAACAGATGGGTCAAAGAAGTCTCAGGATAATATAAAAACATTTTGAATGAAAATATAACTTACCCAAATATGTGAGATGTGACGAAAGCAGAGCTTACAGAGAACTTTATAACATTAAATGCATATGTTAGAAAAAAATTTAAAATCAGTAAACTAAGGTTAAACCTTTGGTAACAGTAGATAAAAAATAGCAATTTAAGCCTAAAGCAAGCAGTAGAAAAAAATAATAAAAATTAAAGTAGAAATCTGTGAAATTAAAACCAGGAAAATAATAGCGAAAGCAAAAGCTGGGTCTTAGAAAAGATAAATAAAATTGATAAACCTCTAGTTAACAGAGAGGGGGAAGGGAGACAAGGGGAGAGGGAGAGGAGGGAAGGAGGGAGAGAGAGAGAGAGAAGGAAGACAGAAAAAGAGAGAGAAGACCAAAATTACTAATATGAAAGAGGTTCATCACTACTGATCACATGTTCATTATTAAAAGGATAATAAAATAATACTAAGAACAATTCTACGCATGTAAGTTTGATAACTACATGACATACACTAATTTTTTGAAAGATACAAACCACCAAAATTCATAAAAGGAGAAATAGTTAACTTGAATAGTTCCATTTCTATTAAATAAGTTGAATTAATAATTGATAGGTTTTTGTAAAAGCACCAGGCCCAGATGATTTCACTGTTCAAATGTACCAAACATTTAAGAAAGAAATGACACCAATTTTTCACAATCTCTTCCAGAAAATAGAAACAGAAAAAACAACTCACTCGTTTTAGAAGAATACTGTGTTTCTCCTATTCAGTCCTCACATGCCTCCTCCCAAGTCCCTGGAAAACAGATGTTTTTACTGTCTCTATAATTTTGCCCTTTCCAGAGTATTTGATATTGTAATGGTGAAAATAAAACAACGAGCATTTGTCAAAACTTGTAGAACTTTATAGCACAGAGTAAACCATAATAGATACATTTTTTGTTAATTACTGAAGAGGTCAGGAGATTGCAGGATGGAAAATAGAATGTGACAAAAGAATCTAAATGCATTACAAATGTTTGAAACAACTTCACTGAAGAGGGTGGGTGAAGAGGTGTTAACCTAAGTTACTTTGGAAATAAGTGGAGTTTAAAACACAAAAGAGCAAAAAGACCTGTATTTAACAACTGTGCTGTAGCTGATAAAGTTGTTTCCAATGGGGCTGTGAGTTAACAATTCTAAATATATATGTATACTGGAATCAAATAACTAAATGGATAGTGGATAGTGGGAGCCAAATCTCACTGTTGGAGTGGGAGGTTACAGGTAAGCAAAGGTAAGACCCTAGAATGATCTACATGGTAATGGCTTAGAGTTAGAGACATCAGTATGAATCTAATTTAAGCCTAGTATAGACCCAGATTTTTACAATAGAAATATTTATAGTAATACATATTTAATACCATACTAATGCCAGCTGTTAATAGGAAAAACAATGTGGAGTATACATACGGGAACTCTCTGTACTATCTTCAAAATAATTCTGTAAATTTAAAACTGCTTTAAAATGAAAAAAATGTTTAAAAAATACTAGTCACAACTTAGGGAATAACTTCTCATGTCATAGGAATAGTGGTTAATGAATCAGATAGCGGAGAAAATTAATAATTTTTCCCACTTTTTCTTAAACGTAGAAACATTAGCTATGCTGTGATATTAGGTATTCAGTCCAGAGATGCCTCACAGAATGGTGAAAATCACCTTATAATCTAAGTTAGAAAACAGGGATGTAGTTTCTAACTCAATTAATTGCTTGCCAGTTGTGGGACCCTATGAAATCACTCTTCCTGTTTAAAGCAAGGTTATTGGATACAATGACCCTAAAAGCCTATCAAACTGAGACATTCCATCACTCTTCATCCTCTAATCTAGAAGGAAGATTGGGCTTCTCTCATGTTCATAAGGCTGACACTCCCCTCTTTGTCATGGCTGTGTATCCGTAAACAGAATGTTGATGCCCATCCAGATAGCCACTCAGAGTCAAGACCTCCACGTAGTGCAGGACAGACTCCAACCTGCTAACAGGGGGTAAAAGGTTAGAGGAGCCTCCACATCCCCTTTATCATCTGTATAGTAGCTGCTGTCAATTCTGTACCCAGATCCCCATCACTAGGCTATTGTGTCCATTCTCCAGCTGCTATGAGTGCTACCTGCTAACAGGTCATCGTTCACCCATCTTTGAAGAATTACACTAGGTCAACAGAGACTGCCTTGTACAGAGAGGACTAGGAAGTTACATTGACTCCTTTTCTGGGAGTTGGCTTGTTACTAATGACTGACTGATATTGGGGTATTAAAGTCCAGTCTCCTTGCCTCAGGGTGAGACATCTCCATGGTATTCTTAATGCTGCACAGCTCCCTGTGAGATTCAGCTGAGTCTAGATTTCAGCCAAACCCACATCTTTGCCTAGCTTCTTCTCCTGCCCTTTCCTGATTGCCTTACTCCATTAGAGGTTTCACCTGGTAACACTTCCCCACTAACCCACTTGCAAAATCATGCCTCCCTCACGCTCTGCTTCTTGGTAACCCGACCTCAGAAAACGTGGGAAAAGTTGTTATAATATCCTTCTAATGTCCCAGAGAAATCATGGCTGTGGCTACTCCCATACAACATTCTATAAAGCAAGAGTCAGCAGCTTTTTAGGTCACATGTGGTCTGTGCTGCATATTAGTTTTCTTTTTCCCTAATTCTTTAAAAATGTAAACACCATTCTTTACTCTTAACTCATACAAAACCAAGCAGCAGGTGAGATGTGGTCCGTGGGCTATGGTTTGCTGACCTCTGCTCTACAGCACAGGAGTAAGTAAAGTTGGCAGGCCCATGCCAGTGCAGACTGGAGGTTAGGAGGCCTCGGTCATACTAAAGTCTTCTTTTGGGAGGGTTAAGGCAGAAGCCCATCTGACAGAAATGCAGCAGGAATTAACTAATGATCATCAAAACCTTTGAAAACATAATGGGCTTTACAAAACGTAGTATATAGGGATTTATCATTAAACATTCACTTCTTCTGTTTGATGAATTGTCTTCTGCTTATTGTTATTATGAGAAAACATTTAACAAAATAATTTAGAAAACTTGAAGGTCTCTCAAGAAGCAAAGCCTTAATATGTTACCATGAAAAAAATAGCAAGACAGGCACACAAGAGATAGAAACCAAGGCAGAGACAGAGAGAAAGAGACATATACACACACAGATAAAAGGGAAAGAGAGAGAGAGAAAAGGAAAGAAATATACACAGAGACAGGTTGGAGAGTCAAAGACAGAGAGAGACAGAGATATAGAAAGAAATAGAGGCAGAGAGGGAGACACAGTGATAGAGAATCAGAGAAAGAGAAGAGCTCCTAACAAACAATATTTTTAGCAACAACTCAAAGCCTGTTCTCAACAATGGAAGCTTAATTAACAAACACTTGTCTCATTTTAGCCTCTACATTCACAAACCAACATCTATGGTAAGGATCAAGTAGGTGTGTGTTGTTTGGTTTCAAGAGGATAAACATTTTATACCTTAGAATTCTGGAACGTATTTGCTGGATTATCTACCGTAGAGGGCATTAATTATGTAGTGATGTACCTAATGATGTCTGAAAACAGATTCTGAGTAAGAGAAAAGAGCAGAAAAGGTTGGACTTAGAACACAAACACTTAAGTTGAAGTCTACATATTCTATCATTTAATGACCTTGGAAAAGTTACCTGTGCCTGAAATGCAATTTTCTCCTCTGGAAAAAATTATATACATATACACACATACACACACACACACACACACACACACTCTAATGTAGTTGTAAGGATTAAATAAGAGCATAAGTCATAAATGGTGTTTAGGGACAGTAAGGTAGAGGGTAAGGTGGAGATAGTTACTTCTCTAATCTTCCTTTTACATCCTAATAAGCCTCAGCAATGTCTCAGAAAAGGAAAGCTTTGAAAATGTCAGAAATGCCATTTTAAAAAATTATGAAATCATCTATATACATTTTGAAACATAAATCTCCCCCCTCTTTTGTGTTTTGCTTGCTTACTTTTATTTTTGCTCTAAGTAGCTGAAGAATTTGGTAAAGATTTCTAGAGTCACAGGAAATAAAAGAAATAAAGGTGACAGGCCCAATCTTCCAACACAGTTGTATGGATTATGAGATAATGTATGTAAATTGCTTTTTCAGTGATTAAGCACCATATGTATTGGTTATTTGTGGACAAATTTAGACTAATAAAAGCAAAAATTAATTTTGACTGAGCTGACAGTATAGTTCATTCCAAAGAGTGAGACTTTTTAAATATAGTATCCCAAATCTTTTACCTCTGATGCCATTAGCACAATACAGTTCTTCCATTTCAAGGAAACAAGGCCAAAACTGTTTTTGAAGATGAGAAAACGATGGTGTAAAGCAAGTTTAATTTCCAGAGTTTTTTTTTTTTTCAAAGGACAGTACTAAAAATTACTCTTGCCAGGAACTAGGACTGCATTAGTCTATAGTAAGTCAGAAAATATTTTGTTAGTTTATGCTCAAGTTTCAGCACTGTAGTTTCCTCTTACTTTGTTTCTGCTTCCCATTTGTAGTGGACGCCGGGATGAGCCTCTTCAAGGAAGATCCCTCTCCAAGGAAGGAGGAGCTGCCTTAGCTGTTGAGACTACTCTAGACAGCCTACAGCTGTCAGCCTTTTCAGGGTCGGCCTCAGCTGCAGACAGCAGCTGTGTGCAATGACGTGCCCTTTCTCTGGGTAGCCTACACCCAATGTCTGATCCGTGTGGAAGTATAAAGTCATGGCCACTTCAGCCCAATTTGAGAAAATTTCTGCAGCACCTTCCTTGCTTTAGCACTTTCCACAGGATCAATATAGGCTGTCACTGAACCTGTATCACAGCTTGACTTCTCCCTCCGCCCAATCTTGCCTCCTTCCCCCACCTTCCACAGGGTTTGAATCTGAGGATGCTCCTGAATGAATACCCTTGCATGCTCAACTTTGTCTCCTAGTCCCATTCCCAGGGAACCAAACAGCAATACCTTCTCGTTCTCCTTCTATTTTGTTGCATCACACTGTGTATCATGGCTTCATGAAAGGACAGGTCAGTAAGAGCTGATCCCAATCCTAGGTGGCTGATGATAGGCTGAGAGAGGACCCTATCAGAATTGCTCAGTCCTAGTATGTCCATAGGGCATCTGATAGCTAATAGGTAATGATAAACTTGGTAGCTGCAAGGAACTGTCAGATAAGTGGAAAAAAAAAAGTGAACTAATAGTAACAGAGTACTTATGCCAGGCATTGTACTAGACACTTTTACAGTTATTCTCTCATTTCATCCTCATTAAGAATAGTGTCGGCCGGGCGCGGTGGCTCAAGCCTGTAATCCCAGCACTTTGGGAGGCCGAGACGGGTGGATCATGAGGTCGAGAGATCGATACTATCCTGGCTAACACGGTGAAACCCCGTCTCTACTAAAAAATACAAAAAACTAGCCGGGCGAGGTGGCGGGCGCCTGTAGTCCCAGCTACTCCGGAGGCTGAGGCAGGAGAATGGCATAAACCCGGGAGGCAGAGCTTGCAGTGAGCTGAGATCCGGCCACTGCACTCCAGCCTGGGCGACAACGAAACTCCGTCTCAAAAAAAAAAAAAAAAAAAAAAAAAAGAATAGTGTCATAGGTAATGTTCTCCCCATTTTACAAATAAGGGAGCTGAGGCTGAATGTGTGTAAGGGACTCACTGAAGGTCAATAAACCACAACTCAAGACCAGATCATCTAACTCTGATTAAGAAACTAAACTTTGGTTTACATGTCATCTGAATCCAAAGCCTAAAAGTACTTTCTCCACCCCCGCTTTATTAGATAGGAATTGAGCTTGACTGCTTTTTAAAATCCAATAACAATGGTATAAACAAGATACAGTTTATGTATCTCAATATGGAAGCCCTAATTTAAGTGGTAGCTGACATTGGTTCAGGAGCTGAAGGATTTTAGAGCTAAGGTTTCAAAATCTGTTGGGTTTTTCCTCATGTCCCTTTCTAGCATTAAAAATACTTTTCAGGGAAGAATGAGGCTAAAGGGTAGAAGGAGATATATCCGCTCACTTAGCCCTTTTGAAAGGCAGTGACTTCTGCTTTTATCACATTGGTCAGAGCTGTGTCACATGGCACCCCTGACTGCCATGGAGTCTGGAAAATATATTTTTTTAATCCAGGCCTCTGTTGATAGTCTAATCAAACTGGAGTTCAGTTTGTAAGCAAGAAGAAGAGAATGGCTATTGACTAAGAGGCAACTAACTCTCACACCTGAAGATTCATCTCAGGGATTTCTTTCTTTCTTTCTTTCTTTCTTTCTTTTTTTTTTTTTGAGATGGAGTCTGGCTCTGTTGCCAGCCTTGAGTACAGTGGCACAATCATGGCTCACTGCTGCAACCTCTGCCTCCCGGATTCAAGCGATTCTCTTGCCTCAGCCTCTTGAGTAGCTGGGACTACAGTTGTGCACCACCATGTCCAGCTAATTTTTGTATTTTTAGTAAAGACGGGGTTTCACCATGTTGGCCAGGATGGTCTCAATCTCCTGACCTCGTGATCTGCCCACCTCGGCCTCCCAAAGTGCTGGGAATACAGGCGTGAGCCACGGCACCTGGCCCATCGCAGGGATTTCTAGAAGTTTTGCAAGTAGTCAGATCAAGTTCTTGGGAAATACACTCAAAGACAAAGATTTGTGTGCAGGAGGCTTTAGGGGAGTGTTCTTATGAATAGCACATCCAACAGAGTATGGGATAAACTGAACTATAACAGAGTTGCAACCAAGACCCATCAGTTTTGTGGAAATCTTTAAAGCTGGGGTCGCCCTTCAGACATGTCCCAAGTTGTATAAAGGAGGTTGGCCTTGTATCCTGTATCATCCAGGCATTCAATGCTGGTTGCACCTGGGAAAAGAATGAGACCTTCAAAGGGGCAGCCGTTCAGTCAAGGGCAATTCCTGGAGATGGAATTGCCAGCTCTAAACTGGCAGGAACCAACAATCCTGGGAAATAAGTGCCTCAGACCTAAAGAGGAAATTTGGACGGCCCATCTCAGCATTCACAACACCAGGCTAATAATAAGTTGAACCTCACATGGTGAAGTGCAGATTCTTCATGCAGACCTTACAGAATGTGTTAGACATAGTGGCAAGGGAGACACAAAATGAGAGCAAAGTATTCCCAGATATACTACTTTTGATGCAAATGCTACAGCATTACCTTGTGCAAAACCCCGAATACTAATGATTACTGTTATCTTAAATAACCATGCATTAAAAATTCCAACAAAAATAGGGCTCTTGTGAATGTCTACTATTAGTTCATCAATTGGTGACTTCCCAGGAAGGAAAACAAGTGGTTAATCTCACCAGCATTTTCAGGATCTTAGCCCACAAAATTGTCAATATAGAGAAATGCATTTGGATAATAGCATTGCAATTTATGAAGATAGTATTTTAGAGATGCAACTAGCCCTTAAGAAGACTTTGTACAAATGAGAAAAAGTCACCCTCTTTGGGCAGATAACAGCCTTAAGCTAAGGTGATCAGCTTGGTAAATTGAGGCTTTGTTAGCCTGGATAGCTTTGTCCAACACTTTACAATCGTACATGAGTGTGATACAAATTTTCCGTACTTCTGATTAAAATTTATTCTAAAAATTGTATTAGCTAGTTATCAACAAGGGTATTCTATTATATTCCACAAATGAAGTGGTTCAGATTGTTTAAATAGCTTACCTGAGGCCATATTGCCAGTAATTGTCAGAGTCTAGATACAAACTTTAAAATTTTGATGTCAATCCCAGTGCCTTTTCCAGGAAACTATGTTGCCCTTATGGATCAGATACCAACCACAGCAGAATTGTGTAAAACAGTGATCAAAATAAGGGCTGTGCAAGATAGGACTAAAGGAAAAAATGCACCTATATCAAACATAATAAGATAACTAGCTTTGTGTGCTAAAACTGCCAACAAATTGTAGAACTAACACACTGTATAAGAATGGATGCTGTTGGCCCGGCGCAGTGGCTCATGCAGGTAATCCCAGCACTTCAGGAGGCTGAGACAGGCACATCACGAGGTCAAGAGATCGAGATCATCCTGGCTGATACGGTGAAACCCCGTCTCTACTAAAAATACAAAAAATTAGCCAGGCATGTTGGTGGGCACCTGTAGTCCCAGCTATTTGGGAGGCTGAGGCAGCAGAATGGCGTGAACCCAGGAGGCGCAGCTTGCAGTGAGCCGAGATCGTGCCACTGCACTCCAGTCCGGGCGACAGAGCAAGACTCCATCTCAAAGAAAAAAAAAAAAGAATGGATGCTGTTATACAGAAATATTTTAAAATCTCAAAAACTGAGTTATTCTATACTCACCTTTAAAATGTGCTTATGTGTGTGTGTCTGTGTGTCTACACAGATCTATTCATGCCCCAATTGTTCTACTGTTCTAAAAAAGATTGAACATTGGCCGGGCACGGTGGCTTATGCCTGTAATCCCAGCACTTTGGGAGGCCGAGGTGGGCGGATCACGAGGTCAGGAGATCGAGACCATCCTGGCCAACATGCTGAAACCCCGTCTCTACTTAAAAAAAATAAAAAATAAAAAAACAATTAGCTGGGCATGGTGGTGCATGCTTGTAATCCCAGCTACTGGGGAGGCTGAGGCAGGAGAATCGCTTGAACCAGGGAGTTGGAGGTTGCAGTGAGCCAAGATGGCGCCACTGCACTCCAGCCTGGTGACAGAGTGAGACTCCATCTCAAAAAAAAAAAAAAAAAAAAAAAAAAAGAACATGGATTAGAAGGATATGTTAAATACTAGAAAACACAATACATTGACAATAGAAGCCAGGCACTGTGACTCATGCCTGTAATCCCAATTCTTTGGGAGGCTGAGGAGAGGATTCCTTGAGGCCAGGAGTTCAAGACCAGCCTAGGCAACACAGCAAGAGCCTGTCTTTCCAAAAAATAGCTGAGTATGGTAGTCCGTACCTACAGTCCCAGCCACCCAGGAGGCTTAGGCAGGAGAATCGCTTGAGTTCTAGGTTGCAGTGAGGTATGATCACAGCACTGCACTTCACCCTGGGCAACACAGAGACCTTGTCAGAAAGAATAAGAGGGAGGGGAGAGGAGGGGAGGGGAGAGGAGAAGAGAGGAAAAGAAACACAAAAGAAAGAAAAAAAAGGATGTTTTTAACGATGGACAAGAAATTTGCCTCTTAGCTTTCTAGCAGTAGAAGAAAGAAGGGAAACTTGGTCCTTTATATAATTACCAGTGTCAAACAGATTTAAAAGGACAGTTTATCATGAATAACACTCTTAAAGTTCTTCAAAAGTAGAACACTTATGTAATAAGCTACATCATCATCAAAGATGAAACTACAACTTACAAATAGTTTATTAATTAGTCTTTTTTAACTTTTATTTTAAGTTCCAGGGTACATGTGTAGGTTTGTTACACAGGTAAACTTCTGTTATGGGATTTGTTTTACCAATTATTTCATCACCCAGGTATTAATCCTAGGACCTGTTAGTTATTTTTCCTGATCCTCTCCCTCCTCCCACCCTCCACTTTCTGATAGTCTCCAGTTCGTGTTGTTTCCCTCTATGTGGCCATGTGTTCTTAAAACCTTTATTATTTTTATCAGGTTGCAAAGGGAACGTGTTCACGATAAAAAATTTCTAAAATATATAAAAGCTTGAAAAAGAAATAAAAAATTATCCACCATGGAGAGATAACCACTTTTAATACCACAGTATATACTATACCTATATATATGCTGTGTGTGTATACGTTTATGTATTACAAAATATATGTTGATGTGTTACGAAAATATATTTTATGTTTGTAATATTCATATATATACTTTATAATATAAATTGTAATATATAGTATTACAAAATTGGACTCATACATTGGTCATTTATTTATATGCTTTGCATATTTCCTCATTCTGTATATGCATTCATATGTGAAATATTATGCAGGCATTGGAAATTGTTATAATTTATTTTCCTAAGCTTATATGACTGGATGTATAAGTATGTATGTATATATATATTTCTCTGTTATAAACAAAAATGTAAATAATAATTCATTTTTGTTGAATTCTGATTATTTCCATATAATCAATTGCTCAAAAAAGAATAAGTTAGGCAACAAGGCATAAACTTTTTATAATTTATATTTACATTCATAATCTGCCCTCTGGAAGAGTAGAACATGTTATACTTTTTTAAAATGTATGAGAATCGAGGAAGGAAAAAATGTGGATAGGAGGCAGGTCTAAATTGCAGCTCCCACTTGGATGGAGAGAGCAGCATGTGGAGACTCACATCATGAACTTTTGCTCCAACAACTACTGCAGGAATATACCAGGAAAGCCAAAAGAATCCACAGACCCTTTGAAGGAAGCAGATTGCTCCTGCAGGACATAGGAGACAGCCCAAATACTGTGAGTGCCCAAACTGTGAAAGCGGGGAAGGGGGACCATCTGCCCCCGAACACACACCCTCACCGGGGAACCTGAAGGTCTAGATCACAGGAGAAGGATTCAACCTTAACTGGAGCTGAGTCCATTTATAGAGCTGAGTGAAATACAGGGGTAGAGGAAGCAGCAGGAAAAGCCCTGTGGGCTCTCTGGGTCCCCAAGGAAGCCATTTCTGACTTGTCTGACAGGGGTCCTTGGGGAGGGCCACAAGAGGAACTGGGAAAAGACCACAGGGAGAAGAAAACCTCCAGCTGAACTTTATAACAATTCCAACTGAACCGAGTTTCCTGACTAGAAATCAGGAGGGCGTAAATCTGGTGTGCAGACTTGACAGGCAGGGAGGCGCAAAAGCCCTGTTTGCTTTCTCAGCGGGGAGGCTGGTAGCCTGGGGCAAGTGTTCAGCCCTGCTTGCCCACTGCCTGGAAACAAACTCGGTGCTATTGAGGGAGCACAGTGGTAGTGAGACTGGCCTTTTGGGCTGCGTGGGAGCTGGGTGAGGCCCGTAACTGCCAGCTTTCCCCCACTTCCCTGACAACCTGCATGACACAGCAGAGGCAGTCACAATCTTCCTGGGGTAACTCCATTGACCTGGGAAACACACCACCATCCCCCACAGCATCGCAGCAAGACCCACCCAAGGAAAGTCTGAGTTCAGACATGCCCAGCCCTGCCCCCACCTGACGGTCCTTCCCTACCCACCCTGGTTGCTCAAGACAAAGGACATATTCTCTTAGCAGTTCTAGGGCCCCACCTACCTCCTGATCCTCACCTATACTACCACAGCTGATGCTTTCTTGAAAGTGCCACCTCCTAAAAGGAGGCCAACCAACACAAAACTAGTGCATTAAACAATGACAACTAAGGACCCTTACAGAGTCCATTTCACTCCCCTGCCACCTCCACCAGAGCAGGTGCTGATATCCATGGCTGAGAGACCTGAAGATGAGAAGGAACCAAAAATACAATTCTAGTAATATGACTTAACAGGGTTCTTCAACACCCCCAGAAAATCATACTAGCTCACCTGCAATGGATCCAAACCAAGGAGAAATCTCTGAATTGCCAGAAAAAGAATTCAGAAGGTCAATTATTAAGCTAATTGAGGAGGCACCAGAGAAAGGTGAAGTCCAACTTAAGGAAATGAAAAAAATGATACAAGATATGAGGGGAGAAATCCTCAGTGAAATAGATAGCATAAATAATAAACAATCACAACTTCAGGAAATAAAGGACGCACTTAGAAAAATGCAAAATGTACTGGAAAGTCAGCAATAAAATAAAAAAAAAGAACAAAACTTCAGAGCTTGAAGACAAGGTTTTCAAATAACCCAATCCAACAAAGACAAAGAAAAATACTTTTTAAAAATGAACAAAGCCTCCAAGACGTTTGGTATGATGTTAAATGACCAAACCTAAGAATAATAGGCATTCTTGAGAAAGAAATCTAAAAGTTTTGAAAATATATTTGTGAGAATAATCAAGGAAAACTTCCTCAACCTTGCTAGAGATCTAGACATCCAAATACAGGAAGCTCAAAGAATGCCTGGGAAATTCATTACAAAATTATTATCACCTAGGCACATAGTCATCAGTTGATCTAAAGTCAAGATGAAGGAAATAATCTTAAGAGATGTGAGGCAAAAGCATCAGGTAACCTATAAAGGGAAACCTATCAGATTAACAGCAGATTTCTCAGCAGAAACCCTACAAGCTAGAAGAGATTTAGGGCCCTATCTTCAGCCTCCTTAAACAAAATAATTATCAGCCAAGAATTTTGTATCCAGTGAAACTAAGCTTCATAAATGAAAGAAAGATACAACCTTTTTCAGACAAACAAATACTGGGAGAATTCACCACTACCAAGCCAGAACTACAAGAACTGCTAAGAGGAGCTCTAAATCTTGAAACAAATCCTGAAAACACATCGAAACAGAACCTCTTTAAAGCATGAATCACACAGGACCTATAAAACAAAAATATAATAAGTAAATTGAAAAAAAAAAACAGGTATTCAGGCAACAAGTAGCATGATGAATGGAATAGTGGCTCACATCTCAATACTAACATTGAATGTAAATGGCCTAAATTCTCCACTTAAAAAATAGAAAATTGTAGAATGGATAAGAATTCACCAACCAAGTATCTACTGCCTTTAAGAGATTCACCTAACACATAAGGACTCACATAAACTTAAGGTAAAGGGATGGAAAAAGACATCGCATGCAAATGGACACCAAAAGCAAGCAGGAGTAGCTATTCTTATATCAGACAAAACAAACATTAAAGCAACAGCAGTTAAAAAAGACACAGCGGGCATTATATAATGACAAAAGGCCTTGTCCAACAGGAACATATCACAATCCTAAAAATATATATACATCTAACATTGGAGCACTCACATTTATAAAACAACTACTACTAGACCTAAGAAATGAGACAGACAGCAACACAATAAAGAGTGGGGGTATTCGATACTCCACTGATAGCATGAGATGGGCCATCAAGACAGAAAGTCAATGGATTTAAGAAACAATGGATTTAAATTATACACTAGAACTAATGGACTTAACAGATACTTACAGAACATTCAACCCAACAACTGCAGAATATATATTCTATTTATTAGTGCATGGGACTTTCTCCAAGATAGACCATATGGTAGGCCACAAAACAAGCATCAATAAATTTAAGAAAACTGAAATTATATCAAGTACTCTCTCAGACCTCAGTGGAATAAAATTATAAATCAACTCCAAAAGGAACCTTCAAAAACATGCAAATGCATGGAAATTAAATAACCTGCTCCTGAATGATTATTGGGTCAATAATGAAATCAAGATGGAAATTTTAAATTTTTTTTAAACTGGACCAGTGCAATGGCTCACACCTGTAGTCTCAGCACTTTGGGAGGCTGAGATGGGCAGATCGCTTGAGTCAGGAGTTCAAGACCAGCCTGGTCAACATGGTGAAACCCTGTCTCTATTAAAAATACAAAAATTAGCCAGGCATGGTGGTGGGCAATTGTAGTCCCAGCTACTTGGGAGGCTGAGGCAGGAGAATCGCTTGAACCCGGGAGGTGGAAGCTGCCATGAGCCAAGATTGCGCCACTGCACTCTAGCATGGGCAAGTGAATGAGACTTCATCTCAAACAACAACAACAGCAACAACAAATTTTTAAAAAATCTTTGGACTGAATGATATTAGTGACACAACCTATCAAAACCTCTGAGATACGGCAAAAACGGTGCTAAGAGGAAAGTTCATAGCCTTAAATTCCTACATCAAAAAGCCTAAAAGAGCACAAATAGACAATCTAAGGCCACACCTCAAGGAGCTAGGGAAACAAGAACAAACCAAACCCAAACCCAGCAGAAGAAAAGAAATAACCAAGATCAGAGCAGAACTAAATGAAATGGAAACAACACCACCAACTACAAAATACAAAAGATAAATGAAACTAAAGGCTAGTTCTTTGAAAAGATAAATGAAAGTGATAGACCATTAGCAATATGAACCAAGAAAAGAAGAGAGAAGATCCAAATAAGCTCAATTAGAAACAAAATGGGAGATGTTACAACCAACACCACAGAAATACAAACAATCATTCAAGGCTACTATGAACACCTTTATGCACATAAACTAGAAAACCTAGAGGAGATGGATAAATTCCTGGAAATATACAATTATCCCAGCTTAAATGAGGAAGAATTAGAAACCCTGAACAGACCAATAACAAGCAGTGAGATTGAAATGGTAACCAAAAAAATACCAACAAACAAAAGTCCAGGACCAGACACAGAGCTGAATTATATTAGACATTCAAAGAAGAATTGTTACCACTCCCACCGACACTATTTCACAAGATAGAGAAAGAAGGAACCCTCCCTAAATCATTCTATGAAGCCAGTATCACCCTAATACCAAAACCAGGAAAGGACATAACAAGAAAAGAAAACTACAGACCAATATCCCTAATGAACATAGATGTGAAAATCCATAACAGAATACTAGCTAACAGAATCCAACAGCATATCAAAAAAGTAATCGACCATGATCAAGTGGCTTCCATACCAGGGATGCAGGGATGGTTTAATGTACATAAGTCAATAAATATGATATACCACATAAACAGAATTAAAAACAAAAATCACATGATTATCTCAATAGACACAGAAAAAGCATTTGACAAAATCCAGCATCCCTTTATGATTAAAACCCTCAGCAAAATCGGCATACAAGGGACATACCTCAATGTCACAAAAGCAATCTATGACAAATCCACAGCCAACATAATACTGAGTGGGGAAAAGTTGAAAGCATTCTCTCTGAGAACTGGAACAAGACAAGGATGCCCACTCTCACCACTTCTATTCAGCACAGTACTGGAAGACCTAGCCAGAGCAATCAGACAAGGGAAAGACATAAAGGGTAACCAAATCAGTAAAGAGGAAATGAAACTGTTGCTGTTCGTCAGTGATATGACTGTATACCTAGAAAACCCTGAAGACTCCTTCAGAAAGCTCCTAGAACTGATAAATGAATTCAGCAAAGTTTCAATATACAAAATTAATGTTCACAAATCAGTAGCTCTGCTATATACCAACAGTGACCAAACTGAGAATCAAATCAAGAACTCAACCCCTTTTACAACAGCTGTAAAAAGAATAAAATACTTAGGAATATACCCAACCAAAGAAGTGAAAGACCTCTATAAGGAAAACTACAAAACACTGCTGAAAGAGATCATAGGTGACAAATAAATGGAAACACATCCCATGGTCATGGATGGGTAGAATCAATATTGTGAAAATGATCATACTGACAAAAGCAATCTACAAAATTCAATGTAATTCCCACCAAAATACCATAATCATTCTTCACAGAACTAGAAAAAAATATTAAAATTCATATGGAACCAAAAAAGAGCCTGCATAGCCAAAGCAAGCCTAAGCAAAAAAAAAAAAAAAAAAAAAAAACAAATCTGGAGGCACCACATTACCTGACTTCAAACTATACTATAAGGCCATAGTCACCAAAACAGCATGCCACTGGTATAAAAATAGGCACATAGACCAATGGAACAGAATAGAGAACCCCAAAATGAAGCCAGATACAGTCAACTGATCTTTGACAAAGCAAACAAAAACATAAAGTTGAGAAAGGACACCCTATTCAAGAAATGGTGCTGGGATAATTGGCAAGCCACTTATAGGAGAATGAAACTGGATCTGCATCTCTCACTTTATACAAAAATCATCTCGAGATGGATCAAGGACTTAAATCTAACACCTGAACCTATGAAAATTCTAGAAGATAACATTGGAAAAACCCTTGTAAACATTGGCTTAGACAAAGACTTCATAACAAAGAACCCAAAAGCAAATGCAACAAAAACAAAGATATAGGTAGGACTTAATTAAACTAAAGAGCTTCTGCATAGCAGAAAAGAAGCAGTCAGCAGAGTAAAAAGTAAAAAGACAACCCACAGAGTGGGAGAAAATGTTCAAAATCTATACATCTGACAAAGGACTAATATTCAGAATCCACAAGGTACTCAGACAAATTAGCAAGAAAAAAAAAAAAAAAAAACATGAAAAAGTGGACTAAAGACATGAATAGACAATTCTCAAAAGAAGATATACAAATGGCCAACAAATCTATGAAGAAAGGCTCTACATCACTAATGATCAGGGAAATGCAAATCAAAACCACAATGCAATACCACTGAACTCCTGCAAGAATGGCCATAATAAAAAAATCCACAAATAATAGATGTTGGTGTGGATGCGATGAAAAGGGAACACTTCTGTGCTGCTGGCAGGAATATAAATAGTACAACCACTATGGAAAACAGTGTGGTGGTTCCTTAAAGAACTAAAATTAGAACTACCATTTGATCCAGCAATCCCACTACTGGATACCTACCCAGAGGAAAAGAACTCATTACATGAAAAAGATAATTGCATATGCATGTTCATAGCAGCACAATTTGCAATTGCAAATATACAGAACCAACCCAAATGCCCATCAATCAATGAGTGGATAAAGAAATTATGTGTGTGTATGTATATGTATACGTATATATACATATATATATGTATATGTATACGTATATATATATGTATATGTATACGTATATATACATATATATGTATATATACATGTGTATATATATACATATATGTGTATATAGATACGTGTATCTATATACATATATGTGTATATAGATACGTGTATCTATATACATATATATATATGATGGAATACTACTCAGCCATAAAAAAGAACGAATTAATGGCATTCACAGCAACCCAGAAGGAACTGGAGACTACTATTCTAAGTGAAGTAACTCAGGAATGGAAAATGAAACATCATATATTCTCACTCATAAGTGGGAGCTAAGCTATGATGATACAAAAGCATTAGAATGATACAATGGACTTTGGGGACTCAGGAGAAAGGGTGGGAGTGGGGTGAGGGATAAAAGACTACAAATTGCATTCAGTGCATACTGCTCAGGTGATGGGTACATGAAAATCTCAAAAATCACCACTAAGAACTTACACATATAACCAAATATCACCTATTCCCCAAAAACCTACAGAAATAAAAGATTTTTTAAAAATGTATGAGAAATCAAGTTGATTTCCAGAATGGCAGAATTAGGACCTTGGTGAATTTGCTCCCATTAAAAACAAAGGAAATAGTGACAAAGCAATCAAAAACAATTTTTTGAGCCCTGAAAATAAACCAAAGGAATAGAACAAACTGCAAAGAGTTTATTCAAGAGAAACTATTTAATGTTGGTAAAAACAGTGGAATCTATGACATTGTAATTTGAGTCTTCTCTTATCCTCCCACCTTCCCAACTCAGTGGCATGGTAGCCATGAAAAGCTGACAGCTTTGTAGCCAAGAGAAAGAAATGATACCTTTTTGGAGCTCTGTCAAAACCCCCTCCCGAGATTATAGTCAATATTTTGACCTGACCCATAGCTCCCTACAAAAACTTCAATTCTGGCCAGGTGTGGTGGCTCATGCCTGTAATCCCAATACTTCGGGAGGCGGAGGCAGGTGGATCAACTGAGGTCAGGAGTTGAAGACCAGCCTGGGCAACATAGTGAAATCCCATCTCTACTAAAAATACAAAAGTTAGCTGGGCATGGCGGCATGTGCCTGTAATCCCAGCTACTCAAGAGGCTGAGGCATGAGAATTGCTTGCACCCAGGAGGTGGAGGTTGCAGTGAGCCAAGATTGCGCCACTGCACTCCAGACCAGGCAACAGAGTGAGACTCTGTCAAAAAACAAAAACAAAAACAAAAACAAAAACAAAAACAAAAACAAAACAAGAAAAACGCCACAAAGATACTCCTCAAGAAGAGCAACTCCAAGACACATAATTGCCAGATTCACCAAAGTTGAAATGAAGGAAAAAATCTTAAGGGCAGCCAGAGAGAAAGGTCGGGTTACCCACAAAGGGAAGCCCATCAGACTAACAGCAGATCTCTCGGCAGAAACTCTACAAGCCAGAAGAGAGTGAGGGCCAATATTCAACATTCTTAAAGAAAAGAATTTTCAACCCAGAATTTCATATCCAGCCAAACTAAGTTTCATAAGTGAAGGAGAAATAAAATCCTTTACAGATAAGCAAATGCTTAGAGATTTTGTCACTACCAGGTCTGCCTTACAAGAGACCCTGAAGGAAGCACTAAACATGGAAAGGAACAACCGGTACCAGCCATTGCAAAACCTGCCAAAATGTAAAGACCATCGAGGCTAGGAAGAAACTGCATCAACTAACGAGCAAAATAACCAGTTAATATCATAATGGCAGGATCCAGTTCACACATAACAATATTAACCTTAAATGTAAATGGACTAAATGGTCCAATTAAAAGACCCAGACTGGCAAACTGGATAAAGAGTCAAGACCCATCAGTTTGCTGTATTCAGGAGACCAATCTCACATGCAGAGACATACATGGGCTCAAAATAAAGGGATGGAGGAAGATCTACCAAGCAAATGGAGAACAAAAAATAGCAGGGGTTGCAATCCTAGTCTCTGATAAAACGGACTTTAAACCATCAAAGATCAAAAGAGACAAAGAAGGCCATTACATAATGGTAAAGGGATCAATTCAACAGGAAGAGTTAATGATCCTAAATATATATGCACCCAATACAGGAGCACCCAGATTCATAAAGCAAGTCCTTAGAGACTTACAAAGAGACTTAGACTCCCATACAATAATAATGGGAGACTTCAACACTCCACTGTCAACATTAGACAGATCAACGAGACAGAAAGTTAACAAGGATATCCAGGAATTTAACTCATCTCTGCACCAAGCGGACCTAATAGACATCTACAGAACTCTCCACCCCAAATCAACAGAATATACATTCTTTTCAGCACCACATCACACTTATTCCAAAATTGACCACATAGTTGGAAGTAAAGCACTCCTCAGCAAATGTAAAAGAACAGAAATTATAACAAACTGTCTCTCAGACCACAGTGCAATCAAACTAGAACTCAGGACTAAGAAACTCAATCAAAACCACTCAACTACATGGAAACTGAACAACCTGCTCCTGAATGACTACTGGGTACATAACGAAATGAAGGCAGAAATAAAGATGTTCTTCGAAACCAATGAGAACAAAGATACAACATACCAGAATCTCTGGGACACATTTAAAGCAGTGTGTAGAGGGAAATTTATAGCACTAAATGCCCACAAGAGAAAGCTGGAAAGATCTAAAATTGACACTCTAACATCACAATTAAAAGAACTAGAGAAGCAAGAGCAAACACATTCAAAAGCTAGCAGAAGGCAAGAAATAACTAAGATCAGAGCAGAACTGAAGGAGATAGAGACACAAAAACCCCTCCAAAAAATCAATGAATCCAGGAGTTGTTTTTTTGAAAAGAGCAACAAAATTGATAGACCGCTAGCAAGACTAATAAAGAAGAAAAGAGAGAAGAATCAAATAGACGCAATAAAAAATGATAAAGGGGATATCACCACCAACCCCACAGAAATACAAACTACCATCAGAGAATACTAAAAACACCTCTATGCAAATAAAGTAGAAAATCGAGAAGAAATGGGTAATTTCCTGGACATTTACACTCTCCCAAGACTAAACCAGGAAGAAGCTGAATCCCTGAATAGACCAATAGCAGGCTCTGAAATCGAGGCAATAATTAATAGCCTACCAACCAAAAAAAGTCCAGGACCAGATGGATTCACAGCTGAATTCTACCAGAGGTACAAGAAGGAGCTGGTACCATTCCTTCTGAAACTATTCCAATCAATTGAAAAAGAGGGAATCCTCCCTAACTCATTTTATGAGGCCAACATCATCCTGATGCCAAAGCCTGGCAGAGACACAACAAACAAAGAGAATTTTAGACCAATATCCCTGATGAATATTGATGCAAAAATCCTCAATAAAATACTGGCAAACTGAATCCAGCAGCACATCAAAAAGCTTATCCACCATGATCAAGTGGGCTTCATCCCTGGGATGCAAGGCTGGTTCAACATACGCAAATCAATAAACGTAAGCTAGCATATAAACAGGACCAAAAACAAACCACATGATTATCTCAATAGATGTAGAAAAGCCCTTTGACAAAATTCAACAACCCTTCATGCTAAAAACACTCAATAAATTCGGTATTGATGGAATGTATCTCAAAATAATAAGAGCTATTTATGACAAACCCACAGCCAATATCATACTGAATGGGCAAAAACTGGAAAAATTCCCTTTGAAAACTGGCACAAGACAGGGATGCCCTCTCTCACCACTCCTATTCAACATAGTGTTGGAAGTTCTGGCTAGGGCAATCAGGCAAGAGAAAGAAATCAAGGGTATTCAGTTAGGAAAAGAAGAAGTCAAATTGTCCCTGTTTGCAGATGACATGATTGTATATTTAGAAAACCCCATTGTCTCAGCCCAAAATCTCCTTAAGCTGATAAGCAACTTCAGCAAAGTCTCAGGATACAAAATTAATGTGCAAAAATCACAAGCATTCTTATACACCAGTAACAGACAA
>NC_045445.1:104846134-104847612 GCF_002776525.5 Piliocolobus tephrosceles | reverse complement strand
AAAGAGGACACAAACAAATGGAAGAACATACCATGCTCGTGGATAGGCAGAATCAATATTGTGAAAATGGCCATACTGCCAAAGGTAATTTATAGATTCAATGCCATCCCCATCAAGCTACCAATGACTTTCTTCACAGAATTGGAAAAAAAACTGCTTTAAAGCTCATATGGAACCAAAAAAGAGCCCTCATTGCCAAGACAATCCTAAGTCAAAAGGACAAAGCTGGAGGCATCACGCTACCTGACTTCAAACTATACTACAAGGCTACAGTAACCAAAACAGCATGGTACTGGTACCAAAACAGAGATATAGACCAATGGAACAGAACAGAGTCCTCAGAAATAATACCACACATCTACAGCCATCTGATCTTTGACAAACCTGACAAAAACAAGAATTGGGGAAAGGATTTCCTATTTAATAAACGGTGCTGGGAAAATTGGCTAGCCATAAGTAGAAAGCTGAAACTGGATCCTTTCCTTAATCCTTATACGAAAATTAATTCAAGATGGATTAGAGACTTAAATGTTAGACCTAATACCATAAAACCCTAGAAGAAAACCTAGGTAATACCATTCAGGACATAGGCATGGGCAAGGACTTCATGTCTAAAACACCAAAAGCAACGACAACAAAAGCCAAAATTGACAAATGTGATCTAATTAAACTGAAGAGCTTCTGCACAACAAAAGAAACTACCATCAGAGTGAGCAGGCAACCTACAGAATGGGAGAAAATTTTTGCAATCTACTCATCTGACAAAGGGCTAATTTCCAGAATCTACAAAGAACTCAAATATACAAGAAAAAAACAACCCCATCAAAAAGTGGGCAAAGGATATGAACAGACATTTCTCAAAAGAAGACATTCATACAGCCTACAGACACATGAAAAAATGCTCATCATCACTGGCCATCAGAGAAATGCAAATCAAAACCACAATGAGATACCATCTCAGACCAGTTAGAATGGCAATCATTAAAAAGTCAGGAAACAACAGGTGCTGGAGAGGATGTGGAGAAATAGGAACACTTTTACACTGTTGGTGGGACTGTAAACTAGTTCAACCATTATGGAAAACAGTATGGCAATTCCTCAAGGATCTAGAACTAGAAGTACCATATGACTCAGCCATCCCATTACTGGGTATATACCCAAAGGATTATAAATCATGCTGCTATAAAGACACATGCACACATATGTTTATTGTGGGACTATTCACAATAGCAAAGACTTGGAATCAACCCAAATGTCCATCAGTGACAGACTGGATTAAGAAAATGTGGCACATATACACCATGGAATACTATGCAGCCATAAAAAAGGATGAGTCTGTGTCCTTTGTAGGGACATGGATTCAGCTGGAAACCATCATTCTCAGCAAACTATCGCAAGAACAGAAAACCAAACACCGCATGTTCTCACTCGTAGGTGGGAACTGAACAATGACATCACTTGGACTCGGGAAGGGGAAC
>NC_045445.1:104839253-104846034 GCF_002776525.5 Piliocolobus tephrosceles | reverse complement strand
TGCATTGGGAGTTATACCTGATGTAAATGACGAGTTGATGGGGGCTGACGAGTTGATGAGTGCAGCACACCAACATGGCACAAGTATACATATGTAACAAACCTGCACGTTATGCACATGTACCCTAGAACTTAAAGTATAAAAAAAAAAACAAAAAACCTCCAATTCCAGCAATTCCAGGATATCCTTGCTACTTGATTTGACTCAGAGCTCAGATATGTAAAACAAACCTTATCTCCAGGGTGTCAATGAAAACAATAGTAATTAGCTGAAATCATTAATGTGAAGAGTTCTCTAAGACTGACTTCAATCAAACAAGAACCTGGCCAAAAATGTTAAAGGTAGATCTGGGAAACTAGACAAGCATAGAAGACTCTGAAAAGTTTTACCATTTCTTGGGCCTAGAATACTGTGTATATGTACAAGGCTGAACTGGAAAAGGGGAGGTCCCAAGTCATTCACCTCTGGTTGAACTTGAGGTTATAGAGCTCTTCAGTACTGACTCCACACTAAAGATCAGAAGAGAAATGCTATTTGAGGATCCAACACCCAGCAGATCAATCCTCAGATCTTGCTTATGTAGCAAGATCAAAAAGAGATCCCCAAACCACTGAGAGAACATATAATTTTTACAGTCTTCAAGGGACTCCCCACAAACGTTTTTATTAGCTGTACTTTTGTTATATAGTGAGAAGCAATTAAATAAGATGCTATAGATTGAATGTCTGTGTCTGTGTCCTCTCAAAATTCATATGTCAAAATTCTAACCCCTAATGTGATAGTATTAGGAGGCGAGACCTTTGGGAGGTGATAAGTACTGAGGGTGGTGCCCTCATGAATGAGATTAGTGCCCTTATGAAAGGGAGCCCAGAAAGCTCCCTTGCCCCTTGTGCCATGTGAGGATACAGCAAGATGATCCTCTACAAACCAGGAAACGGGCCATAACCAGACACTGAATCTGCCAGTGCCATGATCTTGGATTAGCCTCCAGAACTGTGAGAAAGAAATTTATGTTGTTTATAAGCCACCCAGTCTATAATAGTTTGTTATAGCAGCCTCAACAGACTGCAACACAAAATTACCCTCACTATTGGGTACTCGCTGTGTAGACATTCCATTGGGTCAGTTATAAACCTTAGCAGACATATGAAATAGGAAAAAGCTTCACCCCCTTTGTCATGCTCCACTCCCTTTTTGCTCTCCAGCCTCCCTGGCTTTTTGTTTCCTCCTAATCATCGGACTGGTCCACTGCCAGTGGGTCTTTGGACTTGTTATTCCCTCACCCAGAGAGGCATTTCCCATACCTCTTTAACACTACTCCTTTAGATCTCAGTTCAAGCGTCACTTCCTGGAGAAGCATTCTTTTATTTCCCTCACTAGGTCAAATCTCCCTTTATACATGCTCTTGTAGTGCTTCTACATCCTCACTGGTCAAAGTTGAAATTTTCATTTGTGAAATTATTTGATTAATTACTGCCTCTCCCACTAGACTGTAAGTTCCTCGAGAGTAAAGACCAGATTTGTTTATTATGAAGGGTACCAGCATGTGCCACCCCAAAATATACCTCTTTGGCATGTAGATAATTTTGAGTTAAAGGCCATTGAGAACCAGCAGATGCAGGCCAAGCTCTGAAAACATGGCACAAGTTTTTCTCTTATAAAGAAAATTTACATCTATAAAGCAAATTTTTGTTTGTAGAGATGTTTCCCTCTCCCATACCAAAAAAAAAAAAAAGACTCGACAACTGTTGTCCATGGTGAAAACATCAATTTAAGACTTAAATCTGCACAACAACCTTATTAAACAACCCTTGTTAACTATACTATTCTTGGTCACCTTTCCATAACTTGAATCCCCCATCCATCCAAAAGAAAACCTCCCTTTCCTTTTTTCTTAGCCTAAGATGATATAGAAACCCAAGTCATAACCACCTCTTGAGTTACTCATCTGAGTACACCCATGTGTACGTGTCATGCACATGCTAATAAATTTCTGTTTGTTTTTTTTCTTGTTAATCGGCTTTTGGTCAGTCTCATTTTCAGGGGCCCATCTGGAGAACCAAAGATGAGTCGAGGAAGAAGTTTTCTTCCTCCCCTCTAATTATTATAATCCCCACCCTGGAACTCTGTCTTCTACCTAGTAGGTGCTCAGATTATTTGTTCAATGGATTAAGGCATCCTCTTCCACTAATGGACATATCACCTAAGGACAATGCACTACACCATTAAAGCATAGTTTTAATTGGTATTTAATAGATGCAAAGGCTTTCACGAGCACATTTAATCATCAAAAAATCTCTGACAGGTATTATTTACCTAATTAAAAAAAAAAGATACTGAGGTTCAAAATGAGTGAATAACTTCCTTGGTCCATTTGTGCCTCACAGGTCTCCACTCATAAGCCCAATCTTCCTCTCACAACGGCTTTGCAGCTAGTAAGGGATCAATCTTAGACTAATATATAATTTGTTTCTTAACTTTCAACCATGAGGATGTCCTTTTGCTTTATATAGCTTTGCTGAAAGCAGAAGTTAGAATCTGAACCACCTACTGAACTATAGGACGGGAAAAATTATTTTTCCTATTACTCTCCTAGATTCTCTCACTGGGGTCCTTTAAAATGGACTGATGAAAAACAGATTAAGAAGAGAAAAACAAATACAAGTTTATTAACATGTACATCGCAAATGTAACACATGGGAGTACCCAGAAATGAGAAACTCAAAGGTTTGGTTAGAACTTGTGTTTATATAGCATCTTAGCAAAGCAAGAATACATTTTCAGAGAAGTGACAAGACAAAGGAAAAGAAACCTGAGTCTTTAGGGGTGGCAAATTGTAAGAAGGCAAATACATGAGAAACTAATAATAGATAAGTGCTAGTTACTAAAGTTTGTTATATAGCTTCCTCTGGTGCCTTCCCCAGGCTGGTATCAGTCTAAAGTTGTCCATGGTGATTAACTTTTTTCCTTCCTGATAGAAGGCAGGAGGGACAGCTTTGTAAATTTATGTACTGCTGTTAGGCAAATTGTTGAGGGCAGAGAGCATTTCTTGTATCTACTTCATCTCCATTGCCTTCAGCTTGAGATTATCATTATACAAAGTGGCATATTTTAGGGTAACATCATCTATCACCCCAAGGGTAAATAAGAGATTGATTGCTTTTAAATAAAAGGATCAACTCTCAGAACAGAGAGACTACGCGTTCCAGGAACAAATGTGGTCCCAGCCATGATGGGTCATATATGTCAAGCTTCTCTCTTCTCCTTCTATTGTGTAGTTACATCATCTGAAGCACAGGCGCACAATGGTGCTCAGAGGCCATGCCTCATTGTTGAAATGACACAGGATCTGTCATTCATATCCACAACAATTTCAAAGAGAAACCTTGTTTCAGTTTGATCTGTGGTTTCAACGCAAGGGAAAACTTCTACCCAGAAAAGTCTTGTATTAGTCATCTATTGCTACATAACAAATTACTCCAAAATTTAGCAGTTGAGAACAGTCAACATTTATTGTGGATCACGAATCCAGGAACAGTCTGAGTAGTTGTGGCTCAGGGTCCCTTATGAAGTTGCAGTCATCTTAAGGCTGGAGAATTTAATTCTAAGCTCACTTACATGGTTTTTGGCAAGACTCAGTTCCTCACTGACCACTGGCTAGAGACCTCAGTGCCTTGCTACATGGCTGATAGGGTTTGGATCTATGTCTCTAACCAGATCTCATGTTGAATTATAATCCCCAATGCTGGAGGTGGAGCCTGTAGGGACTTGATTGGATTATGGGGGCAGTTTCTAATGAGTGATTTAGCACTATCCTCTTGGTACTGTCCTCGTGATAGTGAGTGAGTTATCCTGACACCTAGGGTTTAAAGGTGTGTGGTACCTCCCTCTACTTTCTCTTGCTCCTGCTCTTGTTAACAGTGGAAGGTATCCAAGTTACCAGTGGCAAATCTGTACAGGTCTGCAGCAACCTCAATTCTTGCCTCCTTAGAAGAAAGAATTTGAAAGATTTATTCGTTATGAAGAGAAACCAGACAAACCTGCACGTTATGCACATGTACCCTAGAACTTAAAGTATAATAATAATAAAAGAAGAAGAAGAAGAAAGAATTTGACTAAGAGGCATAAGGTAGAAAAAGAGACCAAGGCAAATTTCAGAGCAGGAGTGGAAGTTTACTTAAAAAGGAAGAGGAAAGAAAGGAAAGGAAAGTACGCTTGGAAGAGACCCAAGCGAGCAACTTGAAGAACAAGTGCAGTATTTAACCTTGACCCTAGGACTTTATATGCTGACCCCTTTCCCATGATTATTCCTTTGGTGTGGGCTGCCCGCATGCTCAGTGCCCTCCTTACTCTTGGGAAGTGGGCATGCACAGTGTGTTTAGAAAGTTGTACACATGCTCATCTGAGGCTTTCTTCCCTTTTCCAGTGGTGTGCCTCAGAAGGTCATACTCTGCCATTTTGTCTCTTAATGCACATGCCTGGGAAGTTCCATCTTCCTGGCACCTGCATTCAATTAACCCTTTAGTGCAACAGGTGTGGACCATCAGAAAACGGCCTCTTCCTGGCACCAGCTGCCAATTCATCACTTTCAGAGAGGCAATGTGATAACTGCCAAACCATCAACTGATGTTCCCAGTGGGTGGGGGAAGAGCCCTCTCCTGACCGGCTCATGCTTATCTAACTACTTGTAATACGCTTGCTTTGTGATTTGCAAGCTCCCCCTTCACCTTCCACCATGATTGGAAGCTTCAAAAGACCTCCGCAGAAGCAGATGCCACTATGCTTCCTGTACAGCCTGCAGAACTATGAGCCAATTAAATCTCTTTTCTTTATCAATTACCCAGTCTCAGGTATTTCTTTATAGCAATGTGAGAACGGACTAATACAATAGGCATCTCCATACACTGATTTCTTGTCCCCACATGACCACCGGCTTAAGAGCAAGTGTTCCAAAAGATGTAGAGAAAAAGCCCAAGAAGAAAGCCATAGTCTTTTAAAACCTCATCTCTGAAGTGACATACCAACACTTCTGCTATGTTCTATTTGTTATACTGAATAAACGTTATACAGTTTTGGAGGGAACTATACAAGATTGTGAATACCAGTATGGACCCCAAATATCTGAGACAGATCTCAGTCAATTTAGGAAGTTTATTTTGCCAAAGTTAAGGACGTGCACCTATGACACAGACTCAGGAGGTTCTGATGACATGTACCCAAGGTAGTTGGGGAACAGCTTGGTTTTATACATTTTAGAGAAACATGAGACATTAATCAACATATGTAAGATGTACATCGGTTCAGTCCTGAAAGGTTGGACGACTCAAAGCAGGGAGGGGGCTTCAAGATCATAGGTAGATAAAAGACAAATGGTTGCATTCTGTTGACTTTTTGATGAGCCTTTCCAAAGGAGGCAATCAGATATACATTTACCTCCGTGAACAGAGGAATGACTTTGACTTCTGTCTGTCCTTTGTCCACAAGGAAATCCCTTGTGAGGGAGGTATTTAGCTTTTTTTTTTTTTTTTTTTTTTATCTTAGTAGCTATCTTTTTAGGAATAGAATGGGAGGCAGGTTTGCCCTAAGCAGTTCCCAGCTTGACTTTTCCCTTTGGCTTAGTGATTTTTGGGGTCCCAAGATTTATGTTCCTTTCATGCCAGGATGTAAAGATCACTGGTGGCCATTCTGGAGGTGACCATCACAGGTTCCTTCTAATCTTGAGGAGGCAGTAAAACTGTTCCTCTGAATTCACATCATCAAGGTGGAAAGACATAGTAAAGTCAGCTATTGCAAAATCTCTGCCAGAATCTGGAATTGGCTACTATTATTGGAAACACAGTTAACATCTCTGTAAGCTGATAATGCATATGATACTCAAAATGCATGATGTTTAAGGGATTAGTTGTGGTATTACCTCTAAATATAAAATAGGAAACTACTTTATTAGCTTCCCTGATTACAAAGGCATGGTTATCTTGGTGGAGGACAGAAGGGGCATGTGAAAGGTAAAAGGCCCAGTTAGTATGTATGTATGCATGTGTCCACATGCACACATACGTGTGAGTACTTCCATGGTAAATATTTGACAGATATCTCAGTGGGTTTCACTGATATATAACACAGCTGCTATGCTCTTTTATAGTTCTTGTATTAACATCCAGTTTAATGTAATGTAGCCTAAAATGTCCATGAGATACCAGATAACAATTTAGGCAGTTTAGACAGCCCCTATGCCCTAGTTCATGCTTTATTCTTCGCTTAAAATTCTGTATCCTCTCCCAAATCGAGGGTCCCTTTTCTCTCTGTTGAAATCTTATTCATATGCAACCTTCACTATGATTCTTCTAGTTTTCCTAAAACCAAAACTAATTACCACTGCTTTTCAGTACTTATTCACACATCTATCATATATATTGGACTCCAATAGATGGAGCATTCATTCAGGGAGAGGAGGCAGCACGTCTTGATTCTATAAACGACCCTGTGCATCCAGCAGACTCCTTGAACACAGCAAGTTCTTACACACACACAAAAAGGCTGATCCTGAGAGCTTGTTCATTAACAAAGCTCCCTGCAGGGAAGAGAATGCAAGGTGGTGAAAATACTCAAGATACGTGGTTGATTAGAATATATATCTTTTGGCCGGGCACGGTGGCTCACGCCTGTAATCCCAACACTTTGGGAGGCCGAGGCGGGTGGATCATGAGGTCAGGAGATCGAGACCATCCTGGCTAACACAGTGAAACCCCATCTCTACTGAAAATACAAAAACTTAGCTGGG
>NC_045445.1:104818256-104839153 GCF_002776525.5 Piliocolobus tephrosceles | reverse complement strand
AAAAAAAAAAAAAAAATATATATATATATATATATATATATATATATCTTTCACATATAATAACCAAATATTCAGTGACATTATAATACCCCTGTCAAGTGACACTATCCGTATTTGTTTCACATTTGTCAATATCAGATCATTATGTTCCAATAAAAAAAAACTATTAGATATAGTACTCATTACACCTAAAATAAAGAGGAAAACTCAAGATTTACATTAGGTGTTTAATATACCCAAGAACTGCCAAGTCACTAAAAATCTTTTAAATTTTATAAGAATTAAAAACTAGTTGTCCTATAGCAAATAATAAAACAGAGTCATGTTCTGAATCTTTTGTCATAACAGGAGAATTATCTGGAACAAACAGATTCCAAATTCAATAAAAGTCCAAAGATTTACTCCACACTTCTTGGGGGTAAACATGCTATTTTTCTCTTCCATATAATTTCCCCTCTGTTAGGCTACTTATCAGCAGCAGAAATCCTGAACTTCTGTAAGTAGTAGAGCAACAACACAAGAAAGAAGGATTTTTACTACTTGAGATAGCAAATCCTGGCAATGTTAACCTATCTGCGTTATCTAGAGGATTGTTATTTACAGTTCCTTCTGTTTTGCAAAAGAAGAAGGAAAAATTAGCTGTTCCCCTCCCAGTACCTTGAAAGCAATGGACTTGTGTTTTCACAACAGTCAGGGACTTCACAGCAGTAAGAAGGACTCTCTTAAGTTGCCAGATGGCCCCCCAAGCAGACATAGGTTTCCAAATGTGTATACTATGGATTTAGTCTAAATCAGAAAAGTCCCAGCATGAGTTGGACTTTTCTGAAATAGAGCGTTTCTTTCTGCACTCTACAGAAAGGAATCAAAAAAGCTGAGAAACAAGACAGGGAACTAGGGACTACACTAATAAATTGGGTCTAAGATTGAGCCAGTGAAAGCTAGTCACTGAACCATATGTTTAGCAAAGAAGATATAGGTGTTGCATCTATTTGAAGGAGAATACAACAGATGAGATTTGTAGAAATAAAACAAATTCTTTGGAAATTGTTCCCTAAAAAAAGCATACAGGAGCTACAAATCAGCCTGGTGTAAGATGAACGAAACTAAAGTCCTAAGAGAAGACTGGATTCAAAACAGGAAATATCACTAAGGCATGACTTTAAAAACATTCTCTCCCATGTAATTCACAATATCTTGAACATTGAAAAGAGCCAACTCTGAACTAGTGATAGCCTCTAGAGCAATTAAAATTCCTGGATAACTTAAATCCAGAAATTGTGAGCTGATGGCAATCAAAACCAACTACAAGAATACATTAAAAAATTAATTAGAGAATGTTGCTGAATTACATTATTGGGGCTCAGAAAATGATACTCCAAAAGCTCAGCCCTTTGGCATGCTAAATATTTTGAACTAAAATAGGAAAACCTCAGAAATAAGCCTCATAACTAAGGTCTCCCTCTGTCTTCCTCTCACCTCCCTGTCTCTCTGATCCTTTCTTTTCCCAAGCACAGGAAGAAACTGTCCCTGGAACTTCCTTTTCTGATGAAGAAAACTTTTCCAAAAGAAATTCAATTGTCATAAGACCCCCCTCTCTAGGACTCTAGGAATCTTATCAAATAACCAGGAAAGATTAACTACTGGAGAATAGAACAGACTAAAAATCATCGCCATGCCCAGACTGACTTTTCTTCTATTCTTCTGAGGGCAGCTCTGAAAGACTGCCTTGGAGACTTTATCTGCATAAGACAACCTTTTTGTTCCCAGTGAATTTCCATCCCTTGCCTTCTTGCTACCTCCCCCAGGGCTTGAGAACTTTCTCCGAGGCCACTGCTTTTTGGGTTCATCCATTTCCCCTAAAAATCATTGACTATCCCTCCAAAATTGCCAACAGTGCCCCCCAACTTTTCTCTCCCTGTGAAGAAGATATTTAAGCCTCAACCATATGGCCCATCTTTGAGTTTCATGTTTGCAGGACTCCCATTTCCATATGCACCTTAATATATTTGTATGCTTTTTTCTCCCATTAATCTGTCTACTGTCAGTCATTTCAACAAAACTTCAGTGGGTAGGGAGAAAGTTTTCTCTGAGCTTCTACAATGTTATGTAAAAAATATTACAAGGATACAAGGAAGTAAGTTGAAATGAAAGGTTTTCAGTGTTATCTCTTCTAAATTAAACGTTCTACTCCTCTAACCTACCACCTTATAAGACATAATAAAGCTCCAAGAACTCAACACCTTTATTCAAATAATATGTAGAAAGTACCTAATGTTTTTATTGGAAAGTAAATATGACCATGTGAACACATTGAAAATTCTCAGTTACAAAACTTCAGCCTCCTTAATACTGACTTGTCCTTAACGTGCTCCTCTGGCCTATGACCCAGCCTCTCATTTCCTCATCTTTCATCCACCAATACTACTTTTCCCTCTACTTTCATCCCTATTTCATCTCTTTATCCTCAGGTCCATTCACCTTTAGCAGAATTCTCTACCATGTCCTCTTCCTTTGCCTTCCTGGATCAAATTCCAACACATCCTTTTATTTTTCTATAATACCATTTAACCAAAAATCACAGCCCTCAAGCAAATATCTTCTTGATAAGCTACTCCATCTTTCACAGCAAAGAGATATAGATTAAGAAAACTGTTCCATGTTATTTTCTTCCACCCTTGCTTGAAAACTCTTTCTCTTTTGAAACATATCTTATTTCATACCATCTTTCTCCCATCTGTATTGCTGTTGTTTCAGCACTTCCAGATCTTTGTCACTGAGTAGTTTATCGCTAAAATCACCTAAGAGTATTACCCAACTGGATGCTTAACAACTTAGTCTTATGGTCTCTTTAACCCTATAATTCCAACATCCCTCATAGTCACTTCATCTTGAACCTCTTTCTTTTCAAGCCTTGACTGTCATCTCCACCTTCAGCATATACCCTAAAATTCTCCTTAAATTGGAAAAAAGAATCAGGCCATTTTTTCCTTTCCCTCTCTCTCAAAAGATACAGCACTCCACAGCTTCCTTTCATAGGCTTTCCCATTTATATGTGTTCTTAATGTAATGTCTTAGATACCCTTGTCATAGATACCCTTGTTCTCACTTTCATTGATCCCTAAAATTTTTCTACCACCAATCTCATGTATATTTGAAACTTCTCTAAAAACATTCCCTGGGGTTTGCTAGCTCACTAAGTTTCTTAACTTTTTCTCTTTTCTTTCATTGTTAAATTCCTTAAGGAGGAGTCTCTTCTACTTTCTTAATGACTTTTTTTTTTTTAACCTCATAATCTAAGTATTATTCTTATCCCCTTTCTAAATCTACTCACTCAATTTTCATAATTGTCTTCCTAGAGATGAGGTCAAGTGGTCCTTTCTGGCTCTTCCTTCTCCTTAAACTCCGCAGAATTTGATTAAATTGGCTATATTCTTCTTGAATCTTTCTCTGTGAAACTGTAAGTCTTCAATTACCTTCCTATTATAGTGACAATTTCTTATTCTCCTGTACTACTTTACTTTCCTTATTTGTATTGCCTTTCTAAAGTTCTCATTCCCTCGGTATTCCAAACTTTCAAAAATTTTATACTACTTGCTCCTGAATCCTAAAATCAGAGTGAAAGATTACTATTAGATAATGTCTCCTAAATAGTCTTCCAGCAGCTAAAGAACAAAATAATTAGAACAGAACTCATGAAGGGAGTTTCTCTTTCTCTTCTTTCACGAAGGATTAGCTGATGTCAGATTAAATCTCCAAATGAGAACAAGTACAAAAGGTATTTCAATACAAAAACAATTATTTGAAGGAATTCAAGAACCAGAAGTTGAAGGATCATTATGGCAGAAAGAAGGGAAATATATTGACATGTAGCTGCCATCACACATCATCTTCCTTTGATGTTTTGTGAAAACAAATGAAGCATGGTTGTCAGGATTCAAAAACAAAGCAACTGTTAAGAGGATTGTATTAGTCCATTTTTACGCAGCTGATAAAGACATACCCAAGACCGGGCAATTTACAAAATAAAGAAGTTTAATGGTCTTACAGTTCCATGTGGCTGGGAAGCCCTCACAATCATGGCAGAAGGTGAAAGCCATGTCTCACATGGTGACAGATAAGAGAAGAGAGCTTGTGCAGGAAAACTCCCCATTTTAAAACCATCAGATCTCGTGAGACTTATTCACTATCATGAGAACAGCACAGCAAAGACCTACCCCCATGATTCAACTACCTCCCACCAGGTCCCTCCCACAACACATGGGAATTCAAGATGAGATTTGGGTGGGGACACAGCCAAACCATATCATACTGCCCCGGCCCCTCCCAAATCTCATGTCCTCACATTTCCAAACACAATCTTGCCTTCCCAACAGTCCCCCAAAGCCTTGATTCATTTTAGCATTAACTCAAAAGTCCACAGTCCAAAGTCTCATCTGAGACAAGGCAAGTCCCTTCTGCTTATGAGCCTGTAAAATCAAAAGCAAGTTAGTTACTTCCTAGATATAATGAGAGAACAGGTATTGAGTAAATACAGCCATTCCAAATGGGAGAAATTGGCCTAAACAAAGGGGCTACAGACCCCATGCAAGTCCAAAATCCAGCAGGACAGTCAAATCTTAAAACTGCAAAATGATCTCCTTTTACTCCATGTCTCACACCCAGGTCACGCTGATACAAGAGGTGAGTTCCCATGGCCTTGGGCAGCTCCACCCCTGTGGCTTTGCAGGGTGTAGTCCTCCTCCTGGCTGCTTTCATGGGCTGGCATTGAGTGTCTATGGCTTTTCCAGGTGCAAGGTGCAAGCTGTTGGTGAATCTACCATTCTGGGGTCTGGAGGATGGTAGCCCTCTTCTTACAGATCCACTAGGCAATGCCCTAGTAGGGACTGTGTGGGGGCTCTGACCCCACATGTCCCTTCTGCACTGCTCTAGCAGAGGTTCTCCATGAGGGCCCTGCCCTTGCAGCAAACTTCTATCTGGGCATCCAGGCATTTCGATACATTCTCTGAAATGTAGGCAGAGGTTCCCAAATCTCAATTCTTGACTTCTGCATCCCTGCAGGCTCAATACCACACAGAAGCTGCCAAGGTTTGGGGCTTCCACCCTCTGAAGCAACAGCCTGAGCTGTACTTTGGCCTCTTTTAGTCACGGCTAGAGCAGCTGGGATGAAGGTATGGAGTCCCTAGACTGCACACAGCATGGGGACCCTGGGCCCAGCCCACAAAACCATTTTTTCCTCCTAAATCTCTGGGCCAGTGATGGGAGTGGCTGCTGCAAAGATCTCTGACATGCCCTGGAGGCATTTTTCCCATTGTCTTGGGTGATTAACATTCAGCTCATTACTTATGCAAATTTCTACAGCCAGTTTGAATTTCTCCTCAGAAAATGGGATTTTCGTTTCTATCACATTGTCAGGCTGCAAATTTTCCAAACTTTTAGGTTCTGTTTCCTTTTTAAAACTAAATGCCTTAACAGCACCCAAGTCAGCTCCTGAATGCTTTGCTGCTTAGAAATTTCTTCCACCAAATACCCTAAATCATCTCTCTCAAGTTCAAAGTTCCACAAATCTCTAGGTCAAGGGCAAAATGCTGCCAGCCTCTTTGCTAAAACATTACAAGAGTTACCTTTGCTCCATTTCCCAATAAGTTCCTTATCTCCATCTAAGACCATCTCAGCATAGATTTCATTGTCCAAACCATTATCAGCATTTTGGTCAAAGCCATTCAACAAGTCTCTAGGGAGTTCCAAACTTTCCCACATTTTCCTGGCTTCTCCTGAGCCTTCCAAACTGTTCCAACCTCTGCCTGTTACTCAGTTCCAAAGTCACTTATACATTTTTGGGTATCTTTTCAGCAGCACCCCACTCTACTGGTACCAAGTTACTGTATTCATCTGTTTTCATGCTGCTAAATAAAGACATACCTGAAACTGGGCAATTTACAAAAGAAAGAAGTTTAATGGACTTACAGTTCCATGTGGTTGGGAGGGCCTCACAATCATGGCGGAAGGTGAAAGGCACATCTCACATGGCAGCAGACAAGAGAAGAGAGTTTTTGCAGGGGAACTTCCCTTTTTAAAACCATCAAATCTCATGAGACTTATTCCCTATGTGCTATTCTCGAGAAAAGCACAAGAGAGACCTGCCCCCATGATTCAAGTGCCTCTACCAGGTCTCTCAGACAGATTCAAGATGAGATTTGGGTGGGGACACACCCAAATCATATCAAGGATGAAATCCAGAAGTCAAGGCCACTGTAGAAAAAGTGTTCTAGTAAATATGCCAGATTTTAGTTAATGATCCAGAATGACTATACCTTATAACAGTAAAGTGGAAATAGAAGAGTTTCAACTAGAACAAGGCAAACTTCCTAGCTCCATCTTTTATCAGAAGAAAATTAATTTTTCCCTGGAGGGAAATAATATTATCCTGAGCCTCTACAAATTTTCATACACAATGCTCCATATTCAACCAAACATTAAAAGTCACGGCAGGAAACAGAACCAAATGACCAAAAAGCAAGAAAAATAAAGACAATTAGAGCCAGAAATGACTCAGAAATTGAAGTTACAATACATGGACATTAAAACTTTATAGATATGATTAAGTCATTCAAGAAAATAGATGTAAAACAGAGATTTCTCCCCAGACAGCTGAAATTTATTTTAAAAGAATAAGATAAAAATTCCACAATGGAAAGTATAACACAAAATTAAAAGTTATCTAAATGTAATCAACAGCAAATTAGCACAACAGAAGAATGGAGTAGTAAAGTGCAAGGTGGTTGGTGGACAATATGCACATTGAAATGCAGAGAGAAAATGTTAAAAATGGGAAACACATATAAGAGATAGACAGAATGTGGGAAATGGCCTATCATATGTATAATTTGTGTTTCTAGCTGACTGGAAAGAGAGAATGAGGTAGAAGTAATATTTGAAGAAATGCAAGTTAATAAGTTTCTCAAACTTCATTAGTTTGGGTTCTATGAACCCAAACTGTAATTACAAAGAAAATCACACATAGGCATAAAATCATTAAAATGATGACAACAAAAGACAGAAAGAAAAAAATTTTAAGAATACAGAGAAGAAAATTACATTTTCCTCCAAATAAACTGCCAACAAGATTCTCAAGAGATACAATGGAACCCAGAAAATAGTAAAATGATATATTTGAAATGCTAATATAAAACTGCCAATTTGAATTTTATACTCAGTGAAAATACCGTTCAAAAATAAAGAGAATATAAAGACATTTTCAGGAAAACAAAAATAATGTGATTGAATTATTTAAAGAAATACTATGTGAAGAAAGAAGAAGAAAGAAGAAAAAGTTATCTGAGTTGTAATCACGTTAATGCAAGAAGGTATAAAAAGCCACCAGATAGGATAAATATGTACATAAATTGTTCAAAACAATAGACTGTCTATGGGGTTTAAAATATATGGAGAATTAAAATGCGTAACCACAATAGGCCAAAGGAAGAATGGGGATATATGGAATTTTAAAAATTGTAAGATTCTTGGATTGCTTAGAACGTGGTGAAAGATCTAACTTAGGTTATACTTAAATAAGTCAGTGATGAATTTGTAATCTCTAGGGTAAAAATTAAAAGAGTAATAAAATAATACAAAATTAATTGTTGAAATGAAATATTTAAAAATATTTGATTAAGTAAAAAAAAGGTAGAAAGGTCAAGATCAAGGAATAAAAAGGGGAAGAGGAAAAGTAGTAAATAATATGTTAAAATGTAAATATATCACTAGTTAAGTTAAACAAAATTAAACCAAATGCTCAAAGCAAAATACTAAGGTTGTCAAACTAAATTAAAAAGCACATACAAACAGAAAAAGTCTTTGCTACTTATAAAAGACATGCCTAAAATACAAGTGGATCAAAAGTTTTAAAGAAAAAGGATAACAGAATTTATGCTTAAATATTACTAGAGATAAAGAGGAATAGGAACAGTGCAAATATGGAATGGTCAACTCAACAACATATAACAATCCCAAATAGGTATATATCTAATAACATAGCCTCAAAATATTGAAACAAACACTGAGAGACCAACAAGAAACTATATACAATCCAAAAACAATAATTGGAGGTTTTAGCACAACTCTCTCAGTGGATGGAGCCAGCAAATTCAAATAAGAAATGATACTGTAGTTTTGGCCAATACAACTTAAAAGCTTAACTTAATTGACATACACAGGTATAGGGTATCTACAAAAAAAAAAAAAAAAAAAAAAAAACTCACAGCTAACATCATACTTAATGGTGAAGGGATGGAAGCGTTCCTCTTAGATAAAAAGCAAGACAAGAATGTCCCTTCTCACCATTTCTTTTTCTTTCTTTTTTTTTTTTTTTTTTTTTTTGAGACAGGGTTTTGCTCTTGTTGCCCAGGCTGGAGAGCAATGACACGATCTCGGCTCACCACAGTCTCTCTGCCTCCCAGGTTCAAGCGATTCTCCTGCTTCAGCCTCCAGAGTAGCTGGGATTACAGGCATGCACCACTATGCCAGGCAAATTTTGTAATTTCAGTAGAGAAGGGGGTTTCTCCATGTTGGTCAGGCTGGTCTCGAACTCCTGACCTCAGGTGATCCACCCACCTCGGCCTCCCAAAGTGTTGGGATTACAGGCATGAGCCACTGCACCCGGCTCACCATTTCTATTCAAAATTGTATTGGACATTCTAGCCAGAACAATTATCCAAGAAAAATAAATAAAATGTATCCAGATTGGAAAAGTAAGTTAACTATTTGTATTCACATATGACATGACTTTGTATGTAGAATACCTTAAGGAATCTACAAAAAAAATTAGAGCCAGTAAATAACTTCAGCTAGGTTGCAAGATACAATATCCATATATAAAAATCAATTGTATTTATATATACCAGCAATGAACAATCAAAAAATGAAACAAAAAATTTCATTTAAATAGTATTAAAAAGAGTAAAATAATAATAAATTTAACAAAAGACGTATGAGTCTTATACCCTGACAACTACAAAACACAATTGAAAGAAATCTAAAAGAGCTAAAAAATGGAAAAACCCTGTGTTCATGGATTAGAAGACTTAATATTACTTTTATTTTTTATATTGTCTCTGATTATAAGGTTCTAAGAATAAACATATTACAAAAAATACTAGTACATAATTGTTTAAAATAACAAAAACGAAATACTGTTATACATTTTAAGAATAAGTAAAATTTTATTAGAAATGCAGCTCTGAAAGATAAATTCTAGAAAAATTTTAAAAATTAAAAAAATTAAAAACGTAATATTGTTTAAATGACAATACTCCCAAAATTGATCTACTTATTCAATGCATTTCCTATCAAAATCCCAATGACCTTTATTGCAGTAATTGACAAACTGATCTTAGAATGCATATGGAAATGCAAGAGACCACAGATAACAAAAACAATCTTGAAAGGAGCAAAGTTGGAAGACAGATTTTAAAACTTACCTCAAAGCTACAGTGTAGAAAGAGAGACAGAGCAAGATGGCAGAATAGAAAGCTCCCCCAATCATCTCCCTGCCCCGCACCGCCAAGGACACCAAGTTAACAACTATCTACATAGAAAAAACACCTTCATAGGAACCAAAAATCAGGTGAGCACTTACAGTACCTGGTTTTAACTTCATATCGCTGAAGGAGGCACTGAAGAGATAGCAAAACCAATCCTGAATCCCCAACGACAGCCCTCGCTCATACCCAGCAGCGGCTATGTGCTGCAGACCTCATGTCTCTGGGTGCTGGGGAGGGAGAGCACAGCAATTGTGAGGCGTTGAATTTCATGCTATCCTGTTAGAGCAGAAAGGAAAACCAGACTAAACTCAATTGACACAGAGAAAGCATTTAATCCAACTCTGGTCAGAGGGGAATCTTTTGCCACCGAGGGCCAAAGTGCTCTGAGTCAGTTGTGAGGCCCCTGTTCCAGGCCCTAGCTCTGAGGATATTTCTAGACACACCCTGAGCTAGAAGAGAACCCACTGCCTTGAAGGAATGACCCAGTCCTGGCAGTATTCATCACCTGCTAACTAAAGAGTCCTTGAGCCCTGAATAAAGAGCGGCAATAGCCAGGTACTACATCAAGGGCCTCCGTGAGCCTCTGAGAATTACTAGCTTCAGGTGAGACTCAGTACATTACCAGCTGTGGTGGCTACAGGGCAAAATTCCTTCTGTTTGAGAAAAGCAGAGGGAAAAGTAAAAGAACTTTGTCTTGCATCTTAGGTACCAACACTGCCACAGGGGAGTAGAACACCAAGCAGGCTCTTGGGGTTCCCGATTCTAGGGCTTGACCCTTGGATGGCATTTCTGGATCTGCCCTGGGCCAGAGGGGAACCCACTGCCCTGAACAGTGAGTCCCAGGCCAGGCAGCATTTACCACAAGCTGTAAAGGTTTTGGCTCACCTTCAAAACACTACTAATTTCTTTATGCCATCCGGGACATGGTTAGAGCACCTCATAAGAGCTCAATAAATATTGAGTTGAATATATCTCAGACAATAAGCCACAGGACTCTATTCCCTCTTCTTGGAAAAAAAAAAAAATCCTTTATAGCATGTGTGGATCTGCAAAACTCCCTTGAGTTTAAAGGCTCAAGTTATATTTGACAGCTTTGGTAAGGCAGGTGATGGAGAATAAGCTTTTGTTATCAGAGTGACGTATTTATCATATTTCACAGTATATGGATCAACTCAGAATCAGAGCCAGATGGCATGAAGTTTTCCATATGGATGAGGACAGGTATAAGAAACTAGCAAACTTACAAAGTTAAAAATGATCCAGGAGGGACTTAAGTGATATCTACAACATTAATTCTCAAATATGTGAATCCCGAAGAACTATAGCTCTAAAAAAATGAAGGAGCCATTTCCAGAGAATATTTACTAGAGGATACCTCTACAAAGTAAATACCAGACATAATAGAGTTAACAAAGTTCTGACCCACTCACATAACTCAATGGCACAAAACAACAGTATTTAACTTGGAATAATGCTCAAGACACTTTTGATTTTGTTTAGCACAAATCATCTCATCTCTAAGGAGATAAACACAGATGTCCAGCTTATTAGCATAATAGAAGAGTTGTTCAAGATACATACAACATTCATGATTCTTTTAATTCTGTTCAGCCTAGCGTATTTCAAGTTGGAGTGGGATGAGAGGATTCTTTGCTAGCATTACATTTTTATTTATTTATGTTTTACTTCTTAGAATAAAAATTTTCAAACCTACAAAAGAGTAAAAAGCATAATGCAATGAATATCTATATAGATTTCACCTAGATTCACCAATTATTAATATTTTACTACCTTCTGTCATTAACACTGAACTTTGTTACAAGGAGAAAACAACAACAAAAAATAAAGGTGAATTATGTGGCTTTAAAAGTGAATTATGTGACAATGTCAACAACTCTGGAATATTCTGAAGACACATAATCATCAGTGATCCATGGAAGGGAAGGGCTTTGAGCTTACGCATTTTTGAAAACATTCTGTAAACTGTCAGTTTTTGAAAATACAACCTAGGACATGTGCTGATATCTTCCTCCAGCTCTGTATCGATTCATACACAACTCATGATGTAGCACAGTGGGAAACAGACAAAATGAACACACAAAAAAAACCCCCACACATACCACAATTATTTATACTCCAGATTTTCCCACAAAGGATTTAAGGTTGTTTCAAAAAGACACGCTGTACAAAAGGATACAAATGAACTCCTGAAGGGGTTGGTACAAAGGGAGAAAACCACAGGTAATATTAGAATCGCAGGGCATAGGGTCCTATATAGTTGCAACACTATAGCTGCTTGCTTTCTGGTGACTAAACAGAGCCCAGAAGATTTAAAAAGCCAGGTTTTTTTCTAGGTGACTGGATTGTTTGGGATGTATTAATCCAAGAGCAGTTTCTTCTGTGAGTCCTGAAAGAGAGGACACTATGGGAAGCTCTGGAGGAAGTTTATGGTAAGATGGGACCATGAGTTTCATTTGGTTTCTTCCAACTTACTTAGGCTCAGTCAATGGCCTAGTGCCCAGGTTTCATTTAGTGAAATCAATTCCTTTACTGAATGGTTATTAGGCACTAAATAAAGCAATCCAAGTCTCTAACTCTGACAATCTTCCAGTCTGACTCTAAGGTAGCATTTAGAAAATCCAGAGCAGATACACAGACTAGGGTACATGAATGGACTGGGTTGGGGACAGAAGGTAGGGGAAGATGGAGAGTTCATGAATTAGGTGCAAAGATTTTTCTTGGCAACATTTATTTTATGTGAAATTAGGTTGAAACATTATTATTTTGTTAAAACATTCTAACTCTCCAAAGAGGAAGTGTGCAAGAAATGCTACCTTACCCAGTCAGGCAACATGTAATTTCTACTCTCTTCGTAACAAGTCAAGTAGAATACTTGATAGGAATGTAGGAAAACATACCTTGATATTACAATTATTGCATCTATATTTGTATACAATGGGTATAGCTAAAGTTTAAAATTTTCTAAAGGAAAATATGACAACCTTTATTATATGTTGTGACTTTCATTATTAAATATGATGGGACGAAGATATCTGGTTCACACGTTTCTTCACAATGGTTACAGAAAGCCAAAGAAACTTCTAACACACATTGGTTCTCTCCTTTCTGAAATACCCGGCATTCTGTGGATCTTTTTCATTAGAAGGTTTGGTCTAAAACTATAGACCTTTACTGAAAATTAGATTTACCACAATGCAAAAGCTTTATCTTTAAAGTACACTACAATATCAGTTACCATATACATTTACTCATTTAATGAATGTTTGTGGAAGGCCTATTATGGGCCAGTAACTATTCTAGGCCCTGGGAGTCAGTAGTGAACAAAATAGTCAAGAATACCACCTTATACTCAGGTTAGGGAAGAAAAACTATAAGCAAATACGCGTCTGGTGATAAATGCTATGAAGAAAAATAAAATGAACTAAAAGAGATGGATTGAGATGAGAAATGGGGGTGCAGCTCTTTTATATAGCATGATTAAGGAAAGGCTTGCCTATAATATACATTTGAGCAGAGACATGAAGGAAGTGAGGGAGCAAGTCATATAGATATCTGGAAGAAAAGTGATGCAACAGAAGGAACAGTAACTTGAAAGTCCCCTGTGGCAGGAGCAAGCTTGGTCTGTTCGAGGAATAGCAAGGAGGTAATTGTGCCTCGTGCAGAGGCAGTAAAGGGTAGAATGGCATGAGCTGAGAGCTGGTGGTATGCGGGGACATGGCCAAGACTTTGATTTTACCCTAAGGGAAATAAGAAGCCTTTAGAGGGTTTGAACAAGGGAGTGGTATGATCTGACTTGTGTTTTAAGAGGGTCATTCTGGCTTCTGCAAGTCTAATACTAGACCGTAAAGGGCAAAGATGGAAGCAGAAAAACCAGTTAGGAGGAACCTAAAACAATCTACATAACCTAGTGGCTTGAACCAGGATAGTATTAAATAGTGGTGGAAACATTAAGAAGTGGTCAGACTCCGGAAACATTTCTAAGATAGACATATAGGATGTTAATTTTATGTAAGGTTTGAAAGATAGGAATCAAGCCAAGCTATTTGGCTTGAACAACTGAAAGAATGGAGTTATCATTTAATTACTATGGGGGAAGACTACTGTAGCTGGAGAAGCAGATCGGGGGTTGGGGATGTAGATGGGGACATTTTAAGTTTGAGGTATATCAATTAGGGTTCCAAAGGGAAACAGTCAAATTAGGTTAATTTGAGGAGAGGCATAATAATGGAACTATTTATAAATATACAAAGACAGGAAAAGCACAAGAGATAGTGCAATAGCACCAGGCTAAAAAATATGTTGACTGTTTTACAACCCTAGGCCTGACAGGATAAGGAAGCAGACTGGGGCCATGTGGTACTGTGCAAAGGGCCGAGGAAGGGGCTGAAACCCTTCTGAGGAATGCAGACAGTACTCAGCAATGCTGTGGGGATGGAATCAGAAATAAATACTCCAACCTCATCTCCTCCTTCCTGTTTGTTCTTCTGTTGGTGTTCCCCATTGACTAAACCCAACAGGAAGTCAGGACAAATGAGCCCTCTAATGTAATCCAGAGTTCAGCCTTCCATGGCAGAGCGCAGAGTAAAGAGGGGTATAGAATATATTGGAAAGGACAAATGAAAGATATTCAATACATCGAGGAGGAGATGTTGAGTTGGTTAATAGACATGTCTTTTCAGGAGAAAGATGCCACACTCAATTTAGGAAGATTTTGAAGCCCAGTGCTCTGGGACTGGTTGCATTGATAGATAACTTTGAGTAGAAGGAGATTCAGAAATGGTGTCTCTATCAAATACTATCATTGACTCCATAATTACTGATGTTTCTTGCGATATTAAGAAGTAAGTTATGGGATAATTGGTAGGTATGCTACATCTCAATATCATACAACTGGACTAAAACTGCTTGTGTTCTGTCCAGGAAGCTTCTAATGATACCACCCAAGAAAATATCTTATTTTGTAAGCCTTTGTGAAACTTCATTTTTTTTTTTTTTTTTAGTATGCTGACACATTTACAAAATTTCTTTGCCAACAACAAATACAAACGTTGATGCTCTGTGGGTAGGTGGAATTTATTCAATGCTTTTGCAACACTTCTGGTTGTGTTTCTTGGATTTAAAGGAGCTCCATCCAAAACCCTGACTCATTGCTTTTTGTTTTTAAATAAACTGCATTTTTAGAACAGTTTTAGACTTAAAAAACATAAAGATTGTATAGAGAGTTCTCATAAACCCTGCACACAATTTCTTCTATTATTAACATTTTCCATTACTATGGTACATTTGTCACAATTAATGAAAAAGTATTGATACATTATTATTAACTGAAGTCCTTTCTTGATTCAGGTTTCCTTAGTTATTACCTGGTTTTTTTCTGTTTTACTTTACCATTCGGGACACCACATTATATTTAATCATCATGTCTCCTTAGGCTTCTATTGGCTACTATGTTTTTTTCAGACTTTCTGTGTTTTTGATACACTTCACAGTTTAGAGGAGAATTGGTCAAATATTTTGTAGAGTGTATCTTAATCAGGATTTGTCTGAGGTTTTTCATGATTAGACTGGGATTGTAAGATTTTGAGAAGAAGACCTCACCCAAAAAGTGTCAATCTCATCATGTCATACCAAGTGCATATAACATTATCAACATGACTTATCACTCTTGATATTGACCTGGATCATTTGGCTGAGGTATTGTTATATTTCTCCACTGTACATTTACTCTTTTATTTTTTATTTCCCCTTTTCCATATTGAAACTTTGGAAGGAAGTCAATCAATGTGCACAGTCCATGCTTAAGAAGTGGGAAATCAGGCCGGGCACAGTGGCTCATGCCTGTAATCCCAACACTTTGGGAGGCCGAGGCGGGCGGATCACGAGGTCAGGAGATCGAGACCATCCTGGCTAACACGGTGAAACCCCGTCTCTACTAAAAATACAAAAACTTAGGCGGGCATGGTAGCAGGCACCTGTAGTCCCAGCCACTCGGGAGGCTGAGGCCGGAGAATGGCGTGAACCCGGGATGCGGAGCTTGCAGTGAGCGGAGATCTCGCCACCGCACTCCAGCCTGGGCAACAGAGTGAGACTCCATCTCAAAAAAAAAAGGGAGAAATCATGCTCCACCTCCTTGAGGGCAGAGTATCTACATAATTTATTTGGAATTCTTCTGCACAGATTTGTCTATTCTCCCACACTTATATATTTATTCAATGATTTGTTTATGACAGTATGGACTCACAGATATTGATCTTGTACTTTGGGTTATAATCAGATACTACTATATTTCATTGCTTGAATTGCTCCCATTGTGGCCATTGGGAGCTCTTTCAGTTGCCTCCTGTGCCCCATAACATACACTGTGGTTTGATTTTGTTGTTGTTGTTGCTTAGCACTTCCTTGATTTCTGGCACTACAGGATGCTTCAGGCTCATCTTGTATATTTCCTGCCTCAGTCCTAGCATCTGGAATTTCCTCCAAGAAGCCCCGGGTCCTTTTATTGGAAAATAGTATTAGAAAACAAGATCGAGGTACCAGGTGAGCTTGTTGCTACTGGGGTGTTGCTGCTCCTAGATCCTCTCAGCTGACAGAGGGAGGAAAGATATGTGTGTATACTAACCCATGCATATACACATATCTATGAATATTTCTATGTGTAACCATATGTATCTATATAAACCTAAATATGAGTTCATACTGTTGCCTCTGACTCTAATCTATTACCACATGAATTACTCTAGCCTTCACCTGATGCTTATCTATAAACTGTCACTCCAGCAGTGATACCTGGCTCCCACCATCTCTCATTCGTTTACTTAATGGTTAAATTCCAGTATACATATATAGCAGTACCAGAATTGTTAATTCACATTTACAATTTATCAACAAGAGTACAGGCTTATATACAGTTTTGTTTGCCTTTAGTTTTACAGACCATTAATTTCCAAAGTTGCTTTGGTCAACACCCTATTCCCCCACTGACCTCATTGATGTCATTTTTTAATATTTGTAATACATTTATTTTTTGAGGAAAAATGGTTGTTTTATTCATCTGTACTTAAACCAGCCAAAGTAGTACTAATGTCATTATGATGCAGCAAGTACAAGATCTCTTTCTACAAATATTAGCATAACCAACAGAATGGGGGCTATAGTAAAACAGAGCCAAAAAGGGTTGAGGAAATAAATGTAGTATGTTACAGCTTAACCCTTCACCTCAATGGAGTTTTTTAAAAAAATAAGTAAAGCCTCCCAATCCCAAAAAATAGGAATATACCTTCATCACACCAATTTGTACTTTTACTTCTTATTCTTGAGGTTAGATTCTAAACCGTAAAGATATCCAAACTAGTATTGTATATACTTATCTATAGCCAGAGACAGCTTCTACCATGTTGTCCTTGACAGCCAAGATCATTAAAAGGTTTTTTCTACAGGAAGATTCAATAGGAAAAAAGAAAGAAACCTCTCTGATTAGGCTCCAATCATACCCCACCCTCCATCAAATTGACTGGATAGGCATAACGGAAACCAGAACACGTGGTTTCCAAACAAGAAAAATCCTATAAGAGAGGGGAGGCAAGGAGAGGTAGGATTCAGCCAGTGCCCACACTGAAATTGAATAATATCAGTTTCACTTATCTTCAGGTATCTTCAGGTTGCATGTTCGTGGAGTACTTTAGGAATAAATCTATGGCTTGTGGAGTACTAAAATACCTAGTGGTCTGCTGTATTACATTATGGCTTTCCCCAGCAGTTTCCAAGGCAACCTCCAAGTCACTGGCAGGAGAATTTGGCTGGAACTGCACGCAGGACTGCAGAGATTCCTCTCCACAGTTATAGAAGAGACTCTTCCAGGCCTGACCGTTCCAGGACTGGGTGCACCAGGAGTGGTTGCTCCAGGAATGGACGTTCTGGGTCTGGTTGCTCCAGGCTGAATTGCTGCAGGTCTGGTTGCTCCACATTGGAAGGTTTCCAGTCGTGTTCACCAGGGATAGGAAGAGTAGAGGCTGGGGTAGGTAGGTGCTGAGGCCTTCTGAGTCACACCACTGCTATTCTTTGGCCAGTTGTTTTTCTGTCACCTCTTAGATTTCATTCTCTGGTTCTGGAACCAGGTCTTAACCTGTTTGTAGCTAAGGTTCAGGATGGTTGAAAGTTCTTGCATGTGCTGGAGGCTTAGGTATTTCTGTCTCTGAAATCTATCATTAAGTACATACAGCTGGGTGGAAGAGAACACAGTTCTGGTCTTCTGTCTCTTGACCAGAACCTTGTCTTCCTTTTTTGCAGTGCTCTTCTCTGCAGAAGTGGGTTTTTTGCCTTTGGGACTGGTAGAAGAATCAGGGCTGTCCTGAATAAGCAGATCCATGGAGGAAGGAAGAGGAGAGACAGTCTCTGTGTGAGGCATCTCAGCAGAAGACATTTGCAAGGATGGATAGTTTTCTTCAGGCCCACAAGTCACTGGTGTAGGTGAAGATTCTTTATAGTTGGATGCTTCAGAGCAAGGCAGGCTTTGGGGATAGGCTGGATCCACACTCATGTTATTATTGGGGAATAGGAGGGAAAAAATTAAGAACTGGACTGTAAAAATAAAGGCTAAGGCAGCTTTAAGACTTTTTTTCTGGAAGATCTTAGAGAAATATGACCTCCAGAAGTGAAAGTATCAAGTAGTTGGGACGAAGTGAATTGCCCCCACAATAACAGGAGGCAACCAGCTCAGTCCAGCCTATATTTGTAATACATTTAGATGATTTTGTCACATTCCTCATTCCATCCCGGGATGCTCCTAATTCCTAAATGAGTGTTTAGTTTGTATACATTAAGTATCCAGTTAGTTTGTATACATTGTGTTTAGACATACTGCACAGTGCCATGTTATTACAATTACAATTTGTAGAGAATATTTTCACCATCCTAAAACACAAACACAAAAACCTCGTGCATTGTCTTTTGAACCTTACATTCCTCCCGGCAAACCCTGGATACCACTGATGTTTTTATTGTCACTATAGGTTTGTTCTTCCTAGGATGTCATATAATTAGAATACTACAGTCATTAGTCTTTTCATACTGGCTTGTTTCACCTAACAATATGTGTTTAAAATTCATCCATGTCTTTTTATGGCTTCATAGCTCATTTCTTTTTTAAAAATTTTGTTTTGTTTTGTTTTTTTGAGATAGGGTCTCAATCTGTCACCCAGGCTGGAGTGCAGTGCCATGATCATAGCTCACTGCAGCTTCCAACTCCTGGCCTCAAGCAATTTTCTTGCCTTAGCCTCCCAAGTACCTTGGACTACAGCATGCACCATCATGCCCAGTTTCATTTCTTTCTATCCCTAAATAACATTCCATTGCATAGATGTCCCCCAGTTTGTCTGTCCATTCTCCTATTGAATAATTTCTTAGTTGCTTTGAGTTTTTGGTAATTATGAATAAAACTGACATAAATAATATTGTGCAAGTTGTTTGTTTTCGTTTTTGTTTTGTCACAGGGTCTAACTCTATTGCCTAGGGTGGAGTGCTATGGTGCAGTCACAGCTCACCACAGCCTCAACCTCCTGGGTTCAGGTGATCCCCCTGCCTCACCCTCCAAAATAGCTGAGACTACAGGCATGTGACACCATGCCCAGCTAATTTTTTTGTATTTTTTGTACAGATGGGATTTTGCCATGTTGCCCAGGATGGTCTCCCAGGTTCAAACGATCTGCCTGTCTTGGCCTCCCAAAGTGCTGGGATTATAGACATAAGCAACCGCACCTGGCCCATACAAGTTTTTGCATAGACATAGGTTTTCAAATTAATTGGAGGAATTTTTAGGAGCATGATTGTTCCATTGTATGGTAAAATATGTTTAGCTTTGAAGGAAACTGCCAAACTATTTTCAAAGTGGCTGTACCATTTTGCATTCCTGCCAGCAATGAATGAGAGTTCCCGTGTTCCACATCCTTGTCAGAATTGGAATTGTCTGCTTTTTAGATTTTACCATTTTAATAGGTGTGTAGTGGTATCTCACTGTTGTTTTAATTTGTAATTTCCTGATGACAAATAATGTTGAACATCTTCTTGTATATTTATTTGCCATTTGCATGTCTTCTTTGATGAGATGTCTGTTCAGATCTATTTTTTTTTTTTAATTAGGTGGATGTTTTAGGTGTTATTTGTAAATTTTGGGTACAAGTTGTTTCTCAGATTTTTTTTTGAAAATATTTTCTCCCAGACCATGGCTTGCCTTTTCATTCTCTAACATAGTCTTTCGCAGAGCAAAATTTTTTCATTTTAACAAAATCCAAAATCAATTTCTTTTTCTTTCATGGATCATGCTTTTGGTATTGTATCTAAAAATTCATCATCATCCTTAGGTCACTTACATTTCTTCCTATGTTTTCTTCTAGGAGTTTTATAGTTTTGCCACTTTCATTTAGGTCTATAATCCATATTGAGTTCATTTTTCTGAAAGGTGTAAGGTCTATGAGTAGGTTCTTCCCCTCACCGTGGGGACATCCAATTGTTCTGTCACCATTTATTTAAAACAATATTCTTTCTTCATTAAATTGCCTTTGCTTCTTTGTCAAAAATCAACTGACTATATTAATGTTGGTCTGTATATGGGCTATCTATTCTGTTCCATTGATTAGTGTGTCTATTCTTTCACTTACACTATGCTTTTTTTTTTTTTTATTTTTTATTATACTTTAAGTTCTAGGGTACATGTGCATAACGTGCAGGTTACATATGTATACATGTGCCATGTTGGTGTGCTGCACCCATCAACTCGTCAGCACCCATCAATTCATCATTTATATCAGGTATAACTCCCCAATGCAATCCCTCCCCCCTCCCCCCTCCCCATGATAGGCCCCAGTGTGTGATGTTCCCCTTCCCAAGTCCAAGTGAGCTCATTGTTCAGTTCCCACCTATGAGTGAGAACATGCGGTGTTTCGTTTTCTCTTCTTGTGATAATTTGCTAAGAATGATGGTTTCCAGCTGCATCCATGTCTCTACAAAGGACGCAAACTCACCCTTTTTTATGGCTGCATAGTATTCCATGGTGTATATGTGCCACATTTTCTTAATCCAGTCTGTCACTGATGGACATTTGGGTTGATTCCAAGTCTTTGCTATTGTGAATAGTGCCGCAATAAACATACGTGTGCATGTGTCTTTGTAGTAGCATAATTTATAATCCTTTGGGTATATACCCAGTAGTGGGATGGCTGGGTCATATGGTACATCTAGTTCTAGATCCTTGAGGAATCGCCATACTGTTTTCCATAATGGTTGAACTAGTTTACAATCCCACCAACAGTGTAAAAGTGTTCCTATTTCTCCACATCCTCTCCA
>NC_045445.1:104777793-104817856 GCF_002776525.5 Piliocolobus tephrosceles | reverse complement strand
ACTGCTTTAAATGTGTCCCAGAGATTCTGGTATGTTGTATCTTTGTTCTCATTGGATTCAAAGAACATCTTTATTTCCGCTTTCATTTCGTTATGTACCCAGTAGTCATTCAGGAGCAGGTTGTTCAGTTTCCATGTAGTTGAGCGGTTTTGATTGAATTTCTTAGTCCTGAGTTCTAGTTTTATGCTTTTTGATTATTGTAGATTTATATTAAATCTTGAAATTAGATAGCGAGAGCATTGCAACTTGTTCTTTTCCTTCATTGTCATGTTGGATATTCTAGATCTTTTGCTTTTTATATAAACTTTACAATCAGTTTATAGATACTTCAAAATAATTTGCTAGGACTTTTATTGATACTGCATTGCATCTGTGGATCAAGTTGGGAAGAATTTATATCTTAATAATATTGAGTTTTCTAATCAATACAAATTAAAATCTTTCCATTTATTTAGATCTTTTCTTTTATCAGAGTTTTATAATTTTCCACATATAGATCCTGTATCTATTATGTTAAATTTATACCTATTTCAATTTTTGGTGCTATTTTGTTATTATTTTAATTTCAAGTTCCAATTGTTCTTTGCTGATACATAGGAAAGTAATTGACTTTTGGATATTAAGCTTGTATTTCAGAACCATGCTAGACCCTCTTATTAATTGCAGAATGTTTATTCTTTGGAATAATCTGCACAATCCAGTCATCTGTGAACAGTTTTATTGCTTCCTTCTGAATCTATATACCTTTTTTCTTTTTCTTCCTTCCTTCCTTTCTTCCTTCTGCCCCTCCTCCTCTTTTTCTTATTCTCTCGTTCATTTTTGTCTTATCACACAAGTCAGGATTTCCAGTGTGATGTAAAATAGGAGTGGTGAAAGATCACATTCCCACTTTGTTCTGAATCTTGCATGAAAAATGTCCACCTTCTTATTATTACATTTGATGTTAGCTGTAGGTTTTTATAGGTATTCTTTTAACCGAGTTGAAAAAAATTGCCTCTATTCCTAGCTTGCTGAGTGATATTTGGATTTTGTAAAATAATTGATCTACATCAATTGATAGAATCATGTGAATTTTCTTCTTTAGCTCATTGATATGGTAAAATGCATTCATTTAATTTCAAATGTTGAACAAGTCTTCCATACTTGAAGTAAATCCTACTTGGTCATGGTATATAATTCTTTTTACATTTTTTTGGTTTTATTTGCTAATATTTTACTGATAATGTTTAATCTATATTCATAAGAGACATTGGTCTTTAGGTTTTTTTTCTCATATAATGTCCTAATGTCCCTTGGAATTAGGTTTTTTTATTAGGGGAATATTGGTTTCATAGAATGATTTTGGAAGTGTAAACTTTGTTTTTATTTTCTGGAGGACATTATGGAGAATTGGTATCATTTCTTCTTAAATGTTTAGAGGAACTTACCAGTGAAACTATCTGGGCCTGGCTTTTTCTTTTAGGTGGAGATTATTCATTATTGATTCAATTTCTTCAGTAGGGCTATTCAAGTTATTTGTTTCTTCTTGTGTGAGCTTTAGTAGTTTTTGTGTAAGAACTGGTTCATTTCGTGTGAATTATCAAGTTTGTGGGTGCAGAGTTGTTCATAGTATTCCTTTTATTTTCCTTTCAGTATCCACAGGCTCGGTAGTGATGACCTAAATGTATTACTGATATTGGTAATTAGTTTTTTTTCTCTTTTATTATTGGTTAGCCTGTCTAGAGGTTTATAAATTCTATTGATTTTTCTAAGAAACATATTTTAGGTTTGTTGATATTTTTCTGTTGTTTTCTTGATTTTAGTTTCATTGGTTTCTGTGTTAATTTTTGTTATTTTTTTCTTCTGCAATATTGCTTGAGGCATACATTTCTCTTCTATCTCTAATTTTGTAGTATGAAATGCTGTGTTGCTGAGTTTACAGCTTCTTTCTAATATATGCATTTAATGGTATATATGTCCCACTAAGCACTACCTTTACCACACTTCATATATTTTGATAAGTATCTTTAAGTTTTCATTTAATTAAAATATTTTTAATTTCTCATGAGACTTCTTTGATTTATGTGTTATTTAGAAGTGTGTGGTTTTATTTCCAAGTATTTTGAGGTTAACAGTTATCCTGTTATTGATTTTTAGTTTAATTCCATTGTGCTTGGAGATATACACTGTATTATACCATTTTAAATTTGATAAAGTGTGTTATGTGGTCCAGAATATGCTTTATCTAGACAAGTCGTCCATGTAAGCTTGAGAATGAATGTTCACTTCAATCACTGCACTTGGATTAAATGTTCTATAAATGCCAAATCGATCAAATTGATTGATAGTGCTATTCAGCACTATCCTTATTGATCTATCCTTGCTGATTTTTTACTTTCTTAATGTATCACTTACTGAAATTGAAGTGTTGAAATTTCCAACTATAATACTGAACTTTTTCATTTTTCCTTTTAGTTCTATCAGTTTTTGCCTCACCTATTTTGGCACTTAGCTGTTAGGTGCATACACAATAAAGATTGTTGTGTCTTCTTGGGAATTTGCCCGTTTATCATGAAATAATGCTTCTCTTTATCCATGATAATTTTCCTTGGTCTGAAACTGTTTTGCCTGAGATTAATATAGCTACTCCAGCTTTCATTTTATTAATGTTAATATAACATATTTTTCTTCATCCCTTTACTTGTAACCTGTTTTATTCATTATGCTATAGCAGATTTTTTGGAAACAATAAACAGTTGGGTCTTTTGTATCCCAACCTCTTTCTTTTAACTGATATATTTAGACTATTCATATTTTAAATGATTATTGATGTAATTGGTGCAATGTGCTAAATATCTGTGTCCCTCCCAAATTTATATGTTGAAATCATAATCCACAATGTGATGGTATTAGGAGGTGGGGTGTTTGTGAGATGATAAGATCATGAGGGTGGAGCCCTTATGAATGGAATTAGTGTCCTTATAAAAGGGATCCCAGAGAGCTCTCTTACCCTCTTTCCACCATGTGGGGGTACAGGAAGACAACAATCTGCAACCCAGAAGAGGGTTCTTACCAGAACCTGACCATGCTAGCACCCTGATCTCAGACTTCCAGTCTCCCTGGAATAAGTATATGTACATATGTATCCCTTATAACAGAACCTTGAGAAACAAATTTGTTTTTAGGCCACCCAGTCTATGGTACTTTGCTATAGTAGTCTGAACTAAGACAGTGATATTGGCAGTAACTCTCTAGGTTCACTTGTCTCTCTGTGTGGCAGGTGGGCTTGCAGCCTTAATTCTCTGATTGGTTCAAGACAATTCATTAATTTTCCATTTGCTCAGCTTTTTTATTATTGTAAGGATGGGAGTAATGACTTAGAGAATCTTTATATGTTGGAGCTAAAACCAGAAATCTGGTTTATTGCTTTTTGTTCTGGCATTCCATCAAATAAAAACTTCACCACTAAGCCAGATGGAAAACTAGTCTCTGTCTGTGAAAGTCATTAACATCACACACACCAAAGCCTCTAAAGGCTCCATAAACCAAACATTTTAAGAAACCAGTGATATAGACTAAATAAACCCATTCTTAAAAGTATTACCTGCATATGATGAGCCAAATTGGTTTCTGCCTCAAGGTAAGTTTCAATCCTTGGACTGAACTGAAGTTCACAAAATGAACTCATCTAATGGCTTAGGGCTTGGATCTAGAATTTTCTATCAGTGGCATTGTTCAAGTTTACTTAATCTCTCTATGCCTAAATTTCAAACTATAAAATGGGGAGACTAATAATTATTTTGTATAGTTTTATGAATATTAAATAACATATTTAACACTGCAAAGTACTCAAGAATTTGTCTCCCACTCTTTAATTCTTAAGTTTTACAAAAATTAATATAATAGATATGTAACTCCACATTTTATATAAATGTTTGGAAATAATAGGAATGGCCAGGTGCAGCAGCTCATGCCTGTAATCCCAGCACTTTGGGAGGCCAAGGCAGGAGGATCTCTTGAGCCCAGGAGTTCAAGACCAGCCTTTGCAGTGAAGTGAGACCCCAGTTTCTACAAAAAAATTAAAAAATTATCCAGGCTTGGTGGCACAAGCCTATAGTCCCAGCTACTCAGGAGGCTGGGGTGGGAGAATTGCTTAAGCCCAGGAGGTTGAGGCTGCAGTTGTTCATGCCACTGCATTCCAGCCTGTGCAATAGAGTGAGACACTGTATCAAACAAAGAAAAGAAAATAATAGGAATGCAGCCAATGAAGGCCAATAAAGCCCAAAATGCTTTATGAAATCTGGAATCCCTTATAAAAAAAAAACCATAACCAAGAAAATTACAAAACAAAAGGCTCTCCTGTAATGCAAGCCATATCTGTTATGGACTCAATGTTTGTGCACCTTCAAAATTCATATGTTAAAGCCCTAACCCCCAATGTCATGGTATTTAGAGGTGGGACCTTTGGGAGATAATTATGTTCAAATGAGGTTGTGAGACTGAGGGCCCCATGATGGGATTAGTGCCCTTGTAAGAGCAGGAAAAGAGACCAGACCTCTTTCTGTCTCAGTAAGGACACTGAGAAGATGGCTGTCTGCAATCCAGAAAGAGAGTACTTACCAGGGGACCACATCAGCTGTCATTTTGATCATGTACTTCTGAGTCCCCAGAACTGTGAGAAATAAATTCTTGTTGTTTAAGCCACCCAGTTTGTGGTGTTTTGCTATGGCAGCTTTAGTTGACTAGGATAATCAAACCACTCCTTGTCTGAAAATCTTTTAGAGACAGACAACCTGATGGAGAAATAGGCAAAACACTTGAACAGGAAGTTTGAAAAGAAAGGATATCCAAATGGCCAGTGTGTGAATGTATGAATACAAGGGGACTTTTAAAAGTTTGTGAAAATGGAATTAAAAGATAATAAAAATAAAAATACATACACTTTATTTCTCAACATAACTTCCATCAAGTTCAAGACACTTTTGTAAATGATAATGCCAGTCCCTTATTCTATCCATAAAGAACTGAGGGTCCTGGGAATTTAATCTTGTCAATAGTCTTTTATAGATTATTAACTGAAAAGTGGGTGCCCTTTAAAGATATTTTAAGATTAGATAACAAAAAGAAGTCAGAAGGAGCCAAATCAGCATTGTAAGGTGAAACTCTCACAAAATTGCCTTGTTTGATGAGAGGAATGAGCAGCATTGTCATGGTGCAAAAGGAGTCTCTGGGGAAGCTTTCCTGGGCATTTTTCTGCTACAGCTTTGGCCAGCTTTCTCAAAACATCCTCACAATAAGTAGATGTCATAATTCTTTGACTTTCTTCCCTCCAGAAACTCAACAAGCATAATACTTTGAGCATCCCCCAAACTATTTTCATGACCTTTGCTTTTGACTGGTCTGCTTTTGCTTTAATAGGACCACTTCCACCTCTTAGTTGCCACTGCTTTGATTGTGCTTTGTCTTCAGGATCATACTGGTAAAGTCATATTTCATTTCCTGTTACAATTGTTCAAAGAAATGCTTCAGGATCTTGATCCCACTTATTTAAAATTTCCATTGAGGCTGGGTGTGGTGGCTCATGCCTGTAATTCCATCACTTTGGGAGGTCAAGGTGGGAGGATTGCTTGAAGCCAGGAGTTAGGAACCAGCCTGGGGAAGCTCTACAAAAAAAAAAAAAAAAAATTAGCTGGGCACAGCAGCATGTGCCTATAGTCCCAGCTACTCAGAAGGCTGAGGTGCAAGGATCACCTGAGCCCAGGAGGCTGAGGCTGCAGTAAGCTGTAATCTCACCACTGCACTCCAACCAGAGTGATAGAGTGAGACCCTGTCTCAAAAAAAAAGAAAAAAAAAATCCATTGAAATTCTGCTCTTATCTACAGCTAATACAGGCACAACAGTTTTGGCACCTGTCAAGTGGAAAATTTCCTCAACTTTAATATTTTAGTCAGAATTGTGTAAGCTGGACTAGTGGAGAGATCTATGGTATTGGCTTTCATTTGTGCTATTAATCCTTGGTCCCTCAATCCTCTTGAATTAGGGCACGAACGAGATAAATTTTTTACTAGCAAATTGATGTGGATGAGCTGCCACTGCAGACTTCATCTTCAACATCATCTCGTTCCTTATTAAAATGAGTTATCCATGGTAAACTGCTGATTTCTTTGCAGCATTGCCCCCATAAACTTTTTGTAAAGCATCAGTGATTTCATCACTCTTCCAATCAAACTTCATCATAAATTTGATGTTGGTTCTTCCTTCAGTTTTAGCAGAATTCATGTTGCTCTGATAGGGCTTCTTTTCAAATTAATGTCTTATCTTTCTTAGTGCCTCAAACTAGATCCTGTTCAAATATGTTTTAACAAGGTAGTATGAGTTTATTTTGGTGCGAAAATCTTTTTAAATCCATGTATAGCTTTTTCATAATACACATTTTCCATGAACTTTTTGATAAACCATTCATACGTGCTCAATGTCACTAGTCATCAAGCAAGTGCAAATTCAAACTTCCAATAGGTAATATCAAGAATTGGCAAGGATGTAGAGCAATTGAAACTCTCATATGCTGCCAAGCAGGGGTATAATTTGTGAGAATTTCTTTAGAAAACTCTTTTGCAGTATTTATTAAAGTTTAACATATGCATGCTAATGACCCAGAAAGTCCATTGCTAGGCATAGAGCCAACAGGAATTTGTACATATGTTCATCAAAACATGAATAAGAATGTTTATAGCAGCACTATTCATTATAGCTCAAACCTGAAAACTATAGAATTCCCATCAATGGTAAAATGGATAAACAAATTCTATTAAATTTACACAATAAATATTATCCAGCAACAGGAATGAATGAATTATACACAACTATATGCAACAATAAGGATGACTCTCATATCCGTAATATTAAGTTAAATAAGTCACACAAAAGAATACAATATATTCATTGGTATAAATTTCAAAAGCAGGCAAAAAATAGGTGTTAGGAGTTAGGTTTGCAGTTACTATTGGGGAAGTAAAGTATTGAAAGGAAAGGACACAAGGTGCAGGGCTGCTTTGGAAATGCTGGTAATGCTCTAGTTCTTGGATCTGGATACTGGTTATATAAATGTTCTCATGTTGTCAAAATTCATTGATCTGTATACTTATAATTTGTGCCCTTTTTTCTATGTATGCTACACTTCAATAAAAACGTTCAAAAACTTTTAGTAAATTACTGGGTTCTCAGAATGCTGCCCACACATCTCAGCTTGGCATTTGGGGAATCTATGTCTGATCCCTGCCACGTCTCCAGCACATCATCCTTCAATACTCACCCCATATCAGTCATTTCTTGCTCCAGCTGTATTTCACTTCTGGAATGTTCCAAATTTATAAATGCTGTTCCTTGCCTTTGACTTTTTTTTAAAAAAAAGCAAACTAGGATTATATTGGGGCTGTTGGGGTGAAAATGGAGAGAGAGTAGAAATACACCAGTCTTACAGAAAAACAACCATAACCCATCTTCAAGGTCCTAGCTCAAGTATCACCTAATCTTCAAAACCTTCCTTCCATCTTTACATGGGGATGAACCCATCTTTTCTGGGCCACCAGAATTTTGAGTATGTCTCTACTGCAGCTCTTATATTGCTATATTTTAAATGCTTCCTTACCTGTATTTTTCCTTGTAACTATGAACTTAAGGTGACAATAATGCTTTATTCATTTCTGTATTTCATGTTTAGAGAGTACCTGTTTCATGCTAAGCACAATGCTATATTTGATGAAAGAATAGAGCCGGGCGCGGTGGTTCAAGCCTGTAATCCCAGCACTTTGGGAGGCCGAGACGGGCGGATCATGAGGTCAGGAGATCGAGACCATCCTGGCTAACACAGTGAAACCCCGTCTCTACTAAAAAAAATACAAAAAACTAGCCGGGCGAGGTGGCAGGCGCGTGTAGTCCCTGTCACTCGGGAGGCTGAGGCAGGAGAATGGCGTAAACCCGGGAGGCGGAACTTGCAGTGAGCTGAGGTCTGGCCACTGCACTCCAGCCTGGGCGACAGAGCGAGACTCCGTCTCAAAAAAAAAAAAAAAAAGATACTTAAATGTATGAATGAATTATCAAATCATGGAATATTAGCTCTGAAGAGCACCTTGGCAATCCAATTCACTGATTTCACTGTGCCCAGAAAACATGAAACTGTTCGCAGTCACATAGCCAGTTATTAGGAGATAGGACTAGAACCTAATCTATTCTCTGGTACTGTTTATTTCCGTAAATTTTTTAGAATTTCATTTTAAAGTAATATTAGACTTACAAAGAAGCTGTAAAAATAGCCCAGAGAGCTCCCATACACCCTTCACTCAGCTCTCCCTAATGTTAACATCTTATATAACCATAGTACAATGATTAAAACTAGGAAATTAACAGTGACACAACTCTATTAACTTATAGATTTTATTTGAATTTTACCAACTTTTCCACTAAAGTCCTTTTCCTGTTCCAGGATCCAATCCAGAATCCCATATTGCAATAAGCTTTCATGATTCTTTCATTTCCTCCAATCTGAGAGAGTTCCTGTCTTTCTTTGTCATTTATGACCTTGACACTTTTGAAGAATACTGGAAAGTAGAAAAGTCACTACTGAAGAGTACATTTTGTAGAATGTCCCTCTATATGAGTTTGTGTGATATTTTCTCAAGATTTTATTGAGGTTATGCATTTGGCAGTATGAATACCATAGAGTTGTTGTTCTCTTTTTTGTGTATCTTATCAGGGCACACATGAGGTCAATATATCTTATAACTAGTGATGGTCACCTTGATCACTTGGTTGTGTGTCTGTAGCATTTTTCCTCTGTGAGGCTACTATTTTTCTCTTTGTAATTAATAAATATCTTAGAGGAGCTATTTCAAGACTGTGCATGACCAAATGTGGTAGTTGCTGCCTCCAGAATCTAAAAAGGCTGATCTCCAATGTATTTCCCAGGGACTGTATATTAACATCTATAAGAGACAGCTCACAATCTATATCTATAGATATATATATCTATAGATATAGCTAAGCAATAATCTCTTTGTCTGTTCCACTTATCTGGGAGCTCCTTTAGAGCAGGTTATGTCTTTCTCTCTCTATTGCTGGGGCTTAGCATGGTCCTTAGTTTATGGAAGCTACTTTCTAGCTGTATGACCATGTGCCTCACCAGCAACTACATTTGGGCATGCTGTTTAGCCCCATTTGCCAACATACCCACAAGGTTGCCAGTTTCAAGCATGTTTTCTAGAGCAAGAAAGGGATTTGCAGCATATGCAGGTTGATGTATTAGCTTCACTGTTACTGGGGCCTTGTAAGCCAGCAAACTTAAGGGTATTTGAAAATTTCTGTGGCAAATAAGGATCGTATATGGAATCACTAAAAGTCTCCCCTAGGATTACTGTGAGAGTTAAAGGAGTTAATGCATTTGAAGTGCATAGGAAATGGACTGGCACAAAACACCAAATCAATACATATTAGCTTTTATTTATTATTATTGCTCTTCACAATCTTGTTGAATGAACAGATGAATCAATGAATAAGAGCAAGACAAAAACTAGAAAGCAAAGAAAAATGGCCTCATTCTTGGGTGACGTCTAGTAACTACACCAACTAAGTTTTATAGTGCTGCATGGACTTGAAAATATTGGTTCTCAATTATACAAATAGTTCAGTTGTGTACCAGTGATTACTAACTAGCAACAATATATGATGCATTATCAGTAATATACATTTATACATGGTGATGATTAGGTTACTATTATTTTAAAATTTCAGGAAAATCTATACTTAGTAATGCTTTCTCATTACTGAAGGGTTCTACTTACTCTGTAGAAAGAACTCTCTCTATCCCACTGTTCCAGAGAATTGCTAGACAGCAGAAAACAGCAGAAGCCAATTAGAGTGTCAAGACCAGGAAGACTTTTGGAACAGTGGTCTCTAAAGTGGGATGCTTATACTCAAAGGTGATACAAGACAATACACTTGGAGGAGGGAAGTGTATTAGTCCATTCTCATGATGCTACGAAGAAATACTCAAGACTGGGCAATTTATAAAGGAAAGAGGCTTAATTGACTCACAGTTCCACAGGACTGGGGAGGCCTCAGGAAACTTACAATCATGGCAGAAAAGGAAACAAATATGTCCTTCTTCACATGGTTGCAGGAAAGAGAAGAGCCGAGCAAATGGGGGACCCCTTATAAAACCATCAGATCTCATCAGAACTCACTCACTATCACGAGAACAGCATGAGGGTAATTTCCCCTACAATTCAATTACCTCCCACTGGGTCCCTCCCATGACCTGTAGGGATTATGGGAACTATAATTCATGATGAGAACTGGGTGGGGATGGAGCCAAACCATATCAGGAAGAAATATTAGAATTTCAAGTTATATTGATGTATGAATTAAAAAGCAGAAAGCTCTACCATTATTTACTATAAGGCATCCTTATTTGATCCACAAATCTAGAGTCATGGGTCACTCATGGTTCAGTGCCTCTCTCATCAGATTGCATAATGTAGCATGTTACAATAGATTGCTGTTTACATCTACACAGTTAAGAAAATTAATGGCTCATATAATCTGGTTTTAGCTGAACAAACCTTCATAAACTGGTTAAGGGTCTAGAAATTATTTCTGCCAGATGGATGGATGGATGGATGGACGGATGGATGGATGGACAGACAGATAGACTGACAGACAAATAGATTCATCAAGCATGATTTTAAGGTAACACTAATAATGTAAGCTCAAGCAAACAAAAATGAAAAGGCAGGGCCAAAACTTCTACTCCTAGTACAAACTCTTCTCTGGACAGTAAATGAGATTTTGAAAAAACAATGAGAATTTACTCAGACCTGCCCAGAAACTAACGAACTTGTAAGATTAACAATGAGATTATTTGAAATACGAATTCACATATACAATTATTAACAATAAACATTTCCCAAGGTGTCTATTTTATATTATAGCCCTTGTGAAGGATGATTTCAACCGTGACAATATCTAAAACCAAAGACATAATCGAACTAAACCTTGAGCTCAGTTCCGAATCACTGTATTATAATATTATCCTGAAATTTCAGAATTATTCAAATTTGTAATGAAATTCCTTAACTCTAGGAGTGTCTAGTGAGACTCATTATGCATAAATACATTCAATTTAGCAAATTTAGAAACAGTTTAAATATTAAAAAATAGAGAAATGGATAGTAAATTATAGTATTACCATGTAACAGAATATTAGGAAGATACTTAAAATCACAGTTCTTAATACCTATGTATCTATGTTGAAATACACTTACCACATTTGTAAATAAGCAAATTTAGCAGGATATAAATGTTAAGATTATAGCTATAAAATTTCTTATAGACAAATAATATTAAAAACAAAAAAAAGTTTATTTGGAAATTAAAGGATTATGGATCATTTTCTTTATTATTATTGTCATTGTTATAGTTACACTGTGTATGGTTTAAGACAGAAAAACAAGTAAAAATCATGAAATTAAACTGTATCATGAACCTAATCTGTCAGTTTTATAAAATGTGCTGCAGCTAAAACTAGAGTATATTCAGCAGTCAGAGAGTTATACAAATGCATAGGTTTACCCTTCAGTTACTAATTCCCCAAGGGTAGCGTCTTCCTTACAAAGTGTTTTTCACAGATTCTCTTTTTGTTTCCAAGTGGAAGTGAACCATTTCTTTCATTACTCTGAAATCCTTAATTTTCCCAAAGGGAAATTTCCTGGGGCTATTCTTTTTAAAATTTTTCTCCTTTCCTCCAGTTGTCCCTGTTCAGTCTCTCAGTCTCTTTTGCAGCCATTCTTCCTTTTTCCGTTCCATAAAATCACTGTTCCCTGGGGTTCTGTTCTTGACAGTCTTCTCTTTTCACTCTATACCCATCCTAGGCAAAACCATTAATTTCTGTGGATTCATTCACCATGTGGTTACATGCTAATGACTTTTAAATCTGCTCCTCCAGACCTCTCTGTATATATTTCATCTGGTTGCCTTACAGGTTACTCCAGTGTAATAGGTCTAAAGCTGCATTCATTTCTCACTGTGCCTATCTCTTCCACCCTTCTCCCTCCATCCTCTGCATTGCTTATTTGTGTGAAAGGTGACATTACCCCTGCCCCCAGCCATCCCAGATGATCCCTTTTATTTAAGTTTCCAAATCTAATCAGTCACTAAGACCAGACAAATGTACTTCCATGATATATCCTGAATCTATCTTCCTGTCTATGTACTGCCCACCGTTATGTATGTTACTATAGTAACATAAGTATGCATAACCTCTGTTATAGTAAACCATATCATAACTAGTGCCTCTAACTTCATACCTTTCCCACTCCAAACCAGTTTCCAAATTTTAGCCAGAGTAATCTTTGCAAATGCAAATCCTTATGTATCATACTCAACCACACAATGCTCAAATGACTCCCTACAACCTACAGAATAGAGTTTAAACAGCTCAGCCTAAGAAAAGGGTCAGCCCTACTTCAATTTTTAATCATCAGCCTCCTCTCATACCATCCCTTGTTGTACTGCAGGCTCCAGTCATTTTGAAATATGAGAAATCCCCACACATTTTCCTGTGGCTGCGCAGCCCAAGTCCTCTGCTTGTGCTCCTGGCTCCATACAGCCATTTACTTGGGAAATCCTTACCTACTACAGGGCCACCCCACCTCATCCTTAAAGCCATTCCTTATTTCTCAGTTTGGATTGCCTGCCTCTCCTCTGTGGTCCCACCGTATCTTACTTTTATCCTCAGGTTTATCACACCAAACACATTCATTTATTAGTCTGGATTTTCCCCACTAGAAGGCAAGTACCTGGAGAGCAGGGAGTGTATCATTTCTTGTTGCCAGTGCATCCCAGAACTTAGCTCAGAGACTTAGAGATAGACAAACAAGAGACTGGTGGTTATGGAAGTGGGGAGTCTCTCCTTTCTCTGAGGGCTTCTGAGAGATGAGTAACTTTTCTGCACTCTGCACTTTTCCCTATGAAAACAACAAGGAGGGCTAGCTACATGCAAATTTGAGAAGTAACTCTTCTGTCCCCACCTATCTCCCCTCACACTTTCCTGTCCTAAGCACCCAGGTCTTGCATGTTCTCTGATTCCTCCAGCCCATGGTGATCTGCTCTAGTCTGGCTATCATATTAAAAAACATCTGGGAGCATCTATGATATACTGATACAATATTGATTTCCAGGAGAAGTTGTGTTTCCAATGTTTGATATAGAGCAATGAATCCTAAATAGTAGTAGTATTTCAAAATTTTTGACAATTATGTGTTGACAAGGGCATGGTTGAAAACACTGCTCTAAATTCTTATGACATTTTTGATCAAGAGGTTGAGTCCTTTCCCTTGAATCTGGGTGGACATGTGAATGCTTACAGAGTGATACAATGTTTCTTCTAAGCCTAAGTCATAAAAGATCATGCAACTTACAACAGGTTCTTCAAACACTCAGTCTCTAGACATCCCTCTTAGGATATTTCCTCTTGGATCCAACTGCCATGGTGTAAGAAGCTCAAGCCACATGGAGAGGCCATGTGTAGTGTTCTAGTTGATAGCTTCAGATGAGCTAGGCTTTGAGTCATCCCAGCCCAGATGTCAGGTATGTGAGTGAAGAAGCATCCAAATTAATCCATCCCTAGCCATTCAGTTCACCCCTAGTCATTCAAATCTTTCCATTGGAGGCACTGTGTATGGTGTGGCACAGACAAACCATCCCTACTCTGTCCCATATGCGCCCGACCCCCAGACTCTGTGAGCATAACAAATGTTGTTGCTTAACATCACTTAGTTTGGGGTGGTTTGTCACAGAGTAACAGTGGAGATGGAGAATTACAGGGCAGGAGGCAGATCTCTGTGCCTCTCATGTCATACCACAGACATCAAATCTGACCCCATAGAATAGTGGATTTCTAAGATCCCACAGAGTACCAAGGAAAGAAATTCATTCCAAGAGCTATGGAGGTAAATTTTAGCTAACACTGAGAAATTGGCTCTCTAGTAAGCTAGGGGATTGGGGCGGGGGGGTGGGGGGCGGCAAAGGCTTGTGTGTAGGTTTGAAGCTTTATGAAGCCGAGAAATCACATGTTTGTAGTTTGGCTCCTTCATCCACTTCCATACTCCAGTGAAGTGCCACACCAGAAGGAGTAGAATCTGGCATCCAGAGCACCTGCTACAAGGGCTTGATGAAACAACCTGGAGGAATGAAGGAATTCAATCCTGCTGACGCTCAGGGCAAATGTTAACCAATGAGAGACAGAAGATTAAATCAGACAAATATATTTCCTCTCCTTTTCTCCCTCTGATGCAATCTTCCAAAACATGATTTCTCCATACAGTTTGTGCAAAGATACGCCCCATATATCACTGGGTGGACATGCTGAGCAGTCAGCTGTGTCTCTTCAAGGCTTGTGATGAAACAGTGGCCAGTGAAGTAATAACTCTCTTTGCTTGTTTCCTTGCCTTTCCTGTCAGACATTTCCCTCACTCTCACTGTCCTGAGAAAGCCTCTTCCAAATGAAGCAATAGCCCCTTAATCCTTGCTTAATGCTCTGTTTTCTAGGGAACTAGCTAATAAAAATACTCTCTATATTACAGAATTGTTAAGAAGGTTAAATTAGATAACATGCCTAGTATAGGCCTGGAATGCAAGAGGTACTCAATAATATCTAGCTTCATATTTGTTTGACTGTCCTCCAGGCAGGAGGATAGGACCTAGAATGAGAGAGTGAGAGCTTTGGAGTCCACATAGAATGCACAAGTAGTGATTCCAGCTTCCCTCTGCCCTGTGTGTTCTGAAACACCATGAGTTGCATCACTGCATGGCAAACTAAAGTCCAGGGCTTTAAACCCCTGTGGAAACAAGACTTCTCCCTGTGGGGACCCTGTGACAGGACACACACAGTCATCTGCAGTATTAGAGGGTGGGGGGATTTTCTTTCTGAGCCAGAAAATTAGCTTCTTTATTGATTACCTTGTGCAGTTGGAGTAGAATACTTTTATATGTGGAAATGCTCCATGAATCCCTATATTGTATCTGTAAACCATACACAGTTTGTGGGATGCCACATGTGCATTTAGGAGAAATGATCCAAAGTTAGCATTTATGCTAGTTCAAGCACTAGGAAACCAAAGATCAACGTGCTTTTTAGAACAGAAGGCTTGACTACTCAGGGTATATGCTATCTGCATCTGTTTCTAATTGGCATGTGTGGTTCAGGTGCATGAGAGTAGATAGCTGAGGAAAGAGCAGAGCAGTTCATCTCTCCCAGACACTATATAGATTTGCCTCCCATGGGGTGAATTTCTATCTTGTCTCAGGACTAGGGAGCACTCAGTGAGAGGTGACTGTAGAAATAGTAAGTGAAAGCAGCAAGTGAACAGGCTACTACATTATCTCTGTGCATTTGTGAAGCACTCACTGTAGAAAGATAAGTTGGGGCCACTTTTTATTAGTTTGTTCCCCCCAGCAATCTAGGTAGAATGCAACTGTTAGAAAAAGAATCAAACAGTTCCCACTGTCGAGACTGTTCAAAAGACAGAAAGGTTAGCTCTAGGTTTCTCAAAATGAAATCTATGGACCCCTGTATTAGAATCCCTGGGGTGGCCCAGGTGATCCCTTTCTAACAAGCACCCTGCGTGATTCTGATGAGTACTAAATTTAAAAGCCTCTGATTTAATTGAACTAAATGATTATCCAGTCCAACTTTTTACATGCCGTTCTCAGAAGGAGAAAAAGCACTAAATGAGAAAGCTTTCTGATGGACAAAGCTCTCTCTCTCCTCCTGGGGAGGTGAAATCTAACAGAGGTCCCTGCTGTGACTCCCTCCAGAACAACTTGTAACTGTAACTGGCCTTTCTTAAGTGCAGACAGGCTGGGCTCCAGAATGCAGGCATTTTAGTGCCTCACCAATGGGAAACTGAGTTGAAATATACTTAGTTTATCAAGAGAAGGCAATATTGATGTAGTTGCAATCTGACCAAGTTAATTGTTGATGTGCCTAGTATAGCAATGCTTTCCAGGCATACTCTACTGCCTACTGTACCAACTTACCGTGGGTAATAAAATAAAGGAGTAGTAAAGGTACTAATAGTTCTATGTCATCTTGTTACATGTGTAGATTCATACAACACAATCAACAATGAAGATACAGAACTGCTCCATTACCATAAAGACTTTCCTTGTACCACGTTCACATCCAGCCCCCTTTCCTCCACTATCCCTAAACCCTGGCAACTATTAGTTCTCTATCTCTATAATTTTGCCATTTTTAGAATGTTATTTAAATGGAATCATACAGTATGTGATCTTTTGAGATAACTTTTTTTTTTCACTCAGCATAATGCCCCTGGGAGCCATCTAAGTTATTGCATTATCAATATTTCATTTCTTCTTATTCCTGAGTACTATTCCATAGTATGATATAACATAGTATGGTCACCCATTTTTATTGTTTCCAGTTTTTGGCAATAACAAATAAAAGTGCTATGAACATTCATGTACATGTTTTTGTGTGGACATAAATTTTCATTTATCTGAAATAAATGTTTGTTGGCCACATGAATATCTTCTCTTTGAGAAGTGCCTGTACATGTCCTTTGCCTGCTTTTTAATGGGGTCATTTGTTTTCTTCTTGTGATATCCAGAATCCACAAGGAACTTAAACAAAACTACAAGATGGATAGATGGTAAAAATTTTCTCCCACTCTCTAGGTTGCCTGTTCATTCTGATGATAGTTTATTTTGCTGTACAGAAGCTCTTTAATTAGATCCCATTTGTCAATTTTTGCTTTTGTTGCATTTGCTTTTGGCGATTTCATCATGAAATCTTTGCCCATGCCTGTGTCCTAAATGAAACTGCCTAGATTTTCTTCTAGGTTTTTACAGTTTGGGGTTTTACATTTAAGTCTTTAACCCATCTTGAGTTAATTTTTGTATAAAGTGTAAGAAAGGGGTCCAGTTTCAATTTTCTGCATATGGCTAGCCCACTCTCCCAGCATTATTTATTAAATAGGAAATCCTTTCCCCTATTGTTTGTTTTTGTCAGGTTTGTTGAAGATCAGTTGGTTGTAGATGTGCAGTCTTATTTCTGAGTTTTCTATTCTGCTCCATTTGTCTATGTGACTGTTTTTCTACCAGTACCATGCAGTTTTGGTTACTTAGCCTTGTGATATAGTTTAAAGTCAGATAGTGTGATGCCTCCAATGCTAAGCAAAAAGAACAAAGCTGGAAGCATCACGCTACCCAACTTCAAAAAGATTATCTTTCCTCCATTGAATTGCCTTTGTACCCTTGTCAAAAATCAGTTGGCCATACTTGTATAGAGCAGTTCTGGGCTCTCTATTCTGTTCCAATGATCTATGTATCTATTCCTCCACCTGTACAACACTAATACCAATTGTTCTTTATATCTATCTCTACACCAATATCATACTAATATATAGCTAGAGTGTTCACACATAAATACTCTAGCTATAAATCAGGCCTAAATGTTAGGTAGAGCACTTTCTCGCAGTTTGTTCTTCAAAATGATGTTGGCTATACTTGAGCCTGTGCCTCTCCATATAAGTCTTGGAACAAACTTAAATATGTCTACCAAAACTTACTGGGCTTTTGATAGGAATTGCATTAAAACCTATAGGTCAATTTGGAGAAAATTATCATCTCTACTATGTGGAAGCTTCTAAACTATTAACATGTTATATTTTTCTGTTTAAGCCATCTTTGATTTCTTTCATCAGCCTTTGTAATTTTCAGTATATAGAAGATTGACATATTTTGTTAAGTTTATACCTGAGTATTTCACTTTGTTTAGATTGAATATAGATGGTATTATGTTTATAATTTTGGTTTTCACATGCTCACTTTTAGATGTACAAATATAATTAATTTTTACATGTTGATCTTGTATCCTGAAAACTTGTTAAATCTATTTTCTAGTTCTAGGAGTGCTTTTGTAGATTTTTGGCATTTTCTATGTAAACAATCATGCAATCTGCAAATAGGGATAGTTTCATTTCCTCCTTTACAATCTGTATGCCTTTTATTTTATTGTCTCTCCTATTGCTCCGGCCAGAACTTCCAGTACTACACTGAATAACAGCAGTGTGACTGGACATCTTTGCCTTGTTTCTCATCTTAGAAGAAACAATTTAGTTTTTTATTCTTTTTCTTATTAGTTCACTTTTTAAGAAAAACTTTTTTTTTTTCTTCTGAGACGGAGTCTCACTCTGTTGCCCAGGCTGAAATGCAGTGGTGCGATCTCAGCTCACTGCAACCTCCACAACAAAGTTGAAAAGATAGTACAGAGAGGTACATCCTTCCTTCAGTTTTCTCCATTGGTGTTATCCTACTTAACTATAGTACAATATTAAAACTAGGAAATTGACATTGGTACAATGTGAGTATATAGCTCTATGCCATTTTGTCATATGTGTAGATTGATATAACCACTCCAATTAAGATATAGAAGTAATCCATTGCTACAATGATCTCCCTTTTTCTACCCATATATAATCACTCTTCCCCCTGCAATTCCTCCTCCCATCCTTAACCCCTGGAAACTTCTCCTTTTTTCTATATCTCTATAATTATGTTATTTCAAGAATGTTACATAAATGGTATCATATAATATATAGTGCTTTGAGATTTAGCCTTTTACTCTTAAGTGTCATTTTAGTTGTGCATTTTTTTTGGTAGATTTTATTGTCAAGCTCAGGAAGTTCCCCTCTATTCCTACTTTGTGAGAGTTCTTATCATGAGTGAGTGTTGGATTTTGTCAAATGCTTTATCTGCATCAATTAGCAGGATCATGTGATTTTTTTTAGCTTGTTAATATGGTGGATTACATTGATTTTCAAATACTGAGTCAGCCTTGCATTCCTGGAATGAGCCTTATTGGTCATGGTATATAATTCTTTTTATATATTGCTGAAATCAATAGATTTGACTAGAGTAAAGCAGTTATAACCTAAAAGTTGTCTGTCTTGCCAGGCTTCTCTTTTCTGTTCATTTAGCTAGAGAGAAAAAAGGCTTTACTTAGGACTTTTTCTATTCTATGCCAGTTGGTGTTTCTGGGTTGCTAGCTTCTCCAATACTCATTCTGGGGTCTACATGGGAAAAAAATAAAACCCAAGGAACTAATTGCCATGTTGTTCCTGAGACCCGAAAGTCTGTTTGGTCTTTGTCTTTCCATGTTTCAGAGTCTTCTTGTGTTTGTTTTATCCATAATGTCCAAGGTTTTTAGCTGTACTTAGCCGTAGAAATAGGGAAAAGTACATCTATTCCATCTTCCTAGAAGGAGTATGTAATATATTACTTTTTAAAAGATTTTACTTTAAAACAGTTTTAGACTTAGAAAAACATGCAACAATAGTACAAATAGTTATCATATACCCACATATAGTTTCCCATCCTATTAAAATTTTATATCTTTATGGTACATTTACTGCAATTAATTTACCAATATTGATATATTATTATTAACTAAATTTGGCACATTATTCAGATTTCCTCAATTTTTGCCCAATGTCCTTTTTTTGTTCCAGGATCCTATTCAATACACCATATCACATCTAGTCAATATATTTCCTTAGACTCCTCTTACTGTGAAAGTTTCTCAGTCTTTGTTTTCGATGACCTTGACAGTTGTAGGGAGGGCTAGACAGATATTTTGTAGAATGTACCCCAAGGTATCTTAGTATTTTTCTGATTGTTTTATCATTATACTAGGGTTGTAGGATTTTCAGAAGAATGCTGCAAAGATAAAGTGCCAATCTCATCATATCATATCAAGGGCACATGCTGTGAGGATGCTAATCTTGATCTCCTGGCTGAAGTAGTGTTTGTCAGATTTCTCCACTGTAAAGTTACCCTGTTTTCCCCTCTCATTTGGTAGTCTTTGGAAGGAAGTCACTATGCACATCCCACACCTAAGAGTAGGGAGTTATATCTACATCACTAAGGGCAGAGTATTTACATACAGAGTATCTTCTGTGTGACAGATTTATTTATTCTTCCCCATTTGCTTGTTTATTTAATCATTTATATCATTATGGACCCAGGGATACTTGTTTTATACTTTGGTCTACAAGTTAACAGCATTTTATTTCCTTTGTTGCTCAAATTGGTTCAGCTTTTGCCATTAAGAATTCTTTCAGTTGCTCCTGTATCATATTGACATACTCCCATTATTGTGTGTGAGTGTGTTTGTTAACACTTCCTTACTTTCTGTCACTATAAGATGCTCCATTTTCCTGCCCCAGTCCTAGAAACAGCCATTTTTCCAAGGAATACTGCTTCTTTTGGTTGGAGAATGGTATTAGAAACCAAGATCTTTGTTCTAAGTGTGCTCGTTGATATTGGGGTGTTGTTATTTCTAGATGCTTTTACTGACAGAATAAGGAAATATATGTGTGTATTCTAACCATATGTATACGGACATATAAAACAATGGAACATAATAGAGAGTCCAGAAATAAGCCCATACATAGATGGTCAATTAATTTTCAACAAGGGTGCCAAGAGTACACAAAGTAGAAAGGACAGTTTCTTTAACAAATAGTGTTGAAAAAACTGGATCTCCACATGCAGAATAATGAAATTGGATCTTTATCTTACACTATACACAAAATCAACTCAAAATGGACTAATGACTTAAACATAATACCTGAAACCACAAACTCCTAGAAGGAAACATAGGGGAAAAGCTTCTTGACATTAGTCTTGACAATAGTTTTTTGAATATGATTCCAAAAGCACAAGCAACAAAAGCAAAAATAGACACATGGAATTACGTCAAATTAAAAACTTCAGCACAGCAGAGTAAACAATCAACAAAGTAAAGAGAAAATCTATAGATCGAGAGTATATATTTACAAACCATACATCTGGAAAGAGGGTAATATCCAAAATATATAAGAAACTCAAACAACTCAGTAGAAAGAAAACAAATAATCTGATTATGAAATGGGCAAAGAACTCTGTCTTAGTTCATTTTGTGCTGCTATAATAATACCACAGACTACTTTATAATGAACAGAACTTTACTAGGAAGTCCAAGATTGAGGCCAGCATGTGGTGAGGGCCTTCTTGCTGTATCATCCCATGGTGGAAGAGCAGAGAGGGTAAGAGAGAGAGAGCAAGAGGGGGCTGAATTTATCCTTTTTAAGGAACCCACCCCTGCAATCCCTTCACTCTGCACTCCTGGCTTAATTACCTCTCATTAGGCTTCACTCCCAGCACTGTTACATCGGGGAGTAAGTTTTCAACACACGTTTTTTGGAGGACACATTCAAACCACAGCAGACCTGAATAGATATTTCACCAAAGAAGTCATACAAATGACCAACGGGTATATGAAAAAGTGCTCAACATCACTATCATCAGGGAAATGCAAATCAAAACCATAATAAGATATCACTTCACACTTGTTAGGGAATGTAATTTAGTACAAACATTATGGAAAACAGTATGGAGGGCCCTCAAAAAATTAAAAATAGACCTACCATACAATCCAGCAATCCTACTTCTAAATATATACCCAAAAGTATTGAAATCAGGATCTCATGGAGATATCTGCACGCCCATGTTCATTGCAGTATTATTCACAATAGCCGAGATATGTAAACAACCTAAATGCCCACCAAGAGACAAATTGATGAAGTAATTATTGTATGTACATACAATGGAATATTATTCCACATTAAAAAAGAAGAGAATCCTGACATTTGTGACCACATGGACAATCCTGGAGAACATTTTGCTAAATGAAATAAGCCAGACACAGGAAGAAAAATACTGCATGATCTCACTTATATGTGGACTCTTAAATAGTCAAATTCATAAAAGCAGAAAGTAGAATGGCAGTTGCCAGACACTTAAGGAAGGGGGAAATGGGGAGGTGATGTTCAAAAGGTGCGAAGTTTCAGTTATGCAGAATGAGTAAGTTTGGAGATCTACACAGCATAGTGCCTATAGCTAACAATACTGTATCACATACTTAAAATTTGCTAAGAGGGTAGATTTTTGCAAAGTGTTCTTACCAAAAAAAGAAGAAAAAATATAATAATAGAGTAAGGAAACTTTGGGAGGTGATGGATATGCTTGTGGCCTTGATGATGATGATAGTTTCACAGGTATATACTTATCCTCAAACTCATCGAGGTATATACATTAAATATGTGCAGCATTTTATATGTCAATCATACCTCAATAAAGTGTTTTTTTAAGAAGAAAGGAAAGATAAACATCTTGAAAATCCTATACAAGTAAATTTCTTCAGTGCAAGCGCTTCAGTGAGTTCAGGAATTGCTCTAATGTCCACTATTAGGAACTAACTGGGGTAGTTGCAAAGGCAGGTAAAGAAGCTGCAAAGACATTTCCCTTTATGTTCATAGAAAATTATGAAGGAAGCTCCATCTTGGATGACATTTTTAATTTTGATGAAACAGTTCTCTAGGACACATCTTGAAGGGGTAAACATAAAGCTCTGTGTTTTAGAGTGCAAACGTTTGGCTAATTGTGATGCTGGAGTGTGAATATCTGTGCAGATTTCCCCACACCAGTATTTTATTAGTCTCACGTACGTGTTTGCTGGTGCTCTGATTAATACCTGACATAAGTCTTGAGTGATATGCCTCAAACCTATTTTTAAGGCACAGATTTAAATATGTAGTATAACAGAAGAAAAATCATGTATCACAGTTTAGTGTTTACTTCTCTGATACTAAATCACTAAACTGTGAGTATTTCCTTTCCAAGTATATATTTTACCTCATTCACATTTGTAACCCCAACCTATAGTACAGTGACTGCTCGATGGTTAAATATACATTATAATATAATAGCACATCCACCTGATTTCCTTTGGGTCTTACTGAGTTCTTAGCCCCTGGGCATGCCTTTTTCTTCTCCAACCACTCATCTTCACATCCTGGTGAAGTAAGGTGGCCTTCTGCCTTGACATCCTTGAGATCTACCCATCAGTAATTCAAAATCAAAAATTTCATACACACCTGCCAATTAATAATTGATTTGGTTCAATATTTTCATGGCAGGCACTACTTCTGTATTCTGTTTGCTGTCAGGTTCAGTGATGGTTGTGAGAATGCCTAATTTGTGGAGTCTGCCCTCTTGAAATTGTTCTTATTCTGAGATGAAATTCCTTTCAGCCTGAACAACCAGCTGTAATAACTTGCACTTGAAGAGCACTTACATTTCCAGTGCATCCTCCCATATGTTATCTCTAAATGTTCCAAATGACACTGAGGATCAGACCGGGCAAATACCATCCCAGTCTTCAAAGAAGCTCCAGAAAAGTTAAATTTCTTAGGAAGCTTAGGTTCTATCCCCACATCTGCCCTTATTTCTAAATTTTGACTCCTCTAACATACAGTGGCTGTATGGTACACATGATGTAACTATGCCATGAATTGATCTCCTATTTAAAAAACCTCATTCACATATAGAAATAAGAATTTTTATAAGCACAAGGTAAAACAAACTACTTTTTATGTAAAAGAAGAGTTTATTTAGAAGGTAGTTGATGATTTTTAGACATTCTCCATGAACCATCCTGATTTTAGAAATTGTTAAAGTGAGAGTCAAACTTTCTATAAAGCAAACACATGACTTATTGCTCAAAGCTTACTATCTGCTAGATATGGTATCTAACCCAGAGTTAGAAATCTAACTGACACATCCTTTGCAAGCTCTGACTGAGAACTGAGGATAGGTGATTCAGGGCTTGTAACCTGAGCATTTCAACCCACCTCTGAAGTAGAATATAAAATGAAGCCTGGAGAAAGCTGGGCTATTCAGTCATCTAGTAATTTGTCTTTATATATTGAGAACAAAATAGCATGAGTCAGTTTAACTATACATATGGACTAACACAATGATGGGTAGAAGAGTGCAAACAGATTCTGCTGAAGACAGAGGAAATTGTGAAAATATGAAAGTACCAACAATCAGGGATAGATAGATTGATGCTGAGGCCTGATCTTCATCAAACCAGATCTCCTTGGGTACGTGTTTTGATGGAACTTCCCAAGGAAGACCTTTCCTTTCAGTATAAAGAGCACCAACTACCAGATCCCTCTGATTGGGTCTCTCAGACACTGTTGATTATAAGATATATTATGCATTTGATAACATATCTGACAAAATAGAAAACATTTCCTTAAAGGCACACATTGCTTTTAAAAGGCATAATGATTTACAGACTTTAAAAGGTAAAAAAAATGACCACTGATAATCGAAAAAAAAAAAAAAACTCAGTTGAATTTGTTGAACAAACGGTTGAATGAATACTGGCTTTGATGGATACAACTTCAAAGGCCTCTGATTCTCATCTCCTTTGTATCAGTTAAACACCAGGAAATGAATCTTTGAGCCACAGTTTCCTCCTAAAAGCATGTATCTTTTGATGAAGATGTTCAGAGGAATATATGACATTTCAGTCTTTGGGAAGCACAGATGTCAGGGAGCTTTGAGAGGCTCAGCAACAAGAACTCATGCTTAGTTATTGCTCAGCATCAACATCGTGACTCAGCTCTGGACACCTCCCATCCTTGTGTCACTGTTCTCAAGTTGCAGATCACAGGAGAGCCAAATTCATCCAGCTTAGCCCATGGGTGTACCCCTAGGGTGGGAGGAGTTGAGCCAGTAGAAACAAAAATCCCACCACCTCCATCTCCAATGGCAAGGGTGGGGAGAGAAATTTCCAAAGAAAAAGTAAAGCGATGCTGTACCAAAATGAAATGGAAATTCAGCCTTAGGGAAAATTAGAAAAACTTGCCCCTTTGTGTGAGTATAGTAGAAAAGGACACCTTTTCTCCATTCCAGAGGCAGAAAATTGAATTCCCACCTATCCCTCTTTAGGGGCCATTTTTGTGCCGTGGACAAACTGCACATATGTAGACAGTGGCCACAACGGGGAAGAGATGTCAGATGTTTGCTACTTATGGATGCCCAGTGAAGTAACTTTGATTAAGAAACCTAGTATTTCCCTACCATTTGACCCAGCAATCCCTTTACTGGGTGTATACCCAAAGGATTATAAATCATTCTACTACAAAGACACATGCACACGTATGTTTATTGCTGCACTATTCACAATAGCAAAGACACAAAACCAACCCAAATGTCCATCAATGATAGACTGGATAAAGAAAATGTGGCACATATAAACCATGGAATACTATGCAGCCACAAAAAAGGATGAGTTCATGTCCTTTGCAGGGACATGGGTGAAGTTGGAAACAATCATTCTCAGCAAACTAACACAGGAACAGAAAGCCAAACACTGCATGTTCTCACTTGTAAGTGGGAGTTGAACAATGAGAACACATGGACACAGGGAGGGGAACATCACACACCAGGGCCTGTCGGTGGGTGGGGCACTAAGGGAGGGACAGCATTAGGAGAAATACCTAATGTAAGTGACGGGTTGATGAGTGCAGCAAACCACCATGGCACGTGTATACCTATGTAACAAAAACTGCATGTTCTACACATGTACCCCAGAACTTAAAGTATATTTTTAAAAAAAAAAAGAAAGAAAGAAACCTGGTATTTCCCTAAGTACCAATTGTCTCAAATATTGCATTGTTCATTCAGAGTCCCTCAATGCCCAATTCACTCTGGCCGTTCTTTTATGTATCTTGAATTGTGTCAGATACATTTTCCCTTTTATCTTTGAAAACATCTGGTGATCCCAGTTACTATCCATTCATACTCCTGGACCATAATTCAGGTTAACTTTCTGTGATCCTGGAACCTTTTTAATCAATTTTTTTTTTCAGATTTCTTCCAGAGCCAGTGTCAACAAAGCATATACTTACAGATGACAAACCAGGAGTTCCTGCCACAGTTTTGCCACTGTGCCTGCTCCTCAGTCACATCATTCCATGTAGTCATTTTAACCAGGGCATCACTGACCAAGATTTGACAATTATGAGAGGAACAGAAGATCCTGTGAAGCCATTATTAGCTCTTGATTCAATGGCAACAACCTTTTCCATTTGAACTAACACAGTTGTAAAACCTTGGGCAAGTAGTTCAATGAGCCTGGACCTCAGTTTCCCTCAACTATGCAATGCAAATAATAAATCCTACCTCTCAAAAGCAGATTATGATAAATATTTACTGAGATTATGTATATGGGCCTGAGGGATCTCTGGTGAAACTCACTGGCTTCCCCTCAGTTTTTGCCTGTGTGCTGAGAAATTAGATTCTCTTTCTACAATCTCTTCTATCTACACCATATAGAATGTCTTTTCCTTTTACAGATTTGCTGGCATCCAATGTCACAATTCCACATACTCTCATTAGAACATTAGAAGCTTTAATAGATTTTCAAAGAGGATATAAGGAGTGAAGATTTCCTATTAAGGTTCAAGGTTCAAGTAGGCAAAGAAGGTACCACTCAGCCGGTATGTATGTCTCCCCAGTGCTGCTTTCTGTCACTGTCACATATTTGAGCAAAGTCAGGAATCTGACCTTCAAAAGATAGCCAGAGAAGAAAATAAGAGTTCTCTTGCCAGAGAGGAAATAAAACACCTCTATGTCCCAATCAGGCATTGCCAAGAGTTTTTTGGCATTTAGTTTTATAATGTCTGTGAAATTAATGGGTGCCCTTCAAAATAGTCTCTCTCTTTATCCCCTATGTAGCCATGCCCATGTCACTGTCCAGTTTCAGCAGGTTCTAGGTCATTTCTAATACTTGCTAAGCAAGGAGGAAAAGCATAAGTCAACCATTTGGTGGACCTCAGGTAATAGGGAAATTCTTGGTTTGACTGCTGGCTGGTATTTTTCACTGGTGCCAGCAGGGAAAGGAACAGAGGGAGAAGATGTCATGGAATTGAGATGACATCCCTTCATTCACGAGAGAGAGGTTCTAGTGCAAAAATGATTTATTTTCCTATCTGTTCTGAGACACTACCTCCTATTTTTAGGGTCCTGAGTTTGAAGGCCATGTACCCTAGAAAGGGGCCTTTTTGATGTTGGAAAGGATATGTGTATTAGGCCATTTTGGCATTGCTATAAAGAAATACCTAAGGCTGTGTAATTTATAAAGAAAAGAGGTCTTGGAGGGTGTATGTGTCCAACAATTTATCCACTTCTTCTAGGTTTTGTTTGTGTGTATAGATGTTTTGTAGTAGTCTCTGATGGTTGTATTTATCTAAGGTCAGTGACAACATCCCCTTTGTCAATACCGTGTTTATTTGGATCTTCTCTCTTTTCTTTAATATTGGTCTAGTTAGTGGTCTACTATTAATTTTTCTTAAAAGACCAATTCCTGGATTCATTGATCTTCTGAATTTTTTTGTGTGTCTCAATCTCCTTCAGTTCAGCTCTGATTTTGGTTATTTCTTGTCTTCTGCTAGATTTGGGGTTGGTTTGCTTGTGCTTCTCTAATACTTTTAGTTGTGATTTTAGGTTGTTAAACTGACATCTTTCTAACTTTTTGATGTGGACATTTAGTGCTATAAATTTTCTACTTAACACTGCCTCAGCTGTGTCCCAGAGATTCTGGTATATTGTATCTTTCTTCTCATTAGTTTCAAAGAACTTCTTGATTTCTGCCTTGCTTATTTATCCAAAAGTCATTCAGGAGTCGATTGCTCAATTTACATATAATTGCATGGTTCTGAGTGATTTTCTTAGTATTGATTTCTATTTTAATAGCACTGTCATCCAGCAGTGTCATTGGTATGATTTCAGTTGTTCTGCATTTGCTGAGGATTGCTTTATGTCTGATTATGTGGTCGATTTTAGAGTATGAGCCATGTGGTGATGAGAAGAATGTACATTCTGTTGTTTTGGGGTGAAGAGTTCTATAGAAGTCTATCAGATCCATTTGGTCCCATTTTGAGTTCAGGTTCTGAATATCTTTGTTAATCTTCTGTCTCAATGATCTCTCTAATACTGTCAATGGGGTGTTGAAGTCTCCTACTATTACTGTGTGAATGTCTAAGTTTCTTGGTAGGTCTCTAAGAACTGACTTTATGAATCTGAGTGCTCCTGTGTTGGGTGCATATATATTTAGGATAGTTAGGTCTTCTTGTTGAATTAAACCCTTACCCATTATATAATGCCCTTCTTTGTGTTTTTTGATCTTTGTTGGTTTAAAGTCTATTTTGTCTGAAATTAGGATTGAAACCCTGCTTTTTACTGATTTCCATTTGCTTAAGGATTTTCATCCATCCCTTTATTTTGAGCCTGTAGATGTCATTGTATGTGAGACGGGCCTCTTGAAGACAGCGTATCATCAAGTTTCTTATCCAGCTTCTTACTCTGTGCCTTTTAAATTGGCCATTTAGCTCATTTACATTCAAGGTTAGTATTGATATGTGTGGATTTGATTCTTTCATTATGTTGTTAGCTGGTTATTATACACATTTGTTTGTGTGATTGCTTTATTGTGTCACTGGTCTATGTGCTTAAGTGTGTTTTGGTATTCGCTGGTAACATCCTTTCTTTCATTTTGACCTTGGAAAATCTGATAATTATGTTTCTTGGGGATGATATTCTTATGTAGGATCTTCTAGGGGCTCTCTGTATTATCTGAATTTGACTGTTGCCATCTCTAGTGAGGATGAGGAAGTTTTCATGGATGATATTCTAATACATATTTTTCAAGTTATTTGCTTTCTCCCCATCCATTTCAGAAATGCCAGTTATTTTGTTGATTTAGCCTCTTTATATAATCCCATATTTCTTGGATGATTTGTTTACTCCCTTTTATTCTTTTTTCTTTATTTTTGTCTTTCTTGTTTCAGAGAATCAGTCTTCAAATTCCTAGATTCTTTCATTAGCATGGTCTATTCTGCTGTTAATACTTGAGATTGCATTGTGAAATTCTTGTAGTATGTTTTTTGGCTCTATCAGATCAGTTAGGTTGTTTTTTATACTGGTTATTTTTTCTGTCAGGTCTTGTATCACTTCATTGTGATTCTTAGTTTCCTCGGGTTGGATTTTACCATTCTTCTGAATCTCAATGGTCTTCATTCCTATCTATATCCTGAATTCTATTTCCATCATTTCAGCCAACTCACCCTGGTTAAGAATCCTTATTGAAGAACTAGTGCAACCATTCGGGGGACATAAGACACGCTTCCCATTGGAGTTGCTGGAGTTCTTGCATTGGTTCTTTCTCTTCTCTGGGTGTGGGTATTCCTTTAACTGCTGAGCTGCCTCTGATTAAAGTGGTCAGGCAGGGGCAGAGTGGGTGTGCTGGGGTCCCAGGTCAGGCAGCCCTGCCCAGTGAGGAGAAGTGAGGACCAGGATGTAAAAGTCTGGCCAATTTTCCATAAGGTTCCTGCAGTATGCTGGGGTTCCACTCCAGCACCTAGTTACTTTGGGTTTTCCAGCACCTGAAGGTATCAACAGTGAAGTCTGTGAAACAGCAAAGATGGCAGCCCACCCCTCTCTAGGAGCTCCATCCCAGGGAGGTATAGACTTGTGACCAGCCTGAACATACCAGCAGGAGATGGCTAGACATCCTGGCAGGGAGATCCTGCCCAGTGAGGAGAAATGGGATCAGGGACCCATGTAAAATAGCAAGCTGGCTCCTTTTTTGTAGAGCAGTCATGCTGTGTTGGAGGTCCATTCCAGCTCCCAGTCACTTCAGACTCTCCAAATTCCAAAGGTAACAACAGCTAAGGCTATGAAACAGCAAAGATAGCAGCCCACCCCTTTCTCTGATAGCTCTCTCCCAGGGAGATTTGAAACAGATGCCAGCCAGAAAACATCAGCAGGAGTTGTTATAGACCTCAGTCAGGTGATTCCATCCAGTAAAGAGAAATGGGATCCACATGAAAAGGCAGTCTGGGCCAGGCACGGTGGCTCAAGCCTATAATCCCAGCACTTTGGGAGGCCGAAATGGGCAGATCAGCTGAGGTCGGGAGTTCAAGAGCAGCCTGACCAACCATGGAGAAACCCCATCTCTACCAAAAATACAAAATTAGCCAGGTGTGGTGGTGCATGCCTGTAATCCCAGCTACTCAGGAGGCTGAGGCAGGACAATCGCTTGAACCTGGGAAGCGAATGTTGCGGTTAGCCAAGATCATGCCATTGCACTCCAGCCTGGGCAACAAGAGCAAAACTCTGTCTCAAAAACAAACAAAAACAAAAAAAAAAAAAAAGAAAGAAAGAAAGAAAGAAAAGAAAGGCAGTCTGGTTGCTTCTCCATAGAGCTACTGTGCTGTGCCAGGGTACTGCCCCAGTCCCTAGTCACTTCCTACTCCGTGGAGCCCAAAGGCAACAATGGCTAAGGCTGTGAAATAACAAAAATGGTGGCCCATCCCTCCCCCTGGGAACTCTGTCCCAGGAAGACTCAGAACCCTGCCAGCTGGAAAACACGAGCAAAGGTGGCTGGTGACTCCAGTTAGCAGGTCCCACCCAGTAAGGAAAGGTGCTCTTATAAAAGAGTGGTCTGGTCACTTTTTCGTAGGGTGGCTGCACTGAAGGCAGCAATGGCCAAGGCTGTGAAACAGCAAAGATGGTGGACTGCCCCTTCCCCTGGGAGCTCTGTCTCAGGGAGGTGTAATGCTGCCACTGGTAGCTGGCTAGAGTTCCAAACCAGTGGGTCTTATCCTGTAAGGATAAGATCCTGTGGAAGCGGAGCATGCACACCATCGCTGCTCAGCCCCCTGGATTCAGCCCCTTTCCTAGGGTTATGTATGGGAGTCTAGCCTCCCACTCTGCCAAAGTTGCAGCCACTTCTGCCAGGAAGCCAGGGCATCTAAAGCTCCTGGGGCTCGATGTATGCCTGAGAAACTTCTCTACCAAGACTCCACATAGTTCTGCACGTCACATGGCACATCCTGGTGGAGTGGGTTCACAAAGGGATCTCCTGACCTGAGAGTTACACAGATCCATGAAAGAAGCATGGGTACCAAAGGTCACTTACTCATTCACTACTTCCCTGGGTGAGGGAGGTTCCCCTGGCTCTGTGTCGCTCCCAAGTGGGTGGTTGTCCTGCCTCGCTTTTCTCCATTCACTGTGGGTTAAGTTGTTTTCTTGACAAATCCCAATGCTTGTACCTGAATGTTTCAGTTGAAGGTACTGAATTTACTCACCCCTTCTATTTCTCTCCATGAGAGTGGTACACACTAATTGCTTCTAGTTGGTCATCTTGGCCAGCCTCTCCTGATGTTGGATTAATTATGTCATTTACTAGAGTCTGTTTCCTCATATGTAACTTGATAATGATTTCATATTGCATATTCGCCAAATGGCTTGTAATTAAAATAAAATGTAAAGGACTTTCTAAGGTTGTACATATGTGAATGGAGTCTATTCTATTGGAATAATATTAAGTTTAGTTTATTTATTAACTCATTTCACAAGTACTTAGGAGGCACTTGTTACCAATATAGAGGTAAGGAAGCAAAAATGCAAAAAAGTCTGTCTCCTGCAATTGAGAAGTTTCCAGTCTAGCAAGAGATATTAATAGTTGTGTGAACAAACAAACAAAAAATACAGTGCTGTGTGGGCCAAGAGGAGGAACCAAACAGCTGCAAAGAAATGTCTGCCCAGGTTTTTCAAAAGAGTTGATGTTTGAAATAGCCATGAATTTTGTTACTACCTTGCAGAGAAAAAAAAAGAGAGAATTCAAAATTGAAATGGCACAATATGCGAAATTATTCTAGGATATTAACATGGAGTGATGAGGAAATGAAGAAAAGTGTAGGATATCTGTATAATTGGGAATGTGGGAACAAAATCGTAGACTAGATTGATGGTTATCCTAGGCTGGGTTCCCCATAAGCAAACCCTATGATATAGATTTATGCACAAGTAATTTATTAAGTAAGTGCTTCCAGGAGACACCATTAGGCAAAGGGATAATCAGGGCAGAAAAAATAAAGAAGGCATGCAAAGGTCTGATTTCAGGCAAAGTCCCACACAAGGTAGTTTCAGTGTTGTCCTCAGGAGAATTCTGAAACATGAGTAAGTCATTCCTTAGAACTGTCTGACCTGAAGGTAAGTACCCAGGCTTTCATACTTCTGCACACAACATCAACCCACTACCTGAGGTTCACCCAGGAGAATTAAAGCTCCCAGCTACTTCTTCTTCTCTGCTGCTGCAAGACAAGCAGCTCTACTAGCCAGATAGTTCTCTGAAAGTAAAGGTGCAGGTTTTTGGAGGCAAAAACACACCAAAGCCAGAAGAGGAAGTGCCCAGAAATGGTAAAAGTATCCAAAGGGCTCTTTTGTCTACAAGCTGACACTGGCATTATATGCTGTAGCTGGGGTTGGTAAGATAGTCAGAGTTAGATTGTGGATAATCTTATATGACCATAGACTTCGAAATTTTTTTCTTCACATACCTGCTAAAATAATTTTTAAAAATAACATACACTTCCTTGGGCACTTATAAGTTAGCATCTATATTTTATTAAATTAAGATGACAACTAATACTAGGTCAGCATTACTCTAATACTCAAGCCAGACAAAGACATTATGAGTAAGGAAAATTATACATCAATATCTCTCTAAACGTAGATATAAAAATATTCATCAAAATATTAACAAATCAAATCCAGCAATATATAAAATGAATGATAACATGTTGGTACCAAGTAGGGTTTGTCCAACAAATGAAAGGCTGGTTCAACATTTGAAAATCAATCAAGGTAATTCACCATATTAACAGGCTAAATAAAAAATCCATATATCAATAGATGAAGAAAAAGCATTTGATAAAATACAACATCAATTCATAATAATATTCTAAACAAACAGGGAAAACAAGGGAACTCCCTTAATCTAATAAATGGTGTCTAGAGAAAAAAAATTATACCTATAGCTCTTTTCATACTTTATAGTGAGACACAAAATGCAATTGCCTTAAAATGAGAAATGAGGCAAATATGTTGTCTTTCACTGCTCCTATTCAACAAAGTACTAGAAGGCCTGGCCAATGCAAAAACGCAGAAAAGGGAAATAAAAAGTAAACAGATTGAAAAGGAAGAAATTAAACTATCTTTACTTGAAACAATATAATTGTCAATGTAAAACAAACCTAAAGACAAAATAAATCCTTCTATAACTAAGTAAATCTAGCATGATTGCAGGATACAGATTTCATGTACAATAGTCAATTGTATCTTTAAATAACAGAAAATTAAAAATTGGAATTATAATTAAAATACTGATATGGTTTGGCTGTGTCCCCACCCAAATCTCATCTTGACTTTGTAGCTCCCATAATTCCCATGTGTTGTGGGAGGGAGGTGGTGGGAGATAACTGAATCATGGGGGCAGTTTCCCCCATACTGTTCTCATGGTAGTAAGCCTCACAAGTTCTGATGATTTTACAAGGGGTTTCCCCTTTTGCTTGGCTCTCATTCTCTCTTGCCTGATACCATGTATTAGTGTGTCAGGTTACCTAGGCTACAGTCTTCTGTCATTCGATCAATCTAGTTGTTGCTGTGAAAGGACTTTGCAGATAGTCTCTAATCAGTTCTTTTTAAGTAAAAGAGATTATCCTATGCAACCTGGGTGGGCCTGACTTAAAGTTGAAAAGCCTTAAAAGCTAGTCTGAGGAAAGAAAGAAAAAAAGAGAGAGAGAAGAGAGAGTAAGAGAGACAAGAAGGAGGAGAAAGAGGAGAAAGAAGAAATTCTACTCGTGGACAACAGCTTCAGCTTGTGCCCGTGGAGTTTCAACCTGTTGGTGATCTTCCCTTCCTTACTAAAGTCTACAGTTACTTATGCCAATTCCTTGTAATAAATCAATCTCTAGACAGATAGACAGATAGTTACAATATGCAAATATTTTAGCAGCTGTTCATAATCTGCAAAAACTGCAAGCAACTAAATGTACTTCAGTGGGTAAATGGATAAACAAACCATGGCATATCCATACAATGGAATACTATTCAGTGATAAAATGGAATAAATTATTGATCCACACAACAACATGGATAAATCATAAATAAATTTTGCTAAGTGAAAGAAGCCAGAACCAAAAGGTTACACATTGTATGATTACATGCATATGGCATTCTGGAAAAGGCAAAACTATGCAAATGAAAAACAGATCAGCTTCCCCAAGTTATCAGGGTTTATGAAAGGGGGAGTGGTTGATTACAAAGGAGATGCATAGGATAATTTTTATTGTGATAGAACATTCTGTATGGTACTAGGATGGCAGATACATTACTAGGTGCATGTTTTAAAACCCTAAGAACTGTTCATCACAAATATTAAACATTGACATATGCAAATAAAAAAAATCAACAAGAATTTCAAGGGATTTCTGATGGGATACAAACTGTGACAAATTAATGTAACCTTACAATAAATTTATTACATAACCTCAGTGAATGGTGTGGCTGGAAAAGGAGCTAACCTAAATAACTTTGGAAAATTGTGTTTTGACTGAAAAATGTAAGCTAAAAGACAAAACAAACTGTACATAAAATGTACTCTGTCAAATTTGTTTCTCAAAGGGACATGGGTTAAGAAGTTTGAACACTTTAAGTATACACTATGATTGAAACTATAAGTACATAAATGATACATAATGGAGTCATGTTTCTCACTGTCAAAGAACGAAGTTACAAATAAAATAAGGGGGAAGACTAGAATGAACTCTGAATTAAAGTTAGAGACAGTAAGTATGAATTCATGTTTATCTTAATATACATACAGAGACAGAATAATAACAGATATGTATGTATAATCTGGTTAGTGTGTGTTTGTGTGTGTGTGTGTGTGTGTGTGTGTGTCCTAGCTCTTTCTTCTGAGAGGGCCTAGAAGTAGTAGTACTTCCAGTAGCAAGAAAATACACATGGTGTTCAGATTTTAGTTTCTAAATACCATTCTTTAATAAGGGGAACTAGGGCTCCTTGAAGAAATGACTGATTCTAGAACTGGGGAAGGAAATACACAAAATGAGCCTGAAGCATTTTGTAGTGCCAGAAATTAAGGAAGTGCTCAAACGAAAGGATGGGAGTATGTGAAAGGAAAACAAGAAATAACTCCCAATGGCTAAAACTAGAAAAATTTGAGTAAGAAAATAAACTGAAAAAAAAAGATATATATGCTTGGATTATAACTCAAATATAAAATATACATTGTAGAAATAAAGAACTCCCAAATGAGAACAAGCACCCAGGCTACTTACTCAGAGCTTGCTACAGCAAGGGAGTTAGCCATCATCACTTGTGTTTTGGCAGAGACTCAAAAAGCAGTAAGAAGAGTGGGAGAACTTTGTGTTAGAAAAGAGAGAGAGCTTCAGATGTGCCCTAATTGGAAGCTGTTGACATGGGGAAGCAGGAAATGGGCTAAATGAAGCTGGGCATCCTATGTGATTCGTTTGAGGAGCAGATTCAGGTTGATCCTAAGTTGGAAGCAGGGATAAAAATTAGGGAAGCTGTCAGTTATTAATCAAGTCCTGGCCATTTGGAGCTGATTGTTACAAGAGTTATTGTTTGGCTTCCTGGGTTATTAGCAACAGCAGCTTGCCTGTCTAAAAGTCTGACTCATAGATAGCAGGTTGGCTTCATGGCTGGTTACTGTAGATAATGTGTTGGTTTCCTGGGCTGGTTGCTGCAAGTTAGTTATTTGTGTTGATGTTAAATTTTTAGTTTGAGAAATATGAAGGCAAAAAGAAATACTCTGTACTATCTTTGGGATGCTTCTATAAATCTGAACGTATTTCAACGTAAAAAATTTATTTTAAAAAATATGTATCTCCTCAGGCACTTTTAAGTTGACGTCTAAACTTTTTCATCACTTTTTCATCATAAATATTTGCATCAAATATTTATTGCATTAAATATTTGCAAAGAATATCATTTCCAATATATTGTAAATATTGTTATTTTAAATTAAAACTGTCATATCACTCTTTTAAATATATTCAAAGCACTATAAATACAAATGCAATTTGAATCATGATCTTCAATTTAAAAAATACATGAAAAAGCTATTCTCCTGTCAGAAATATTAAATGATTCCTTTTTTCCTTGAACTTATATATCCAAATTACTTCCCCTCTATAATTTTATCCTATTGAAATACATTTTTGTGCTGTAAAATTCCATTGATTACCATAACATGCCAGCCTGCAATAAGAATGTGTATATTAAATTGAAACTTTAATTTTTAAAATTACCTGTGGCCTTAAGGCTCAAGTGTTAATTATATTTCAATCCAAAAGAAATCTTATTCGCAATACACATTTGATCAAAATAGAATATATTACAAAATTTGATAATTATCAAACCCAAAGAACAATTATTTATTGGAAATGCATATCTCCATAAGAAAGATAGAGGTTACTTTTGATTTAAGGAGAGTTTTGACACCAACATTTGTAATTGCCTCTGTGTTTGTTACCCAGGAGGTATTACTCAGGGCAAAACTCTATGTAAGGATTTTTATTGAGTAAGAAATGTGCCTTTCTTTTGTAAATAAGATAAAAGAGATTGCGAAACAAAAGGGTGGGGGTTGTAAGAGAACTCAGCTTGAGGCCTTGACCCCAAGTGACTTTTTATACTAAAAGAAAAAGTAAATATGGAAGTTTAGGATTTATAAGTGATTGATTAAAAACCAACCATGCCTTTGTCCCACTTGGCAAGACGTTATGTATCCCTGGGAGTAAAAATTCCCCAATCTACTTCATATAGCCCTGGAAATACAAATTCCCCAGTCTGAAAGCCACCCTCATGAGAACACTGAAAGAGTTAGAGTTTATCCTGAAGCCAGTGGAGAACTGAGAGCAATTGGAGTTACCAAGCAGAAAAGATTTGTGCTTTAGAGAGAGAATCAGGGCCATTATTTCCTGGATGGATGAAAGGAAAAAGAAACTGAAGGCATTGAGTTCCTACTGTAGAAACATCTCGCAAAAGTCCCTATGTGTGAGTTCCTTCCTCCTAAGCAGGTTCTTATTTATCAGACAATGAGACCCATTAAGTGGTAATCACCTCACTAAGGAGGCATTTCCCCTGGTATTCTAGTTCTGTAAACATCAGGTAATTCTCATTCCAACAAGTTGAACCTGTTCAGACAGAACAAAGCATATTATAGAACCACAGTCCCTCTGATGACAACACAGCATGATGAGCCTAAAGCATCCTTTGTCTCTATGTATTTGGACATTTTATCCTTAGCACTTTCCACAATAGAGTTGGGTCCTAATTTAAGGAAACTCTCTCCAGATAGAATCTGCTTCAAATGAATGCAAGAACAAAACCTGGAGCCTTGCAGAGGGCCCTTTATATTCCAACAGTCTGTACCGATATTGTTTTTCTGACATGAGCAAGCCTCTATTTTCAAATTCCCTGGAAATCCTTTGGGAGGAATACTTATGTAGTTCAAATTTATATACCTATTAAACATTTAATATAAATAATCCCTTTCAAAATATTTTTCTGATTATGGATAGATAAGAATATATTTTCTCTAGGTAAGACTAAAAATATGTTTTAAGTGTTTCATATCTGGGTTAAGGGAAAATTATGTTGCTGTAGCAAGATGGTATCTTGACAGATGTTATACAGCCCAAGCCCCGGAAAGCCTACTAAGTGCTAAAAGGGACTTCTTCCTTTACCAAACTTTCATCAGGCTTCTCTGAGCCCTATTCTCAACTAAGCCACATCCGGTCCAGCCCAGTTCAGCAAGAATCAAGCCAAGCCAGTTTAGCAAGAATTCACCCCATATCCTTGATACCTAACCAAGTTCTTCTTGGTAATTTTTCATGCACTGACTCCCTTAACCTGCCCATTGGCTATAAACGTCCAGCTGCTCATGCTGTATTCAGAGTCAAATTCAATCTGTTTTATTGCAACCGTCTTGAATAAAGTCCTCCTTGCCTGTTTAACTTGTCTGGTACAATTTCTCTTTAACAGTTCCAGGCACTCTGTTGAATATAGTAGTAGAAGATTATGTGAAATCTAGCCCCTGCCATTCAAGAGCATGCAGTCCATTGGACTGTGCATTAATTCAAGGGCAGTTTATTCATAATGTTTACTATCTTGACCTCCATCTTGTTATTGAAATCCCACGATTCACTGAAGAAGGAGGCTGGGTCTAGACTTCAGAGGCTTTGCCTTCTTTGCCAATTCGATTGAAAGGAAGATGCATGGAGTCTTCTTGTGCTTCTTTGGTTGGGAAAACGAGGTGGTTGACAGATCATCAAGAGAAGCCAGGACGGCCGGGCGCGGTGGCTCAAGCCTGTATTCCCAGCACTTTGGGAGGCTGAGATGGGCGGATCACGAGGTCCGGAGATCGAGACCATCCTGGCTAACACAGTGAAACCCCGTCTCTACTAAAAAATACAAAAAACTAGCTGGGTGAGGTGGCGGGCGCCTGTAGTCCCAGCTACTCGGGAGGCTAAGGCAGGAGAATGGCGTAAACCCGGGAGGCGGAGCTTGCAGTGAGCTGAGATCTGGCCAATGCACTCCAGCCTGGGCGACAGAGCCAGACTCCGTCTCCAAAAAAACAAAAAAAAAAAAAAAAAAAAGAGAGAAGCCAGGACAACATCTGTTGTTGTTGTTGTTGTTGTTAAGAAACAGGGTCTTACTCTGTTGCGTAGACTGAAGTGCAGTAGCACCAACACAGCTCACAGCAGCTTTGATCCCCTGTGCTCAAGTAATCTTCCTACCTGTTAAATCTAGTAAACTCTAAGTTTCTTTTCAAAGAATCAGTATGTCAGTATGTTCAGCTCTCTTATTCTTTGATTCTCCATTTTAAAGTTTAACTTCCTGGTTCTCTTCACTCCCTTGCTTCTAGTTTCAGTAAACAACTTTCCTGCCAGTCCTAATCAGTAGTTCACATCTGTTCCCTGGTCACCTCCTCCGTCCTGACTCATCCTGGTCACCTGCTTTGACCTGAGTCACTCCTGGTCACCTGCTCTGACCTAAGCCACCTTTAGTTACCTGTTCCTAACCATCCTTCCCACCAAACTACTCACCCCACCACTCTGGCTCATATCCCTGCTCTCTTTAAAATAGCCAATCGGAATTAGCTTAGACTGTGCAGGCCAACACTAGCCAATAGGGGAATGACACAACAGTAGGGGCTACCTGCATTAGGAATAAGAACTCCTTCCCCTCCCCTGTCCAGGTGTGCTCTTGCCATGGTTCCATCTGTGAAAAACACCCTTTCTGCAGAAATTAAAAATTGCCTTGCTGAGAAAATTAAATTTATGTTCAAGTGCTATTTCTTTGCAGCACCAGGGAACAAGCATTTTGCATTTCTAACACACCTTAACCTCCTGAGAAGCTGGGACCACAGGTGCATACCACAAAGCCCAGATCATCACAAATCATGTGTTTGTGTGTTTGTGTGTGTGTGTGTGTGTGTGTGTGTGTAAATGGGGTCTTGCTATGTTGCCTCAGCTGGTCTCAAACCCCTGGGCTCAAGTGATCCTCCCACTTCAGCCTCCCAAAGTGCTGGGGTTACAGGCATGAGCCACTGTGCCTGGCCAACATTTTCTAACAAAGGCATTTCTTCTAATTAGTCCTTTTTGCTGACACTCACAAGCTGATCAGTGTGTCTAATACCAAAAAGGCCTGCAAACCATATCACTGCTGACCGTGCTGCTCTCAGTCTGAAAGTATGCTAGTTGGGTCCTCCAGGAGGGAGATGCTGAGACTAAATTGGAATACAATAGTGAAGCAGGATATTTCCCTGACCCCTTCACAGGCAGGAACTGGAGTAGGTAGGTGCTGGCAGGGGCAAACTCCACTCACTTGACCCATTGCGCTCCACTCCTCATGGGAGGGGGTGCACAGGTAAGCAGGTACAGGAGCAGGGGTGAATGCTTTTGGGTACCAGCAAGAGTCTCCTCACTGGGGACACATCCTCTTCTGCCCAGAATTTCCCTGCCTCCTGTTGCTATCAATAGGTTTATTAGAGGAATCACTCCCTGAAAGATAAAAGAGTAGAAAGTAGAATTTGGCAGGGAGCGTCTCCAATGGCAAGTCAGATCAGACAGTCATGGTCAACCCAAAGAGGATCTCCAGATCAAAAACTGTCCATTAGAGGAGCCTCACACTGGACAGAAATGGCCATGTCCTAGTA
>NC_045445.1:104774089-104777693 GCF_002776525.5 Piliocolobus tephrosceles | reverse complement strand
CCATGCTCAACCTTTGGCTAAGAGTTGCACAGGATGAATGCAAAGTCTACTCTGAGGTAGCTCTTGAAGGTGCTGCAGTTGAATGGCAAGTGCATTTTTGAAGGGAAAACTGAATGGTACAGCACCATGACTGCCAAAAAGAAACATTGCAGAGAAATCAAGAATTTTTCCTAAGAGGCAAACCGCTGTGAAGCACGGCTTCCCTTTTTTCTGAGTACTAAGTATAAGAATGAGCATGAGAGTGAAGGACAACATGCCATCCCAAAATATGCCAGATAAGTATACTGATTATTTTGAGTTGAAAACATTGGAGAAATTGTAGTTTCAGAAAGGGCTAGTTGACCTGTCTCTTCCTGCATGTGGCAAGCCATACAGATTCCTCTGGGAGGGGTACCCTCACTATACTAGGATGAGAAAACAGCCTTTATCACCAGACTAGAAATTGGGGGCAATTGAGATGAATAAACATATTCAACGAAGTATATTTTGTTATGCTTAATGAAGTAACCCTTGTTCCACAGTTTTATAACCCCTATATATCTACCTCCTAGAGACTCCCTTAGAAAATATACTGCCCCAGCCAGATTTTCTTTATCCTGTCATTTCTTCTCAAATTTTTCATTCTTTGTCTAAAAAGTATAAAAGCATCTTGCTTTGACCACTTCTTTGGACTTCACTCTCTTGTGAAGATTCTCATACAGTGTAAAACTAACACCATTTGTATGCTTTTCTCTTCCTAATCTGCCTCGTGTCAGTTTGGTTTCTAGATCCAACCAGAAAGCCTGCATAAGAGCCTAAGAGGAATTGGAGGTAATCTGTGACTCCCATACAGAAATCATTGCCCAATGTGGGGCAATTCTTCACTGGCTGAAACTTTGCTTACTTCAGAACCGCTGCAGGTGAGATGCTGTACCTCTGACAAAAGGCTATCAAAGGTAAGATTTCTTACTGTCAGATTCCTGGATCGCTGTGGTGGTAGCTGGTCGAGGCAAGCATGGTAAGACTCTCTGCATCTTTTTCCCTCTCAAAACTGGGATTGACAGGATGAAACACTTGTGAACTAGTTCTTTGGGTATAAAGTGACTCTTGGTGTTTTTGTGAGTACTCTATATTTCTATATGATCCTTTTGCTCTTAGAAATAGTCTTTATCTTATTTTCTCACTGTCTTGTTGTATTGTTTGCCATAAGGAGAGGAACCATAGGCATAGATAGAGAATATAGGCATAGGTCCTTATAATCCTGCTGTTCGAATCGGCCTTCACAGACCAGTGAGTTTACAGTTCTCATCAGGCCAGTGTCTATCTAAACAAACTGTGCTCTGGGTCCCTGAAACAAACAACAGCAACAAAAATGAATGAGGTTCCCCTCTTGTCTTGTTTTATGTCCTGAGGGCTTGGCTTTGCAACCAAAGAGGACACCCTCTCTAATCACTGCCATCAGAGGGACACAAAGAATTGGGTTTGTGTTAGGCAGTCAGTCTGAAAAGACTGGGGATTTGAGACAAGTAAGGTATTAAGCAGCACTTTTTTTGTCCAAATGTACCAAGCTCTCAGCGAGTTTTATAAGAGGCCAACCCATGAAGTCTTTTGTTGCCTGGATCAGTGCTAGGAAACTCCCATCCCAGTATTGCCTGCCTGATGTCAGAGATTAGTGGGTTTATAAATAAAGGCAACTCATATTCCATGAGAGACCAGAGACATCGTGTGCACAAACACTCTCCTTAATTGCCTGTGGCAACAAAGGTCTTTGCTTTCTTTGTCTATTTCTGAGAGCGAATTTTTAGATCATAGGGCCAAGATCTTCTGTGCCCACTCCAGAAATGGCCCTTGTATCCCTGTGAAGATTTATTCTAAGCCTGGAAACGTACCTTCTAGTCTCTCCAAAAAAAGGCTTATTGGATTAAGTGAACGTTGGAATATATACAGTAATGAAGATCCCAATTGTCATTGACCAAAAGATAGATCCTTTGAAATAGAAAGACTACTATATTTGAAAAAATTTTGAGAGAGCTTTAATTCTAAAAAATCAGCCTTTATGGTAAGATCAGGTAGAATGAAAAACCCAGAAAATTATGGCTATCCTTAGAAATTCACTTAAGAAAATTAAACAACAAAAAGCAGACCTAGAACACAAATTGAAATTCGCTTCCACTATAAATCCTCCTTCTCCACCCACTTACACCCTGCTTTATCCCCAACTCCCTGTCCCTGACCCACCAGAGGATCTATTGGATCTCAGGGCCCCTGATTTGAAACCCTCTCCTCAACATTCAGCCCTATCTCTTCAGCTTCTCCTTCCTATTGTGGCTCCTCAACAAAATCCTTTGGCTCCTTCAACCTCCCCAGAAAGCCACTTAGATATACAGCTGCCTGCTTTAACCTTCCTTTCCCTGGGTGATTTACAAAAAGTCCTCTTGATCTCAAAGCCCAAGGCATACAGGTCATTTGAGTAAAACTTAACAACCAAGAAGTAAAACTGGCACAGGTTCCAAGAACATGTGCCAAGGCTCACTTTTTTTCTGTGCCTTACAACCTTTCCTATTTCCCAGGCCTTTGTAATTAGACTCCATCAGCTCCAGACCTTCCTATGCAATGTTCTCTGTGAATGTATCTTAGACCCCCTACTCAAAGAGTTTATGTTTCCTGGACAGCAACAGATCTTTTAAATTATAAAGCCATTTTGTCTCCACTTTCAGAAGATCCTACCAAGTATAGAGAAGAATAGGAGAAATCAGTGGCCATCCATAATCCCATTCATAGAAACCTTGACTGGCTGATAAGAGGTGTACTTTCCTCTCATGATCATACTGCAGTTAATAACTGGCCAGACAGGCCCGACAGCCTTCTGGGGAAACCCCCTCCACAGAGGGAACAGATGGCCAGAGCCCCTCCCTGGCCCTCCTACAAATGAGGAGACAGCTCAGCTAGATGCTGATATTCAGGGCCTGATAGGGACAATATTAGAGGCTTTCCCTCCTAAGATGAATTGGTCTAAAGTCAAATTATATATCCAGATAGAGGGTGAGCACCCCAAGGCATTTGTCGAGAAATTTATGCAAGGTTTTCAAAGGCATATGGCATTAGATCCAGTGGCTCCAGAGCATAGAAATCTTTGAATTTCTGCTCTGGTTGGGAATCTTCCTGATACAAAAAGGGAATTCAAAACTAGTATAGTTGTTTCAGTTGGTCAGTCTCTAAGCATTATAATAGAATGCTACTAATCAATTCTTTGAAAATAGCTTGCAAGAAAATAAGGGGGAAAAAATAAAATCAACAGTTCTTGCCTTGGAGCTTGAATTCTTACAGAAACAAAGGTGAGCCTCTAAGTGATTCACAGTCCTCTCATACCTTTGGTCAGCCACAAGGCTTTTCTAGTTTGCCTTCAGAAATTTGCAGATCCTGCAAAAACCTGGGGGACATTGGAGAAACTGCTGTCCTGTAAGAAAGGGAAGGGGAGGGAAGGGGAGGGGAGGGGAGGGGAGGGAAGGGAGAGAAAGAGACAGGAAGAATGAATGAAAGAAAGAAGGAAGAGGCAGAAAGAAAGAAAGAATGAAAGAAAGAAAGAAAGAAAGAAAGAAAGAAAGAAAGAAAGAAAGAAAGAAAG
>NC_045445.1:104698073-104773689 GCF_002776525.5 Piliocolobus tephrosceles | reverse complement strand
TAACCCTTTGTCAGATGAGTAGATTGCAAAAATTTTCTCCCATTCTGTAGGTTGCCTGTTCACACTGATGGTAGTTTCTTTTGCTGTGCAGAAGCTCTTTAGTTTAATTAGATCCCATTTGTCAATTTCTGCTTTTGTTGCCATTGCTTTTGGTGTTTCAGACATGAAGTCCTTGCCCATGCCTATGTCCTGAATGGTATTACCTAGATTTTCTTCTAGGGTTTTTATGGTTTTAGGTCTAACATTTAAGTCTTAATCCATCTTGAATTAATTTTCATCTAAGGAGTAAGGAAAGGATCCAGTTTCAGCTTTCTACTTATGGCTAGCCAATTTTCCCAGCACCATTTATTAATAGGGAATCCTTTCCCCATTTCTTGTTTCTCTCAGGTTTGTCAAAGATCAGATGGCTGTAGATGTGTGGTATTATTTCTCAGGGCTCTGTTCTGTTCCATTGGTCTATATGTCTGTTTTGGTACCAGTACCATGCTGTTTTGGTTACTGTAGCCTTGTAGTATAGTTTGAAGTCAGGTAGCGTGATGCCTCCAGCTTTGTTCTTTTGGCTTAAGATTGTCTTGGCAATGCAGGACCTTTTTTGGTTCCATATGAACTTTAGAGCAGTTTTTTCCAATTCTGTGAAGAAACTCATTGGTAGCTTAATGGGGATGGCACTGAATCTATAAATTACCTTGGGCAGTATGGCCATTTTCACAATATTGATTCTTCCTATCCATGAGCATGGTATGTTCTTCCATTTGTTTGTGTCCTCTTTTATTTCACTGAGCAGTGGTTTGTAGTTCTCCTTGAAGAGGTCCTTTACATCCCTTGTAAGTTGGATTCCTAGGTATTTTATTCTCTTTGAAGCTATTGTGAATGGGAGTTCATTCATGATTTCGCTCTCTGTTTGTCTGTTACTAGTGTATAAGAATGCTGGCGATTTTTGCACATTGATTTTGTATCCTGAGACTTCACTGAAGTTGCTTATCAGCTTAAGGAGATTTTGGGCTGAGACGATGGGGTTTTCTAAATATACAATCATGTCATCTGCAAACAGGGACAATTTGACTTCTTCTTTTCCTAACTGAATTATTTCCTTCTCTTGCCTGATTGCCCTAGCCAGAACTTCCAACACTAGGTTGAATAGGAGTGGTGAGAGAGGGCATCCCTGTCTTGTGCCAGTTTTCAAAGGGAATGCTTCCAGTTTTTGCCCATTCAGTATGATATTGGCTGTGGGTTTGTCATAAATAGCTTATTATTTTGAGATATGTTCCATCAATACCGAATTTATTGAGAGTTTTTATCACAAAGGGCTGTTGAATTTTTACAAAGGCCTTTTCTGCATCTATTGAGATAATCATGTGGTTTTTGTCTTTGGTTCTGTTTATATGCTGGATTACGTTTATTGATCTGTGTATGTTGAACCAGCCTTGCATCCCAGGGATGAAGCCCACTTGATCATGGTGGATAAGCTTTTTGATGTGCTGCTGGATTCAGTTTGCCAGTATTTTATTCAGGATTTTTGCATCGATGTTCAGCAGGGATATTGGTCTAAAATTCTCTTTTTTTGTTGTATCTCTGTCAGGCTTTGGTATCAGGATGATGTTGGTCCTCGTAAAATGAGTTAGGGAGGATTCCCTCTTTTTCTATTGATTGGAATAGTTTCAGAAGGAATGATACCAACTCCTCCTTGTACCTCTGGTAGAATTCGGCTGTGAATCCATCTGGTCCTGGACTTTTTTGGTTGGTAGACTATTAGTTATTGCCTCAACTTCAGAGCCTGCTATTGGTCTATTCAGAAATTCAACTTCTTCCTGGTTTAGTCTTGGGAGAGTGTAAGTGTCCAGGAAATTATCCATTTCTTCTAGGTTTTCTAGTTGATTTGCGTAGAGGTGTTTATAGTATTCTCTGATGGTAGTTTGTATTTCTGTGAGGTCGGTGGTGATATCCCCTTTATCATTTTTTATTGCGTCTATTTCATTCTTCTCTCTTTTCTTCTTTGTCTTGCTAGCAGTCTATCAATTTTGTTGATCTTTTCAAAAAACCAACTCCTGGATTCACTGAAGTTTTGGAGGGTTTTTTGTGTCTCTATCTCCTTCAGTTCTTCTCTGATCTTAGTTATTTCTTGCCTTCTGCTAGCTTTTGAATGTATTTGCTCTTGCTTCTCTAGCTCTTTTAATTGTGATGTTAGGGTGTCAATTTTAGATCTTTCCTGCTTTCTCTTGTGGGCATTTAGTGCTATAAATTTCCCTCTACACACTGCTTTAAATGTGTCCCAGAGATTCTGGTATGTTGTATCTTTGTTCTCATTGGTTTCAAAGACTATCTTTATTTCTGCCTTCATTTTGTAATGTACCCAGTAGTCATTCAGGAGCAGGTTGTTCAGTTTCCATGTAGTTGAGCAGTTTTGATTGCGTTTCTTAGTCCTGAGTTCTAGTTTGATTGCACTGTGGTCTGAGAGACAGTTTGTTATCATTTCTGTTGTTTTACATTTGCTGAGGAGTGCTTTACTTCCAACTATGTGGTCAATTTTGGAATAAGTGCGATGTGGTGCTGAGAAGAATGTATATTCTGTTGATTTGGGGTGGAGAGTTCTGTAGATGTCTATTAGGTCCGCTTGGTGCAGAGTTGAGTTCAATTCCTGGATATCCTTGTTAACTTTCTGTCTCGTTGACCTGTCTAATGTTGACAGTGGGGTGTTGAAGTTTCCCATTATTATTGTATGGGAGTCTAAGTCTCTTTGTAAGTCTCTAAGGACTTGCTTTATGAATCTGGGTGCTCCTGTATTGGGTGCATATATATTTAGGATAGTTAGCTCTTCCTGATGAATTGATCCCTTTACCATTATGTAAGAGCCTTCATTGTCTCTTTTGATCTTTGATGGTTTAAAGTCTGTTTTATCAGAGACTAGGATTGCAACCCCTGCTATTTTTTGTTTTCCATATGCTTGGTAGATCTTCCTCCATCCCTTTATTTTGAGCCTATGTGTGTTTCTGCATGTGAGATGGGCGTCCTGAATACAGCAAACTGATGGGTCTGGACTCTTTATCCAGTTTGCCAGTCTGTGTCTTTTAGTTGGACCATTTAGTCCATTTACATTTAAGGTTAATATTGTTATGTGTGAACTTGATCCTGTCATTATGATATTAGCTGGTTATTTTGCTCGCTAGTTGATGCAGTTTCTTCCTAGCACCGATGGACTTTACATTCTGACATGTTTTTGCAATGGCTGGTACCGGTTGTTCCTTTCCATGTTTAGTGCTTCCTTCAGGATCTCTTGTAGGGCAGGCCTGTTGGTGACAAAATCTCTAAGCATTTGCTTGTCTGTAAAGGATTTTATTTCTCCTTCACTTATGAAACTTAGTTTGGCTGGATATGAAATTCTGGGTTGAAAATTCTTTTCTTTAAGAATGTTGAATATTGGCCCCCAGTCTCTTCTGGCTTGTAGAGTTTCTGCCGAGAGATCTGCTGTTAATCTGATGGGCTTCCCTTTGTGGGTAACCCGACCTTTCTCTCTGGCTGCCCTTAACATTTTTTCCTTCATTTCAACTTTGGTGAATCTAACAATTATGTGTCTTGGAGTTGCTCTTCTCGAGGAGTATCTTTGTGGCATTCTCTGTATTTCCTGAATTTGAATATTGGCCTGCCTTACTAGGTTGGGGAAGTTCTCCTGGATGATATCCTGTAGTGTTTTCCAACTTGGTTCCATTTTCCCTGTCACTTTCAGGCACACCTATCAGAGGTAGATTCAGTCTTTTCACATAATCCCGTATTTCTTGGAGGCTTTATTCATTTCTTTTTACTCTTTTTTCTCTACACTTCTCTTCTCGCTTCATTTCATTCATTTGATCTTCAATCACCGATACTCTTTCTTCCAGTTGACCAAGTTGTTTACTGAAGATTGTGCATTTGTCATGTAGTTCTCATGTTATGGTTTTCATCTCTATCAGTTCTTTTAAGGTCTTCTCTGCATTGATTAATCTAGTTATCCATTCATCCATTCTTTTATCAAGGTTTTTAGTTTCTTTGCACTGGTTACATAGTTCCTCCTTTAGCTCCGAGAAGTTTGATCGACTGAAGCCTTCTTCTCTCAGCTCGTCAAAGTCATTCTCCATCCAGCTTTGTTCCGTTGCTGGCGATGAGCTGCGTTCCTTTGGAGGGGGAGATTTGCTCTGGTTTTTTGAATTTCCAGCTTTTCTGCACTGCTTTTTCCCCATCTTTGTGGTTTTATCTGCCTCTGGTCTTTGATGATGGTGACGTACTGATGGGGTTTTGGTGTGGGTGTCCTTTCTGTTTGTTAGTTTTCCTTCTAACAGTCAGGACCTTCAGCTGTAGGTCTGTTGGAGTTTGCTTGAGGTCCACTCCAGACCCTGTTTGCTTGGGTATCAGCAGCAGAGGCTGCAGAAGATAGAATATTGCTGAACAGCGAGTGTTGCTGTCTGATTCTTGCTCTTGAAGCTTCGTCTCAGGGGTGTACCCCACTGTGTGAGGTGTGAGGTGTCGGTCTGCACCTAGTGGGGGATGTCTCCCAGTTAGGCTACTCAGGGGTCAGGGACCCACTTGAGCAGGCAGTCTGTCCATTCTCAGATCTCAAACCTCCGTGCCGGGAGCTCCACTGCTCTCTTCAAAGCTGTCAGACAGGGGCATTTACCTCTGCCGAGGTTTCTGCTGCTTTTTGTTTAGCTATGCCCTGTCCCCAGAGGAGCCACCTGCAAATCTTTTAGGTAGAAATTTATTATGTAAGTTTAGCGCTATGATACAATATAATTAAAAAGGCATTTTTATTTCCCTGCATTCAGAACAAACTGCAAGCTTCCTGCTCTCTCAGGGAAACTCTTCTTGATTTAAATTCCTCTAAAGAAGATGTAATCTTAAAAGATGCCCCAGCTAGTGCCTAGGCTTCACATGCAAATGAGTTTGGACTGCTACTGAGTACAGAACCTGTATGCATCACAGATAAAAGGAACAAACATTTCCCATCAGTAGCTCAGTGTCCCCTCTCATGAGATGCAGAGCAAGGAATCAAACGTATCATAGACTCCCTTTTGCAATAAGATATGCTTATTTTTACCACTTCACCCTGTAACACCCCAATTTTACCAGTAAAGAATGAAGGAAAATTCGATTCAGATGGAAATCAAATCTATTGATTTGTGCAAGATATAAGAGCCATAAGCACCTTTGTAATTCCCCACCACCTTGTAATCCCCAATTTGACTACTCTCCCTACCTCAATTCCTGGTGATGCAGCCTGGTTTACAGTAGTTGACCTCGGCTCGGCTTTCTTTTCAATTCCATTGCACCCTGACTCACAGTTTCTCTTTGCATTTACATTTAGAAGAAGACAATTAACATGGACTCTCATGCTTTAGGGATATTGTGAGTACCCTTCAATATTCTCTGCAATCCTTAAAACCACTTGGATTCCGTAGCCTCCACCCAATGCTCCACACTTGTGCAATACATTAATGACCTTTTGCTTTGTAACCAAACTAAAGAAGATAACCTTACAGACTCTCTCAATGTACTAAAGGTACTCGCTGAAACATGCCATAAAGCCTCCAGGTCTAAACTTCAGTTTGTGGAAACAACGGTTACTTTCTTAGGACATGAAATAGCTCAGGGCACTCAGAAGTTCACCCCAAAATGCATTCTGTCAATTTTGTTCATCCCTTTCCCCAAGACAAAAAAGCAGCTGTGTAAATTTCTAGGGGCAGCTGGCTATTGTTAGCAATGGATTCCTAATTTTGAGGTTATTGCCAAAGCACTATATGCCCTCTTTCCAGATACCACTCCAGAGGCCACTCTGTGGCCTTCAGAAAAATTAATTTCTTGAAATTAGCATTTTCCTATCCCCTGCTCTTGGCTTACCTAATTTTGATAAACCGTTTCACCTCTATTGTCATGAAAATAGTGGGGTTGCAGCAAGTATTCTAAGGCAACCCTTTGCCTCTCAGATACAACCTGTAGCATATTTCTCATGCCAATGAGATCCCATGGCAGCAGGCACGCCCCCATGCCTGCATGCAGTAGCAACAGCTGCTGCCCTAATTACTCAAGTCAGCACCCACACATTAGGCTCCTCCATCTGCCTCGATGTTTCCCATGCTATGTCCGCTCTCTTCCAAGTTCTTAAGATGCAGCACCTCTCCACACATGGACAGAGCACCTAGTAGCAAGCCCTGTGAACCAATCCCTCCATCATCTTACACCTTTGTGACACTAAATCCTGCTACACTCCAACCCCTCCCTGATGATGAAGAGCCTCATTCCATTCCACCTGATTGCCTAGCAGCTATAGAAATGGGTTCAAAGCCATGAGGGGATCGCTCAGATTCTCCTTTAGACAACCTAGCCTTGCTGCTATTTTGTAATGGCTCTTGCAAATTTAATTTTAAGGGAAACATAATAACTGGCTATGCCACAGTTTCCTCACATGAAACACTTGAGGCATACTCTTTGCTGACGATAAAGTCAGCCCAGGGTGCTGAACTTATAGCTCTTATTAGAGCTTGCACATTGGCAAAAGGAAAAACTGCCACTATTTACACTGACTCCGATATGCTTTTGGAGTCTGCCATGCTGTTGGCACAATCTGGAAATCCCGTGGATTCTGAACTTCTGCTGGTACTCCTATTGCTAATGGACATATAATTGCTGCCTTATCAAAGACTGTTCACCTTCACACTAAAATTGCTATTGTTCATTGTCCAGCCCACACTAAGGAGACTGATACTGCATCTTTAGGGAATGATAGGGCAGAAAAAGGCTGCTAAGTACACAGCCAAATACTGACCCCTTTTCATTTTTCCACCCAATTTATGAATTTGTCTTTATCCCTGACTGATATTATTGATTTTCAGGTAAATGCCTCAAAATATGAAAAAGATAAACGGATACAAAAGGGTGCCAAGCAATTATCAGATGGGTTGGGTATATATTGGGCCAAATGGACTTCCTGTGGCCCCTTTTCTTTTGACCTTTTGGCTTGTACTTATGTCTCATCAGATGGGACATATGTGCATATGGGGGATAGTTGAGGAACTAAAGAATAATTGGCTTTGTCCTGGGATCTACAACATTTCTGTCGAAATTATTTCCCTATGCATTACTTGTAAATCTCACCAAATTTCTGAAAGAAACCAACACTCCTCAGGCAGTCCTCGAAGGCCCCCACTTTCTGTTGCAGCACTTCAGATACATTTCATAAATTTACCTCCAGCTTTCGGCTTTTCCCGCTGTTTGATTATTGTCTGCAGGTTTAGTGGATGAACTGAATGCCATCCAATTAAACATTCTGATGCTACAACAGTGGTAAAGAAATTGATAACTGAGATTATTCCTCACTTTGGCATCGCTGTACGGATTGAGTCAGACCAAGAAACTCATTTTACATCAGAGATAAACCACTTGCTTGCAAAAATCTCTGGGGTACTCATTAAAATTTCATGCCCCATACCATCCCCAATCCTCAGGGCAAACAGAACATAAAAATCTAGACATTAAATGGACTTGAGGAAAAGTCTGTCAAGAAACTGGACTTAAATGGCCAGAAGCATTACCTCTGACTCCTATAAAAATTTGGAATACTCTGATGAAGCGACATGGATTAACCTGTTTGAAACAGTGGTTGGTCTTTCTATGCCTGCTGACACCTAAATCTTCCATTCCTGTGTTAAATGGACACTATGGGGATTTAAGTAAACAATTTGAATGCTATGTCTAGCTATATATAGGCATTAACTAATCTACTTGGAGCATATCATCAACAGATAGAAAGGGCATGGCCTTCGCCAACTGACAAGCCTTGCCATCCTTTTTGATCAGGAAATCGTGTGTACATCAAGATTTTTAGAAGAAAGAAGATACTTACACCTCACTGGGAAGGCCCATATGAAGTACTGCTGACTAACTACACTGCCATCAAAACCAAAGAAAAATCCTCTTAGGTCCATGCAAATCATGCCAAGCTAGTGATTTATCTCTAATGTAAAGCTAGACCCTGATAGCACTCCCAAGACAACTGGAAAATTACCTCTACAGGAAACCTTAAAGTAAGAATCCCCAGGGCCAATTCATAAGGCCCAGAAGCAAATGGTATTTCTTTAAAGAAGACAGCTTTTCCTAAGACTATAGATCAAGAAAATCCACTTCCCCACAAATAAAATTAAATACCTAGGAATTTACCAAAGAAGTGAAAGATCTCTATAATAAAACTATAAAACATTGATGAAAGAAATGAAGAGGACATAGTTTTTTTTAATTCCATGTTCATGGATTGGAAGATTCGATATTGTTAAAATATTCATACTACTCAAGGCAATCTACAGATTTGATGCAATTCCTATCAAAATACCAATGACATTCTTTACAGAAATATAAACAGAATCCTAAAATGTAAATGAAAGCATGGAAGATCCAGAATAGCCAAAGCTATCCTCAGCAAAAAGAACAAAGCTGGAGAAATCACATTACCGGACTTCAAATTACACTACAGAGCTGTAATAACCAAAACAGCATGGTAATGGCATAAAAACAGACATACAGACCAATGAAACAAAATAGAGAACCCAAAAACAAATTCACACACCTATAGTAAACTCATTTTCAACAAAGGTGCCAAGAATATACACTGGGGAAAAGACAGTCTCTTCAATAAATGGTGCTGAGAAAACTGGATATCTATATACAAAAGAATGAAACTAGAATACTATGTCTCACCATATATAAAAATCAAATCAAAATGGGTTAAAGAATTAAATCTAATACCTCAAACAATTAAACTACTACAAGAAAACCTGGGGAAAACTCTCCAGGACATTGATCTGGGCAAAGATTTATCAATACCCCCCAAGCACAGGCAACCAAAGCAGAAATGGACAAATGGGATCATATCAAGCTAAAAACCTTCTGCACAACAAAGGATACAATCAACAAAGTGAGGAGACAACCCACAGAATGGGAGAAAATATTTGCAAACTACCTATCTGACAAGGGAATAACAATCAGAATATGTGTGGAGCTCACACAACTTAATAGGGAGAAAAAAGAATAATCTGATTTTAAAATGGGCAAAAGATTTGACTAGACATTTCTCAAAAGAAGACATACTAATGGAAAACAGACAGATGAAAAGATGCTCAACATCACTGATTGTCAGAGAAATACAAATCAAAACCTAAAATGAGATATCATCTCACCCCAGTTAAAATGGCCTGAATCCAAAAGACAGGCAATAAAAAATACTGGTGATGATGTCAAGAAAAGAGAACCCTTGTATACTGTTGGTAAGAAGGTATATTAGCACAACCACTCTGGCAAACAGTTTGTAGATTTCTCGAAAAACTAAAAATAGAGCTACTACTTGATCCAGCAATCTCACTGCTGAGTATATACCCAATAGAAAGGAAATCAATATATTGAAGAGATATCCACACTTCCACGTTTGCTGCAGCACAACAACCAATATTTGGAAGCAACCTGAGTCCATCAACAGATGAGTGGATAAAGACAATGTGGTACATATACACAAAGGATTACTGAGCAGCCATAAAAAAGAAGGAGACTCAGTCATTTGCAACAACGTGGATGGAACTGGAGATCACTATGTTAAGTGAAATAAGCCAGGCACAGAAAAACAAACATCACATGTTCTCTCTTTTGAACTCATGAAGATAGTAGAAGGATGGTTACCAGAGGCTGGGAAGGGTAGTGGGGATGATGGGGAGGTTGGGATGGTTAATGGGTACAAAAAAAAATGAATTAATAAATAAGGCTTAGTATTTGATAGCCCAACAGGGTGACTACAGTCAATAATAATTTAATTGTACATTTAAAAATAACTAAAAGAGTATAATTGGGCCGGGCGCTGTGGCTCACACCTGTAATCTCAGCACATAGGGAGGCTGAAGTGGGTTGATCACCTGAGGTCAAGAGTTCAAGAATAGCCTGACCAACATAGTGAAATCCCACCTCTACTAAAAATACAAAATTAGCTGGGCATGGTGGTGCATGCCTGTAACCTCAGCTACTTGAGAGGCTGAGGCAGGAGAATCACTTGAACCCAGGAGGCGGAGGTTGCAGTGAGCCGAGATCACACCATTGCACTCCAGCCTGGGTAACGAGCGAAACTCCATCTCAAAAATAATAATAATAATAATTGGATTGTTTGTAACACAAAGAATAAATGCTTGAGGGGATAGATACCCCATTTCCCGTGATGTGATTATTATGTATTGCATGCCTATATCAAAATATCTGATTACCCCATAAATATATATACCTAATATGTACCCACAATTTTTTTAAAAAGCAAGTCTACTTCCACCTATTTTCTCTACCTTTCTGTTATTTTCCCACTACTCTTCTTTAGATAAACAAAAAACAAAACAATACAAAAATACCTCTTTTTTTCATTGAACAAATCTTTTCCCTGTCTGTTGATAGACTATAAAAAAGCTGACTGGAGACTGTCTGACTCTATTCCGTTCTCCCTCTGATCCTCTACTGTGCACCATTTTTCAAACTGTGTCTTGATCTTATTAACTCTTATTTTTTTCAACAAGTCAGGTACAGACCTGGTACCTCTTTGTACCAGTCTTCCAAATCCTGTCTATGATAACTAACCAATCTGATTGTTGGTTATGTCAACATATTTGAATGTCAACATTATTTGAAAGAACCTGAACATATTTTTGTTCCTGCCAATTCATGTCTGGTAGATAAAGTCCAGAGAATAAATGTATGCCAAGAGAAAACAATCTCACGCTATTTATCCTTTTGCCACCAACTCAACTTTTAATGTTCAAAACTTCTAGTGATGTTTCAAACTGGGAAAATGAAGGAGTAAAGTAATGTAAAATGAAGGAATATCCCAAACTATGCAAGACTTCTATGTTGATTATTTTCTGTCGAAAACATTGGAGAAATTGTAGTTTCAGAAAGGGCTAGCTGACCTGTCTCTTCCTGCATACAGCAAGCCATAAAGGTTCCTCTTGGAGGGGTACTGTCCCTGCACCAGGGTGAGAAAATAGCCCTTATCACCAGAGACTGGGAACAGGGGGAAATGGACCCAAATAAATATACTTAATGAAGTAACTCTTATGTTCCACTAGTTTCATATCCCCCATATATATCTCCTAGTGACTCCCCTAGAAAACATACTGCCCTTAGCCAGATTTGCTTTATCTAATCAATTCTTCTCAAATGTATCATTTTTTGTCTAAAAAGTATGAAAGCATGTTGTGCTTTGACCACTTCTTTGGACTTCACTGGCTTCACTCTCTCATGAAGAGCTCCATGTACATGTACAACTAATAAAATTTGTATGCTTTCCTCTTGTTCATTAACCTGGCATCAGTCTGGTTTCTAGAGCTCGCAAAAGCCCATATAAAAACCTAAAGTGATTTGGAGGTAATCTCTGACTCCCTTACAGGCAAAATGATCACCATGACTTTTTTAATCCTTTAGTTTGTGAAATATAACACGCATACAGAAACTTACACAAGAAAAAGACATACAACTGAAGAATTTGTCACAGAATGAACACTCATGTAACCACCATCCAAATAAAGAAACGGAACACTGCCAGTATCCCCCAAATCTTCCACGTCCTACCCACCCCAAATTCTACCCCTCCTTTTACCACAAAGATAACCACTATTCTGATTTTATTATTATTATTCTCTAGATGGCATTTTGATTGTTCAAGTAGGTTAAAGAAAGCTTCTGGCTGGGCACGGTGGTTCACATTTGTAATCCCAGCACTTTGGGAGGCCGAGGCGGGCAAATCACCTGAGGTCGGGAGTTTGAGACCAGCCTGACCAAGATGGAGAAACCCTGTCTCTACTAAAAATACAAAATTAGCTGAGCATGGTGGCGGGTGCCTGTAATCCCAGCTACTCCAGAGGCTGAGGCAGGAGAATTGCTTGAACCTGGGAGACGGAGGTTGCAGTGAGCTGAGATCGCACCATTGCACTCCAGCCTGGGCAACAAGAGTGAAACTCCGTCTCAAAAAAAAAAAAAAAAAAGCTTCTGCCCAAACTCAAAAAAAGTAAGTAGATTTGGTGGTCATTAGTATTGTTAATTATTTCTTCTGATACAGGACTCCCTTGCAGTCTTAGGTCCTTCTAGTAGATCAGAAAGAAGCTGATAGACAGAGTGAAGGTAAAGTAGTAGAGTCCTAATCTAGTCCATTTGAACTCGAAATGACTGCTGTTAACTTATAAGGTATGCAAACAGAGAATATTAAAGTAGATAGTTAACTATAATTTGATTCACCATTAGGTCTTCAGAAACACTTTTGGCAAGTGTTAACAAGGTGAACTTATTAACACAGACTATTGTCAAAGGCAGAGTTCCCTCAGAGATTCACGAGCTTCATTCTCCAAAGGGCCAGAGTTGTCCTTCCTTCTATTAAGACTATTCCTTCTATTAAGACTATTCTAGCCGGGCACGGTGGCTCAAGCCTGTAATCCCAGCACTTTGGGAGGCCGAGATGGGCGGCTCACAAGGTCAGGAGATCGAGACCATCCTGGCTAACACGGTGAAACCCCGTCTCTACCAAAAATACAAAAAAAAAAATTAGCCGGGTGAGGTGGCGGGCGCCTATAGTCCCAGCTACTCGGGAGGCTGAGGCAGGAGAATGGCGTGAACCCGGGAGGCGGAGGTTGCAGTGAGCTGAGATCCAGCCACTGCACTCCAGCCCGGGCAAAAAAGAAAACCCCGTCCTCAAAAAAAAAAAAAAAAAAAAAAAAGACTATTCTAAAAGTAGCTGGTCCAGGCTCCAGGAACCAGGATTCATCTCCCATATGTTCTTTATTAGTTTTTTCTTCAAAAAGGTTTTAAAATAATATATTCTTGTAAAACTAAAGTTAAAACTATATAGAAGTAAAAAAAAAAAAAAAGGTAAAATTGCTCTCTTAGATTGGATTCCCCCAAAAGTAGACCCTGAGATTAGGATCTGGGGACAAGCAGTTTATATGGAAGGCCAAAGAGCACAGTGAGGGAGTGGGGAAATTACACAGGAGAGGGAGGGAAAGTCAGTAAACGACGTGCTGATGAGTAAATTCTCAGGACTCAGATGGGGCTCAATTCCCCTATGAACTTCTAGTAAATAGTACAAAACAGAGGTTGACAAACTACAGCCATGAGCCAAATCAGACTCACTGCTTATTTTTGTAAATGATTATGGAATAGAACTGTGTCCTGTTTTTGTTCACATGTTTTCTATGAGTTGACTAATTATGACACACAGTATTATCTCAAAGTTTACATTATTTACTCTCTGTCCCTACAGAAAAAGTTTGCCAGTCTGTGGTATAGAACAGGTCTCAGAGTTGTCCCACCTGAGGGTAGGGAGCTGAAATATTTATCTACCATCATTCATACCTCATTGGCTGAGGGCTATTCTGAGTGTGGTAACTCCTCAGACCTTCTGGCTGACTCTGTAGGCAGACCAAGCACACTCCTGTATCCAGAGAAAGCCCTCTTGCAGAGAGATGCATGTGCTTGCAGTATGAAACTATAGGCATTTACAGGAAGAATGAATGCCAAGGAGGTATAATCAGGACAACAATAGTATCTGCTACAATCCCTATCCCACGTATGCATCAATTCCAATCCCCATAGGTAACCACTTTAAGACGCAGTTTGATGTGTATCTTTCCAAATGTTTCTCTATGTATGCAGAATATATTACACACATTTGAATGCACTGGTTTATTTGGCAGTTAATGCCAGGGCAGGTATGAAAAAACAGGGAGAGTGAAGGAAGGAAGGAGAAAAATCTAATAAAGGTTTTATGTTATTGTGTTGGTAACTGCAGTGGACAAGTGGGGACCCTCTGGGTGCCTTAGAATTGTCCATTGGTGCTGACTGAACCTGAGGATGTTAATATCTTCCTGCTATGTGGCTTCCCTCCACAAGGACTGAATATGCCTCTACAACTTTGGAGAAAGCTCTGAAGCCAAACAACAACAACAACAACAAAAAACAAAAAACGAACAGGCAATATAGTAGGCATTGAGACAAGATGTTGAAAATACACACAGAAACTGTCCAACATAGCTGCACTTGAAATCAAGGATACACCATGGGATTCTGGTTAGTGCAACCAAAAGTTTCTACTACAACCCTAAATCATGTTCACATGGTTAATTGCTTATATGGCCCAATAAATCTAACCAGATGAGAAAATAGTCAACTGTGGGATCAGTGAGTTATAAGATACTCGGAAACAGCAACTCATCCATTCACCTGCCTTTGGATAGGCATACTCGTCAATTATCTTAGCCAACCATTGCGATAGACATAACATCACTACCTTTTGTGTTCGGTTATTTTTTAACCAGCAAGTTGTAGATACCATCATGCTTTCCTTACCTAGGAGTCAAAACCTTGTATATATTTGTGGTTCTAATGTAAAAGGAAGTGATTACTGTATTATTTATTCCTCTGCCTCATATATATATGATCACTTTTCCCAACTACAGATAAAATGAGTTGTATTTAATTTGGATGATTCTTGGTTCTCTGACAAATTTCAGGGGGATTCTTTTTTTTTTTTTTTTTTTTTTTTATTTTTGAGATGGAGTCTTTCTTTGTCACCCAGGCTGGAGTGCAGTGGCACGATCTTGGTTCACTACAACCTCCACCTCCTGGGTTCAAGTGAGTCTCCTGCCTCAGTATCCTGAGTAACTGGGATTACAGGCACCTACCGCCAGGCCCAGCTAATTTTTATATTTTCAGTTTCACCATGTTGGCCAGGCTGGTCTCCAACTCCTAACCTCAAGTGATCCACCTGCCTCAGCCTCCCAAAGTGCTGGGATTACAGGCGTCAGCCACCACACCTGACCTCAGGGGAATTTTGCACCCAGGCCTCATTGCCTTCTCTGGTTTTTGTTTGTTTGTTTGTTTTTGTTTTGTTTTGCTTTTTAGATAAGGTCTTCCTCCATAGCCTAGGTTGGAGTGCAGTGGTGTAATCATGGCTCGCTGCAGCTTCAACTTCCTGGACTCAAGTGATCCTCCTGTCTCAACCTTGAAGTAACTAGGACTATAGGTGAATGTCACAATGCCCAGCTAATTTATTTTTTCTAGAGATGGGGTCTTGCTATTTTGCCCAGGCTAGTCTTGAACTCCTGGCCTCAAGCAATCCTCCCATTTTGGCCTCCCAAAGTGCTGGGGTTGTAGGCGTGAACCACCATACCCAGCTTCCTCTCTGGTCTTATTCCTTTAGAGAGCATGCCTTGGGTGCCACATTGTTTGCCTAATATGGTGACTTTGGCTTAGCAGACGTTCAACATCCGTTGCTGAAACTAAGGATTAATTCCTTCATCAGTATTTTATTGTATCCAACTGTGACTCTACCAAATACATCACCCTGTGCATTGTTGGTTTTCTATCCCTGCTTATTCCAGGCAGCCAAGGGATGCCTTGGGTCAAAAATAAAATTCTTCTGTGCAAAGTGGTTAGTGTTTCAGAGACAGCACTGCAAAGATGCTGAAAACTTAATTTACATCACTTGATTTGTGATGTGTGAAACTCAGAAGGCAGAACACGTTTATATTTATTTTACCCATCAATCTGTCAGCACAGATTAGAATGAGGGAAGTGTACAAAGGATGATGCGGTTGGGCTTCTGTCCATTTACATCTTGAACCTCACACAATGGTTCGAGACAGAAGCAAGAGAGCCAGGAACTCGATAGAGACTGGATCTAGGAGTGTCTTCAGTTAGCCTGAGTTCAGACAAAGGACCATTTAGACCAGCAGCATGGAGAGCTGATGATGGGGAATCGTGGCCCAGAGAAATAAGGGAGAACATCAGATTACCAGGCAGTTCCTCTTGTATGCTAAGAGGACCCCATTCCTACTGTGGAAATCTGTGAGTACCAGCTGTTACTATAGCCCTTTGGAGATAAATGACTGTGTAGTTATTTTGGAGGGGGAATGATTATAGAAAGGGTGGTAAATGTCAAAGGAGTTGTTATAATTAGGCCAAGATTAAATACAAATTTTTCAATAAAAGATTTAAACAGATAAAGACCTTGAAGGTGGAAATGACTTTTTTCATTAAAGAAGTCATAGCATTGAACTATCAAGCTGTGACAAAAATAAAAATGAAAATGGTACAATATAAAAATGACCAGGTGGGGAAAGTCATGACTGGGTTTCACTTCAGCTCCATGGGAGATTTGGAAATGTCTTGGGGCACAACTGCCTTTAGCTCCACAGACTCGTAGAAGCAGACACGGTTTTGTTGTTTGTTTGCCAGACATAAGTCCTAGCGATGCACTTCCTGTCGTGGCAAATAAGAGAAGGAATTGTACTTCTTTAGATCATCTCCATTGCATGCCAAATAAGAGAGCTACCTGTAGATGGATCCCTAAGTTACAGGTGAGTGTGGTGTTCAGTGAATTTTTTTAACAACAAAAAAAAGACACTTATGAATGGAATATTGTGCATTTATGGAAACATGGAGTTCTGAATTGTATAGTGTAGGTAGCCTTTGGGAATGAACTTTTATTCACCACTTCCCCTGCTGAAGCTTGGGGTTGTTTCTAGCATAGAAAAGATTTAAACTACAATTAAGAGCTATTTGTAACATTCATTTGCACTGAATTCCTTGTGGCATTGGCGTGTCTTCTTTCTAATGCCATCAAAGTTGTCACGAGAACAACGAATCAGCCACTTAGAGCATCCAATGCTCCTTTCACATACTCGCCCATCAGAGAAGAAACAAAAAAATATAAAAACTTGAGACAAAAGAACTCCGTTTTGGGTATAGAGGCAAATTTTGACACCTCAGGAAGAATGAAGGTCTATGTACAAAAGAAGGGCCAGGGAGAGGGGAATGAGGATACTCGAAGAAACAAATCAATACTCAGCAAATAAAAGTATTAAGAGATCATCATGTTACACCTAACTTCTTTACTACAAACCAAAAGAATATCTGTTACCTCTCAACCTGATAATTAAAAACAAGAAAATAAGTGAAGCACAACCACAGCAGAAACAAAGAAACAATTAAGAGGCAAATTGTCTTGTGGTCTCAATTAGTGGCAAGGTGACCTCAGAGAGGTTCAGAGCAGAAAAAGTACATAATGAGTCTTTTTAAAATAAGCCAAACATGTTATTTTAAATGAACCATTGGAAATAAGAAAAAAATGGATAGCATAAGCAAAAATTGAATTGCATGGTGGAGTTTAAGAACAAATTACCATTTGTTTATATTTCAGTCCCTTTTACAGGAAGGTCAGAGAACTCCATACTGTATTAAAATGCAATTTTTATGCCTAGGAGTCTAATATTGCTGCTTATACAATAATCCTCTTTAAGTGGAAAAGACAGATCAGCCTCGCTATGGGCTTCAGCACAGTCAATGTTTGTCTCACAAAAATGTCCAGTCTTCCTGAAGATGTTTCAACCATTCTGTGTTTTGCCTGTGAAAAAATACTGGTTATGGAAAATCTATTCCTTGGAGAAATGAGACTAACCAAAAGCTGTTTGCTTTGCTATCAATTCTGGGGATCATGTTATAGATTTACAGCTTTGCCTTTTTGGGGTATATGGAAGAGAGGGGAAAGAAAGAGAAGGGAGGTAAATGCTATTTTCTTCTCATTTAAGAATATAGTTAGTGGGTAGACTGACATTTTAACCATTGGTTTCAACTGGTTGCTTTTTTGAATTAAACAAGGGTCTTTAAATGCCACCTGAGTTTTAAATGGGAGAGGATGTGGGTTTTAGTTTATTTTCAACCCTGCTCATTTATTTCTAGACAATAGAAAAGTGAACTGCGACTAGCTGTAAAAATGTATAGAAAATCAAATCAACATAACACATTATCACAGTGGAGAAAGGTATAGTATATGTAAGAGTAAGGAACTTGTAACTGAAATAGTTTCAATTCAAGGATATGTGAAAGTGATGCAGGATTTTTCTCAGCCCCTTAGCCAGACTCACAGCAGGGGTGCCCTGCCTACTTGGCTTGCAGCCTTCCCTCCCTTGCGGGAGGGAGCACGTGAGCCAGAGAGTGCAAGATCCCGCTGGCCCCTCAGGGTGCCAACACGGAACAAGCTCCATGCACGGCCCACGGCCACAGACCAGGTGCAAGCAAGCGAGTGTGGGACCTGGCCAGCCACTCTGAGCGCGGACACAGGAGCAAACTCTGTGCAGGGCCCACGGCCAGACCAGGCATGTCACCCCAAGGAGAATGCAGCAGCGCCCAAGTCATGGTGCCTGTGACCCCAAAGACCCACAGCGGGTGTTACAGTGCTGCTTTAAATCTGCTCTTCACAGATGGTGTTGTGTTAGCAGCTCAGTTGGCCCCTTGTCTTGTCGTGTGGGGCGGCTGCCCTCTACCGGCGAGGGCAAAGGGTCAGTGTGACAGTCTTTTCTGGGTACCTGCACTTGGTGTGTCCCCCAAGAAGAATGAAATCACATGGACAGTTGAAGGATGGTAAAGGTGGGGAATTTCATTGAGCAATGAAAATGGCTGTCAGCAGAGAAGAGAGAAGGGCAGATCGTCTTCCACAAAGTCAGGTTGTCTCTTCCCCAAAGTCAGGTCATCTCCCCCTCTACCGACTGAGTCTGGGGTCTTCATAGGCACAGGATGGGAGTGTGTGCTGATTGGTTTGTGAGTATACAGAAAAGGTTAAAGTGAAAACACCCAATGGTAGGCACGATAGTGTAGAAAACCAATTCGAAAAGAGTAAGTATATGTAAAATAGGCAAAGGGTGGGGATTAATCAGAGGAAAATGCACCAAACAGGACAAGTTTTCAAGCTGATCAGGAGATTTAATTTGTAGCTTAGCTTGCAAGCTTTAAATTGTCTTTGGCTTGGAGGTGGGGTTTCACTGGGTATCCACCCCTATCTGCCTAGGCATTTGGCTGCCTCCCGTCACTATAAAAAGTGTCTATCAAAAATGACTCCATAGAAAACATAACTAGGCAAGGATTCAGAAAACTTGTTTTTGGGGAGTCTCTGCCTTTATGATTTTTGTATTTTCAAAAATTATTATATGTAATAAACTGTTTTAAAACTCAGTGAATTAAAACCACAATCATTTATTCTCACTTACATATGTGTGGGTTGTTTGGGTGGTTCTGCTTCAATCAGTGGCTTCAGCCTAGCTTGATCCCTTTTTGCCAGGGCATAACTCTGATACTGTGGAGCCCAGGCTGAAGGGATAGCAGCTAGCCAGTACAATGACAGAGAAACCAGAAGATGAGCCCAATTGTAGAAGTACATTTCACATCTCTGCTTGCATAATGTGTACTATTATATCGTTAGCTAAAGCAAGGTACATGGTCAAGCTGAAACACAAGGGACATAGAGAATAACTTGTCCCACTTAAAGGCCAAAGCATGGACAAGCCCAAAGTCAATGTATCAGGGAAATGTATTTTTCCTGTGGATGAGAAGAAGGGAGTAAATATTATTGAACAATAATATAATCTGCTAAAGTTCTAACTGGCTGCATGACTTTGGACATATTTAACCTTTCTTGGCTAAAATTTTTTCAATAGAAAAAGTGAAGACAGAGATACAACATGATATCATGAATAACACGAGCTCTAGAATTCTATAGATCTTGTTAAAATCTCAGGTTTGTCAAGGACTTGCTATGGCTTTTGAGTAAATCACTAAATCTGGTTTTCAGAGTATTCCTGACCACTAGGGAAAATATTAGCATCTGTTGTAGGAAAAAAAAAAAATTCAAAACAAAATTCAGTGGCAATACAATAGAAGTGCTTTTTTTCTTTTTTTTGAGACGAAGTCTTGCTCTGTCGCCCAGGCTGGAGTGCAGTGGCCGGATCTCGGCGCACTGCAAGGTCCGCATCCTGGGTTCACGCCATTCTCCTGCCTCAGCCTCCCGAGTAGCTGGGACTACAGGCGCCCGCCACCTTGCCCGGCTAGGGTTTTTTTTGTTTTTTGTTTTTTGTTTTTTGTATTTTTTAGTAGAGACAGGGGTTTCACCGTGTTAGCCAGGATGGTCTCGATCTCCTGACCTCGTGATCCGCCCGTCTTGGCCTCCCAAAGTGCTGGGATTACAGACTTGAGCCACCACGCCCGGCCAATAGAAGTGTTTTTTCTTATATTTGATATGATCTGATGCAGTTTGAACATTGATCCTGGGCAGCTTTCTCCTCTAAACGAGGGGTTAGCAAACTTACAGGCCAAACCTGGCCAGCTCCTGTTTTTTTATAAAGAAAATTTTATTAGAACACAGCCACACCCATTCATTTATGTATTGTCTATGGCTACAATGGCAGAGGTGAGTTGTTACAATAGAGACAGCATGGCCAACAAACCAAAAATGTTTACTATCTGGCCCTTTATAGAAGAAGTTTGTTGACCCTTGTTTAAAGCAGTAAATTAGGAATCTAGGCTCCTTTAATCATGATGCAGTCTTTCACCTTTAGCTACTCAGAGGAGAGAGAGAACACGAAGAAGACACACTAGCTACTACACTGCCTTCACCCGAAAGTGAAACATACCACAGTTCATTAGATAGAATCAGTCACATGATCAAGAAGGTTGCAAAACAGGCTGGGGAATTTGCAGGGTATTTTTAAACTTTCTGTTAAATGGAGGAGATAAAATGAAAACGCAAAACTTATTTTAAAAATATGACATTGATGATAGAAATATTCAGACCCTTAAACACTAAAATTGTTAAAGGTGAATGCATAAAAGTAAATTAAACATTCGATTCAAAAAATAAGAAGCAATCCACAAAACAGAAATAAGAAAATACTAAATATAAAGGAAAAATTTATGAGTTAGGAAAAACAGGAGAACTAATATATAAATAACAAGCTAGTTCCTTTAAGAAATGGAAAACTAAAATCTGAACTAGTGAAAGGAAAACAGGAAAAAGCACAAATGCAACAGAAAAACAAGGTAGATGTAACCACTGAAACAGAGGAATCACTTTTTGAATTATAAAAGTTAATTATACAATTGGGTCATTCTTGTCATACTCAACTAAATCAGAGTTGAGGGGCCAGGGGGAAAAAAAGCATTCAAGGCATATTACATTGCTCCAAGAATGTAATTCTCTGCAAGCTTGGCTGCTGAAATGGCCTGCTGTAACCCAAAGACCAGTTTTACTGAAACCACCTGTAGTGACTCTAAGACAAGTTCTACCTACCACCACTCACCAATCAGAGCTTGCCGGATGCCAAAAGCTTCTCAAGTGCCAATGAGCTTTCTTTCAAACCAATATGTAACATTTCTTTTTCTAATAAAACTTCCAACCTTCTCTTTGTTCTTCGAACATACCAAAGATCAGTCTGTGTATATGCCCCAAGCTGCAAGTCTTCCTTCCCAAATAAAATGTCTTAAATTTAGAGATTTATCTCTATATTTTATTTAATTTCAACAAAATCATCATGGATTGAGTTGCAAAACTCTATGAAAAGGAAATCTGTAAATTGAATTAGATAATTTCCTAGAAAATTTTCTATAAAAATATAATTTACCAAACTCACCCTAAGAGAGAGAAAAAGTTTAAGTAAGCCAGCTTCCACAGAAGAAATATAGCAAGTTATTAAACGGTTACTTCCCAGTAAAGCAAAAGGTCCAGATATTTTCAATCGCGATTTCAATCAAACTTTCTAAGACCAGAAAATTCCAATGATTCTTAAAAGGTTTCAGAGAATAGAAAAAGTTTTCAAGCACTTTTTGTTTAATCCATCAAATACCTAACCCTGATAATGATTTAAGAATAACAAAATAACTGTATATCAATCCAAGTTATGAATTTTGATAGAGAAATTCTAAATGAAATATAAGCAAATTGAATCTGACGACAACATATTTAAAAAATTGGATGCCATGACTAAGTTGGTTTATTTCAGGAATAACAAAATAAGTATTCAGTATATCAATAAATCTAAGAATATTTATATGATCATCTCAGAAGATACTAAAATTGTAGTTTAAAAGTTCAACACATATTCCTAAAAGCATTGAATTACATAGGCTTCATGGATGCTTCCTCAATGTAACACATCAGATTCAAGGCCAACATCTTCCTTAATGGGGAAACATTGGACCATTCCTGCTGAAATCAAAAATAAGGCCCACACTCTTCTTTACTATTCAGCATTGTATTGGAACTATTTCCCAGTGCGATGAGACACAAGGAAATAATGAGACACATAAAATGGAAAGGAAGAAATAAAGCAATCTCTATTTGAAGATGATATTATAGTATCACTTTAAAACACCAAGAGAATTATTTTTAAAAGTCGAATGATAAAAATTTAGTTAGGTGGCAAAGATATGAAATAAACATATAAAAAATTCAGACACACGTATACATATACAAATAATAGAAGATATAATGAATGAGAAAGCTACATTAACAATAGCAGGCCAGGTGTAATGGCTCACATCTGTAATCTCATCACTCTGGCAGGCTGAGGTGGGAGGATTGTTTGAGCCCAGGAGTTTGAGACCAGTCTAGGCAACAGACCAAGAACCCATGCCTATGAACAAAAAATTTTAATTTTTAATATTTTTAATGGCTGAGCATGGTGGTGCATGCCTGTGGTCCCAGCTACTCGTGATGCTGATGTAGGGAGGATTTCTTGAGCCCAGGAGGCCAAGGCTGCTGTGGACCATGTTTATGCCACTGCACTCCAGCCTGGGCAACAGAGCAAAACCATATATATATAGCAAAAAGAAAATAAAATGTCATGGAAAAACCTTAAGCAATTTACAAAACACTTGTAAAACACAGAAAAGTAAATTTGAACAAATGGAAAAGTATGTTACGTTCTTGCATAGAATGATTTAACATTATACAAATGTCAAGTCTCACTCAAGTTAATATACATTAGTTTGAACCATATAAAATTACTAATAATTGACCATTTTTAATGTACCAAAATAGCTAACTCATGGTTCAATCTATACTTTTCATAAAGAAGGAAAGGAAATAAGTATTCATTTATAATTTGTTAAAAAAAAAAAAACTAGAAAAATAAACCAGAGATTTTTTTAAAATGGCTGCTTATGGAGGTAGGGTAAAGGAGTATATATAAAAGGGCTGGACGTGGATCTTCCCTGAATATAGTTTTTAAAATAAAGTTTTGACTTTTGAATCATGTAAATGTCTTACATACACAAAACAAATTTCCATCAAAAAAGAAAAAGTGAGCAAAACTTAAAACTAAGCACAGATGGGAACAAATAAACCCAATTTATTAAAAATGTATACTAATCACACAAAGAAAAGAGCTATTTCAAGGGATTTTTTTACATAGACGTCTGTATATCCTTAGATATTTACAAAGCATGTATAGACATATTTGTGTTTGTTAACACAAAAAGAACTGCAAAGAAATCTTAACTTAGTCATTAAAAATGGGACTATCGGTATTGTCCATTTGCTATTGTATGTATATTATAGACTACATAAGAAAGCAAAGAGTTATTTTTTTAAGGAGTAAAATTTCAAGTGTTAGAGAAAAGAAATATAAAATAAAAAAATTTTTTTTGAACTCTGTGATATTAAATTTGAATTCAAAACATATTTTAAACAATTTAGTTCATATTTATACATGCTAGCTCTGTCCCTGAATTGTACTAGAAGCAATGGCATTCCCGGGGGTATTAAAGATAGCTAACACCCAGATCTTGATGTGTAAGAACAATTTCCCACTAAAATAAACCTACATGGAGAAAATGGCTGAATTCACATCCAGGAAAAGGGAAAAATAAAAGGGGAGCCCGAAAGATTTTGTGGTAGCAAGCAAGCAAGGGCTCAAAGAATAATGGGGGCATGTCAAAATGCTACGAGAGCCAGTGTGAAAGTGTTTGCACTGGCCAAACTGGGGAGAATCTGAGCATCAAAAAATTAGGAACTCTTGGGCCAGCTGCGGAATGACGGTGAGTCATGGTTCTCATCAGCAAGGTATTCTTGAAAAACTCTGGTCATGCTCTTCTTTATAGTTCTGAAATTCTCCAAATGCTCACCACACACTTGCTAATACTTTTTTCTTTCTTTTGGGAAGGAAAATGATGTAGCACCTTACTACTCGAAGTGTGGTCCATAGACCAAAAAGCTTGTTAAAAACAACTTCTTAAGAATACAAATCTGGAAGAGAGGACTTGAAATGTACCCAACACATAGAAATGATAAATACACAGGTGACAGATATACCTTAAAGACTCTGACTTGATCATTATACATTCTATACATGTAACGAAATTTCACATGTACCCCATAAATATGTACATATATAATGCATCAAAAAATGAAAATAAATACAAATTGCAGCCTCCTCCCCATATTCTTACTGAATCTCACCTTCAGTTTAACAGTATCTACAGGTGGCTCTTATGCACATAAAATGGCTTGAGAACCCCAGGTGGGGCAGGCACTTATGAAAAACTAAGCAGAGATTGGTGGTGTGGGCCCAGGTGGTGCCACTGCACTGTGGAGGATCGCTCGTAACACTTCTCAGAATCCTCCATCAAATGTGCACTCCACTCTCCTCTCCTTCTTTCCCCTAAATCCACATCACCAACTTGGGAACAGATGCTTCCTGCTTGTGAGAATGTGAGTTGAGTTTGGGGAGGGATGGAAGGAAGAAAATGTGTCAAGAGAAGAGAAATTACCCTGATGACAGATAAGGAAAAAGACTGGCAGATATGGATGGAAAGGGACAAATAATTGATATGGCAGAGATAGAGGATGGATTTTATGTTTCTCCCCAGCATCTTTCATTGAAATTTTCATTTTAATGATGGCCTCTTGTGTACCAAAGTTCTAATCAAAATGATTAATTTTTTAATGAAAAAAAAAGAATTTACAGAAACTAAGGAAGTCAAGGAATAAAAAGACCAAGTCCTGGGTATATTGTTGATGTGGGTAATACATAGGCCTTAATTAAGTGACTTGAGTAGGTCTGAAGTTACTGGAACTCTTGTTTACAGTCCTGAACCAAGTCTCCAATACCTGAATTCCTAATGATGGATATGGGAAAAAGCAGACATCTAGAAACCATGAGCAACAATCTAGAAAGTGTCATAAGGTTAGTAAGTATACATATTAGAAATGTACAAGGCCTGCCTATTGCAATGTATTTCCACATATCGAAAGAAACACCTGTAATTTTCACCATTGTGTTTCTCCTTCAGGTAAAGATATTGTCTCTCACAGTTTTTCTACAAAGTAAATATATCTAGTGTAAGAAGCAAATTGTAGGATACCAACCTTTACAGGACATCAAGCCATGACAATTTAAGTAATTAACTAGTTGTCACCTAGTCTGGAGCAAAACTCTAGAAAATGAGGTAACTGGAAAACAATGAGGAGAAGGTAAGGAAGGCCAACTAGGAATGGCAGCTTAGCAAGGGAGCCCTGGTTTCTCCCTAATACAAAGTAGCAGAAAGCTCTGGGAAACAGCAAAGTGTAATTGGGAGTGCATGGCTCATGTGTAAAATGGAGAAAATATTTCTCTTGGGTTATGAAGTTTAAATGAAATAGTGCATGTCAGATATCTGGTGCTCATTAGGTGGTCCATATATATCAGCTTTCTTCCTCACCTGCTCTTTTGAAATAGAGTATACATATATATATATATACACACACACACACACACACACACATATATACATATATATATATAAATACACATATATATACACATATATATTTGTATTTCTAGATGGTTTTACCCACAGAAATACACATGCAAATATTACTGTGAAAGCTATAGACAAGAGAAATTATATCTTTCTACTTCTTTTTTTTTTGAGACAGAGTCTCACTCTGTCACCAGGCTGGAGTGTAGTGGTGCAATCTCAGCTCACTGCAACCTCCGCCTCCTGGGTTCAAGCGAGTCTCCTGCCTTAGCCTCCTGAGTAGCTGGGATTATAGACACGTACCACCACACCCAGTTAGTTATTTGTATCTTTTTTTGTAGAGATGGGGTTTCACCGTGTTAGCCAAGATGGTCTCGATCTGCTATCCTCGTGATCCACCTGCCTCGGCCTCCCAAAGTGCTAGGATTACAGGTGTGAGCCACCGCGCCTGGCCATATCTTTCTACTTCTATGCACTTCTTCTTGAACCATTCATTTGACTGGGTATTTAGAGTTAAATAAGTTAGTCTTTTGGCTTCCTTATGAAAGCTCTTCTGTCTTTAAATAAGATATTTTTCAACAGCATAGTGAATGAAAGAAGACTTACACAAATGAGAAAACAGTGCAGGATTCCATTTATACAAACTTCTAAAGCAGGCTAAACTAATTTATAATGAAAAATATCAGAACAGAGGCTACTTTTGGAATAGGAGTGGAGGACGAGTAGAAAAGAGCACAAGAGAACTATCTGGATGATGGTAATGTGACAGTAATGTTCTATATCTTGATGGGGGTTGAGTTGCACTATTTCCAGCACATATTCTGCAATGCACATATCAGATTTGTTCATTTCATTGTACATAAATCAAAAGAAAAACTATAAACAACTATTAACCTGTAGTTAGTCATATAAATGCTGAAGTATTTAGGAGAAAACTGATTTGGTAACTTACTTTAAAGTGCATTCGGAAACAAAAAAAGATAGATTGATGAATGTATAGAAGGGTGTACAGATATGTGATAAAACAATTATAATAAAAACTCATAGATAAAATCTATGTGGTGGATATACAGGTATCTACTGGAAAATTCTTTCAATTTTTCTGCATACTAAAATATTTTCATAACAAAATATTAGAAAAAAAATGTTGATTCTGACACCCCAAATTTCAAGACTTAAGGAGATGTCATGGATATTACATCGGGCAGGTTATATAAACTCTCTGTGCCTCAAGTCTCCTCATCTGTGAAGTGGCGATAATGATAGTATCTACATCATAGGGCTGTTGTGAAGGTTAAATGAATCAAGTAGTGTGTCCAACATCACACAGCTAGTAAGTAACACAGCTTCGATTTGAACACAGCGATGTGGCTCAAGCAACCATCAGTGGTTCTGAACCACTGTACTACGTTGCTACTCTGAAAAATGCAAGGAGAAATGACACAACTGAGAAGCAGTCGCTCCTTCAATCACAGCTCTGATGAACAGTCATTTCCAGATCTTTCCCCTTTGTGATAATCCAGATAGAGGAGCCTATGGGTTTTTTTTTGTCTGTTGTTAAAAGTCCCATTATTGCAACTGTCCTCTCAGCACAGCGGGGATTTCAGTTAGTTAACTCTCTGTTAACAGACGTTTCAGTGGGAATGAAAAAGCTTTGTTAGTGACCATGATGTGATTTGTAGCAATGTTTAACCAAAGGTTAACAACAATTTTATTCAGTTACCACAGGGAAGATCTTGGGGCTGAGTCTCCTGAACTAAAATGAATTCGCATCATTTAACTCTGATGTTTATGCCTGTTGATGAAAACTATCATCAAAACAACACAAGACAAGAAGGAGGGAAAAAAAATCAATAAATAGAATATAAAGTGAAGACAGGCGTGAGACAAAAACAGGAAGAATTGCAGTATGATATGGTAAGCAAACTCATAAGCTTTAAAATCAGGCAGACCAGAGTGACAGAGATGTGTGAACTTGTTCAGTACCTTCATCTCTCCGAGCTTCTATTTCCCCATATCTAAAGTGAAGATAATACCATTCACGTTATAGAGAACTTGCGAGTTCCAGGAGACAAGCTACGTAAAGTTTTTATACAAAGCCCTACAGATGGTAGCCACTCAATAAATGATAACTGGTATTCTTTAGAGTATGTCACATAATATCTTATTTTTAAGGAACTAATAGATGCTGCGCTGTACTCACAGCAACAAGGTATAGAGGCTGCACATGAAGCCTTTATTTAGTGAAAAATAGACTTGCTAAAAGTAATATTTACAAATACCCATTATCTGTGCTAGCTGCTCCTTATTTATAGAGGAAGTGAACGGGGAAATAAAATCTCCACTTCAAGAGCTTCTAGTCAGCTAAGTAAGATAACACAATTCCAGACCTAAGAGAAAAATTACATTTCTGTGTAACCAAATACAAAGGAAAGCCTTTCAGAAATAGCTTGAGATCAAGGGTGAAAAAATGACATCAGCTTGAATTCTAAGCTTTACATTGTATACTTGTCCACTGCAGCTCTTGCATCATTTCAGCTAATACTATGACTAAAAGTTAGAATAAGGTCTAGATTATGGTAAACTCTATGTGAGTGCTTTAAATTTATTAACCTACTTAGTACTATAACAATCATATGAGGGTGGTCATTTTATTATGCCCATTTTACACATGAAGATACTAAGGCAAGAGAGGTAAAGTAATTTGCCCAGGGTTACACAGTCAGTGAGAGATAAAGCTAGGATTCACTACAAGCAATTCACTCCAGAGTTCAGGTCTTAGCCTGACGCCATACCATGTCAGATGTTGAATCCACTTCCATCAGAAAGATAAAACCATCTGCATGCATATGTAAATGAAGATAAAGGCACACTAAAGAAAGATGAAATGTTGAGGTTTTTTTTTTTTTCTTGTCAAATATAAAGTTATATAACTAAAATGGAGACAATGCTGGTATGATAGTAGTTCAAAATTTTGTCCATATACACAGGAAGGGGAGCATCACACACTGGGGCCTATTGTGGGGAGGGGGGAGGGAGGAGAGATAGCATTAGGAAATACACCTAATGTAAACAACGAGTTGATGGGTGCAGCACACCAACATGGCAAATGTATACATATGTAACAGACCTGCACGTTGTGCACACGTACCCTAGAACTTAAAGTATAATAATAAAAAAAAAAAATTTAGTCCATATAATGTGAAGTGTTTTTCTGCTGTTGAGTTCACTCAGTTTCCACATGGCCAAAGATAACTCAAAGCATCTATGGATATGCTATTCTGTACTGCTCCTCCGGCCTTGAATAGTAGCTCTTAGGCTCGTTAAGCCAGCTGCAAAGTGTAGCTAATCAATTATAGCAGCCAGAAATAGTATATATTCATGAGTACAGCAGTGGCCTTTAACCCACAGAGCAAGGCCATTGCAGAGGATAGAAAACGAAACCTTGCAGCTCAGCCTCAACTTTCACCCTGAATTCCCATCCTCGGCAGCCCCAGAGAAGTAATTTTCAGCTTAGTCTCTTGCTGATAGCCATCTGCGTCACAAAACCATTATCCACCCCGCGCCTTCCTACTTAACTCAATGTGTTCTGAGCCTGATAACCGAGACTACTGCAGAGGCACTCAGGACTGAACTTAATAGAGAGATTCAATTGCATTTCACCCCAGAGGAGGCTGCTTACAGGTCAGTGCTAAGATAATCAAGCAGCTTACGCCTCTGCCACCCCTGCTATTGCCGCAGGTTGTTTCATAACCTGAGAAAATTCAAACACATTTATTGACAAATAAAAGTGACAACTGAAATACTAGGAAAACCACCTTCTTTTTATTTTATTTTTTTTTATCAAGATTGGACACAGCAAGTAATATTTCCCTAGGAGCAGTTTTGTTTTTCCTTCCAATCCTTCCACCCAGATATTTTATGTTAAATCTCAGTTTTTGAGACTGAGGAACAATGCTAAGTCAACAACAGCTTTCCCAATTTGAGATAGCCATAGCTTGATCTGCAACAGAAAATACCAGTGTTAATAAGGCCTAATTAATTGCTTATGAGGAGAACTAAATGACTGGTTTAATTGATTGCTTAAGGGGAAAAAGATATGATACATGTTTTTATATATGTTTAAGGTCTTAAATTTATGTCTTGCTAAGCCAAGAAATATTTTTATAGAATCATTATGTAAATAGTTTTGTTCTAGGTACTGTGATTCACACAGACTATATCTTTTATCAAATATATACCAGATATATGATACACTAAGAATTCAAGTAAATAGGACACAATCCTGTCATCATGAGTTTTGACTGTCAGCTGCATACTTCTCCACTGTCTGACCTAGAATCATAGATTATACACAAAAGGGCTACTGTTCCAGGGGGCAGATCCCTCAAATGGAAAGAGAAAAGTTGTCAATGTGATTTCCTTCTCTTTATCCTCCCTTGGTCCAATGGAAGGAGAAATAAAAGGATGAGATGTTTTTCATTTTACTAGAAGGCTTTAAACATCAAAAAAGAAGTTTAGGGTAGATATAATCTAATCATTCAACATTTTTAAGAAAAGCAGTGGCTTCATTTCTTAGGGAAGTGTTTTAGACAAGATAATTTAGAAAACATGTAGAATTGGAATAAATAAATATTAGAAACAGGATGCTCAGTTTAAGAACTACTGTGGAACATAGGTAATTAGATGTATTTGAGAAGAGACATCTGCTTCTGGCCAAGATGGAGTAATAGGAGTATATTCACCCTTCCGCCTGAAACAACTAAAATATCAGACAAAATACATGCTATGATGTTGTTCTGACATGGGTTATCAGCGAGCATAAGACAATGATTCCTATGAAAGGGGAAACAAATGAGATAAGTCCCATGATTGCCTCAGTTTACTGTCAAGACAGAGTTCTCAGGCCACATCACAGGCAGAGAAAACCCAGGAGGAGCCTAACAGTCTCCCTGAGTTAAAAAGATGGAATTCAGAGCCCAAGGACGGCTAAGTTTGCAGGAATAACAGAGAGGAGATAAATGCACAAAGACAGAGCTCCCAGAGATTTGCAGATCTTCCTCAAATCTTCAGCTGAGTACTGATCAGCACAATAGTGTAAGAGAAAACGAACCGAGACTGAAGACAGAACCATCCCAAATCCCTAGAGAATATATAGGTATTTCCACTAACCAGAGTGAAAAACCCTTGTAATTCACAAGACAATGGATTGAATGAGTACTTGGAAGGGCATAGCCTCAGTAGTAGGGGTGAAAAAATTATAGACTAAAAGTTGATCTGGTTCCACCTAACAAAGTTTTAAAGTAAGGCTTGAAAGGATTAAACTGTTTTCAAGTAATCTAACCACATTCAAGAACAAAGCTCAAAAATTTTACAGAAACAAAAAATAATTCAGCATAAAACAAAGTAAAATTCACAATGTCTGGCATCCAATCATGAATTACAAGATGTGCAAAGGAGCAGGGAAATGAAACTGATAATGAGGAGAAAGTAAATCAATATAAAGAAACTAAAAACAACATAGGTATCAGAAGTAGTACACAAAGACACTAAAACAGATATTTTTATTATATTTGATGTGTTCAAGAAGGCAGAAAAAAAATTGAGCATGTTAGAGACATGGAAGCTATACAAAAGACTCAAATCAGCTGGGCACAGTAGCTCACCTCTGTAATCCCAGCAACTCTGGACGCTGAGGCATGAAGATCACTTGAGCCCAGGGTTTCAAGACCAGCCTGGGCAATACAGCAAGACCCTTATCTCTACAAAAATTTTTAAAAGTTAAAGAAAATAAAAACTCAAATCAAACATTTACAGATAAAACTACAGTGTCAAAGATTTCTTTAAAAATGCACTGGATAGGGTTACCAGCCAAGTAGACACTAGAGGAGAAAACCTCAAAACCCTAGGAATAGAACTTATCAAGAATAAAATATGCAGAGAAAAAATACTGAAAAATGAACAGAGTATTAGTAACCTCTAGGACAATCAAGTAGCCTAATATACATGCCACTGGAGGCCACAAAAGAATAGAAAAATATTCGAGGAAATAATGGTTAAAATTGTTCTAATTTGATGAAAACTACAAACTCACAAATCTAAAAAGCTGGATGTTTCCTAACCACCAGAAATATTTTAAAAAATCAAGATACATTATATTCAAATTATTAAACCAAGGCTAAAAAGAAAATCTGAAAACTAGCCAGAGGGGGCAAAAAGACATTATGTAGAGTAACAAAGTTAAACAGGTAGCAGATGTTTCATTAGAGATAATCCAAGCCAAAAGACGACAGAGGGACATATTTAAAGTACTGAAAGAAAAAAATACCTGTCACATGGAAGTCTACACCTAGTGAAAATACCTCTTGAAAGGATGATTTTCTCATACATGCAAAGGCTGAAGGAATTAATTATCAATAGACCTGGACTACAAGAAAGACTTTCAAGCAGAAGAAAAGAAACAGGTTTATATGAGGAATGAAAAGTACCAGAGATAGTAAATATGAAAGACTTCTTTGTTATTTTTGAAGCTATTAGAAGACAATTGACTATTGAAAGCAAATATAATAATGTATTATGGGCTTATAAATTATATATCAGTAAGACATATAAATCAATGACACAAAGGTTAGGGTAGAGAGATGAAAATATACTGTCATAAGATACTTATATGTGAAATAGTATCAAATTATTTGAAAGTAGACCTTAAGTTAAAGATTTATGTTATAAACCCTAAAGAAACCAAAATAAATTTATAGCAATAATCCAACGAAGGAAATAATAAGAAAAATATTTTTTAATCCCCTCAATCATAAAGGCTGCAGGGAGAAAGGAAAAATAAAACAAATAACAAATAGAAAAAATAGAAAAAAAATAGGGCACAAGATTTAAATATAACTACATAAATAATCATGTTAAATGTATAATAGTCTAAACACTTCAATTAAAAGCCAAATTGGGCCGGGCGTGGTGGCTCAAGCCTGTAATCCCAGCACTTTGGGAGGCTGAGATGGGCAAATCACGAGGTCAGGAGATCGAGACCATCCTGGCTAACACAGTGAAACCCCATCTCTACTACAAAAATACAAAAAAACTAGCTGGGCGAGGTGGCGGGCGCCTATAGTCCCAGCTACTCGGGAGGCTGAGGCAGGAGAATGGCGTAAACCCGGGAGGCGGAGCTTGCAGTGAGCTGAGATCCGGCCACTGCATTCCAGCCTGGGTGACAGAGCGAGACTCCGTCTCAAAAAAAAAAAAATTAAAAAATTTTTTTAAAAAGCCAAATTGGATTGTCAAATTGGGTTGAGAAGCAAGGAGCAACTACCTATATGTTGCGTACAAGAAACTCATTTTAAATATAAAGACAAATGGGCTAAAATAAAAGAATAGGGAAAGATAAACCATGTTAACACTGATCAAAAGAATGTTGCAGTGGTTGTATTAATATTAGATTAAGTAGATTTGAAAGTAAACATATTACCTAGGATAAAGAGAGACATTTCACAATGATAATGGCGTCAGTTTATCAAGAAGACATAACAGTTATAAACATTTATTTGTCTAATAATAAAGCTTCAAAACACATGAAGCAAAATCTGATAGGACTGAAATGACAAATAGAAAATTCCACAGTGATAAGTGGGGCCTTTCAACACCCCTGTTTCCACAATTGATAGAATAGACCAAAAAAAGTCAGCAAGGACATAAAAAATGAATAACACAAACAATTGGATCTAATTCATATTTACCAAGATAGATCATATTTCCAAGTATAAAATAAGTTTCAATAAGTTTTAAAAGACTCAAATTATATCAAGCAACTTATCTAACTGTAATGAAATTAAATTTAAAATAAATAAGAGAGATATCCAGAAAATCACTATATATTTGGAAATTAAATAACATGGATCCAAGAAGAAATAACAAAGAAAATTAGAAGGTGTTTTCAACTGAATGAAAAATAAAAACACCACATATCAAGATTGTGGGCTGCATTCAAATGTCTATATTAGGAAAGAAGAAATGTCTCAAATCAGTGACTTTAACTTATACCTTAAGAAATGAGAAAATATAAATTAAACTTAAAAATAAGCAGAATAAAGGAAATAGACTAGAAATAAATAAAATATAAAATCAAAATAATAGAGAAAATTAGTGAAACCAAAGGCCTTTTGAGAGGATCAAAAACCAATGAAGGTGACAAACCTCTAGCCAGACTAATCAGACAAAAGAAATCCAAAAATACAAACATCAGGAAGAGGGAGGTTATATAACTACAAATTCTACAGATATTAGAAGGAAAATACAACTAACTAATGGAGGATTGAGGCAAGATGGCTGACTAGATGAAGCCAGGAGGAACTCCTGCCACTGAAGGACCAGGACACTGTGAAGAATAGCATACTCTGAGCATATCTTCAAAGGTAAGGCATTGAGAATGGATGGAGGAAGGACACAGATGCTGGGCTGAAGCGGAAGGAAACTAGAACCCTGCATGAGGCTGTAGCACACAGGGACTCATTTCTGACCCCAAGTTACTCCTGGGGATGGGGTGAGTTGAGCTGGCAAGAAGCCACCCACTCTTGCCACAGACCTCTGGAAACTGAGGCATGAAAATCACTTGAGCCCAGGGTTTCAAGACCTCTGGAATCCAGGCAGCAGGAGACTCCACAGCCCCACGGACACTTGAGCAGACAGGAAGAGCTGCTTATAGAGGTGATAAGGGCAGGACTCCAGCCTGTGTGGAGCCCAGAGGGTTTGATACAGGAAAGTCTGCAGTAAAGCACAGCCACAGATGCCCATCCTCCAAGGCTCCCCATGCTCTTCTAAAAGATGTAATTGGGGGACTGTTGGCCCTGAACAGAACAAAGGTGATCTTGCCCATAAGACAAGTCAGTCCAACCTGAGCATCCCACTGGCATCCTATACCAGGGGCCCAGCCTGGCCACATATGCTTGCAGTACAGCCTCGGATGTCTAACTGGGGTGCCTCCTGCGAATTTGCATCATAGCTCCTGCTTTGACAAACCATGCCTGACCATTGGAAAGCTCCAGCAGAGTGGCCCCTATTGATGCACACCAGTCCACTAGCATCCTTCCCTCACTGCAACCTCCCCTGTGCCACTTTGCCAACATGCAATTCACCACAGCCACCCTCTCCATTGCTTTGATGGTGCATGTGTCCGCAGGTGGACCTTTTCTCCTCTTCCCTGATGACATGCATGTGTGCGTGCACCCCACCATGCCACTGTTGCCAGCATGAGTACACCCCATCCCTGACTCAACTATGCCACCATTGCCAGAGCAAATGCACACACAGAGGCCAGTGGCCCCACCCTCCAATCTTGTGCTATCATTGCTGCTGGTGTGAATGCATGCAGAGGCCAGAGGTCCCACATTGACACTGCTGCTAGCATGAATGTGTGCATAAAGGGCTGCCAGCCTTGCACATACCAGTGCTTTGACCCTGCACTGACACCACTGCCAGTGCAAACGTGTGAATAGACCTCAGTGGCCCTGCCCCTCAGCCAATGCTGGCACTGCCGCTGCTGTGAACACCTGCACTGAGGCTGGTAGCCCCGCAACGGCCAGTGCCCTGCCACAGCTGATAGGCATGTATGCTGCCATGCTGCCACAGCTGCAAACAAACATGAATCCCACTGCCACTGCCTGACAAAGTGATTTGGCTGGCACCACCCATCAGAGTTTTCTCAGTGGTCCAGGAACACCTCGGCCCCTCCAGGACGGCAGATTCGTAACCATGAGGGGCGAGAGAACAAAGCTGGGGAACTGAGACTAGCTCTCCCAAAGTCAGAGCACACAGCCCAGGAGTGCAAAAAAAAAAAAAAAAAAAAAAAAAACAACTAAAGGACAGTAAGATCAAAGATTGAAGGAACATCAGCCCACACCGATGAGAAAACCTGACCAAGAACTCTGGCAACTCAAAAAGTCAGAATGTCTTCTTACCTCCAAATGACCACACTAGTACCCCAATAATGGTTCTTAATCAGGTTGAAATGACTGAAATGACAGAAAAAGAATTTGCAATATGGATAGAATTAAGATTATTGAGATTCAGGAGACAGTTGAAATCCAATCTGAGGATTCTAAGAAATATAATAAAATGATACAGGAGATGAAAGATAAAATGGCCACGTTAAGAAAGAACCAAACTCATCTGATAGAGCTGAAAAACTCACTGCAGGAATTTCAGAATATAATCACAAGTATTAACAGTAGGATCAACTAAGCTGAGGAAAGAATCTCAGAGGTCAAAGACCAGTTCCCTGAAATAATTCAGTCAGATAAAAATAAAGAAAAAGCAAAAAAGGATGAACAAAACGTCCAAGAAATATAGGATTCTGTAAAAAGAGCACATCTATGATCTGTTGGTGTCCCTGAAGAGTGGGCAAGAAAGCAAGCAACTTGAAAAACATACTTTAGGATATCATCCATGAAGATTTCCCCAACCTTGCTAGAGAGGCCAACATTCAAATTCAGGAAATGCAAAGAACTCCTGAAAAACACTACATGAGAAGATCATCCCCAAGACACATAGTCATAGCAATCAGATTCTCCAAGGTTGTAATGGGGAAAAAAAAAAAAAAAGCTAAAGCCAGCTAGAGAGAAGGGGCAGATTGCCTACAAAGTAAATCCCATCAGGCAAAGAGTAGACCTTTCAGCAGAAAACCTACAAGCCAGAAGAGACTGGGGCCTATATTCAGCATTCTTAAAGAAAAGAATTTGCAACTCAGAATTTCATATCCAGCCAAACTAAGCTTCATAAGTGAAGAATAAATAAGATCCTTTTCAGATGAGCAAGTGCTAAGGGAAATCAGTACCACCAGACTTTCCTTATAAGAGTTACTGAAGAGAATGCTAAATATTGGAAGAAAAGACTGTTACCAGCTACTACAAAAACACTCTCAAGTACATAGACCAGTGACACTATAAAGCAACTACACAAACAAATCTGTATAATAGTCAATTAACAGCACAGTGACAGGATCAAATCCACACACAGCAATACTAACTTTGAATGTACATGGGCTAAATGCTCCAACTGAAAGACACAGAGTGGCAAGTTGGATAAAAAAGTAAGACACAACTATATGCTGTCTTCAAGAGACCCATCGTACATGCAGTGACACCCATAGGCTCAAAGTAAAGAGATGGAGAAAAATCTATCAGGCAAATGGAAAAGAGAAAAAAGCAGCAGTTGCTATTCTAATTTCAGACAAAACAGACTTTAAACAAAAAAAATCAAAAATGACAAAGAAAGGCATTACATAATGGTAAAAGGCTCAATTCAACAAGAAGACCTAACTATCCTAAATATATATGCACCCAACACAGAAGCACCCAGATTCATAAATCAAGTCTTTAGAGACCTAAGAAGAGACTTAGATAACCACACAAAATAGTGGGAGACTTCAACAGTCCACTGACAGTATTAGACAGATAACTGAGACAGAAAACTAACAAAGATATTAAGGACCTGAACTTGACACTTGAACAAATCAACCTAATAGACATCTACAGAACTCTCCACCCCCCCCCAAAAAAAAAAACAGAATATACATTCTTATCTGCACATGACACACACTCTAAAATTGACCACACAATAGAACATGAAATAATCCTTAGCAAATTCAAAAAAACTGAAATCACACCAACCATTCTCCTGAACCACAATACAATAAAAATAGAAATTAATACTAAGAAAATCCACTCAAAACCATACAATTACATGGAAATTAAACAACTTAATTCTAAATGACTTTTCGATAAACAATGAAATTAAGGCAAGAATCAAAAAATTATTTGAAAATAAGAGCAAAAATATACCAGAATTTCTAGGACACAGTTAAAACAGTGTTAAGAGGGAACTTTACAGCACTAAAAGTCCACATCAAAAACTTAGAAATATCTCAAATTAACAACCCAACATTACAACTAGAGGAACTAGAAAAACAAGAGCAAACTAACCCCAAAGCTAGCAAAAGACAAGAAATAACCAACATCAGAGCTGGAACTGCAGAAAATTGAGATACAAAAAGCTATACAAAAGATCAGTGAATCCAGGATTTGGTTCATGGAAAGACTCAGTAAGATAGACAACTAGCTAGACTAGCTAGACTAATGAAAAAAAGAGAGAAGATCCAAATAAACACAATCAGAAATGACAAAACAGTTATCACTGATTCCCACAGAAATACAAAAGACTCTCAGACACTACTATGAACACCTCTATGGACACAAGTAACAAAACCTAGAAGAAATGGATAAATTCCTGGAAACATATCACTTCTCAAAATTGAACCAAGAGGAGATTGAATCCCTGAAGAAACCAATAAGGAGTTCTGAAGTAGAATCAGTAACAAAAAGCCTACCAATCAGAAAAACCCCAGGACCAGACAGATTCACAGCTGAACTCTACCAGATGTATAAAGAAGAGCTGGTACCAAGCCTAATGAAACTATTCCAAAAAAGTGAGGAGATGGGACTCCTCACCAACTCATTCTATAAGGTCAGTATAATCCTGATCACAAAACCTGTTAGTGACACACACAAAAAAGAAAACTTCAGGCCAATATCCTTGATGAACATTGATGCAAAAATCCTCAACAAAATACTTGCAAACCAAATCCATCGGCACATAAAAAAGTGAATCCGATACAATCAAGTAAGCTTTATCCCTGGGGTGCAAATTTGGTTCAATAAATTGGTTGCAAATCAGTAACTGTGATTCATCACATAAACAGAACTGAAAACATAAACCATACAATCATCTCAATATATGCAGAGAAGGCTTTTGATAAAATTCAACATCTCTTCATGTTAAAAACCCTCAACAATCCAGGCGCTGTGGCTCATGCCTGTAATCCTAGCACTTTGGGAGGCTGAGGCAGATGGATCACCTGAGGTCAGGAGTTCTGGACCAGCCTGCCAACATGACAAAATCCCATCTCTACTAAAAATACAAAAATTAGCTGGGCATGGTGGCAGGAGCCTGTAACCCCAGCAACTTGGGAAGCTGAGGCAGGAGAATTGCTTGAACCTGGGAGGTGGAGGTTGCAGTGAGCTGAGATCACGCCATTGCACTCCAGCCTGGGCAACAAGAGTGAAACTCCATCAAAAGAAAAGAAAAAAAAAAAAAACCCTAAACAAACTAGGCATTGAATAAACATACCTCAAAATAATAAGAGCTATCTATGAAAAACTCACTGCCAACATCATACTGAATGGGCAAAAACTGGAAGCACTCCCCTTGAAAACTGGTACAAGTTAAGGATGCCCTATCTCATCACTCCTATTCAACATAGTGTTGGAAGTCCCTGCCAGACTAATCAGGCAAGAGAAAGAAAGAAAAGACATCTAAATAGAAAGAGAGGAAGTCAAACTATCTTTGTTTGCAGATGACGTGATTCTATACCTAGAAAACCCTACAGTCTCTGCCCAAAAGCTTCTTAAGCTGATAAACAACTTTGGTGCCAAGTCTCGGGATACAAAATCAATGTATGAAAATCACTAGCATTCCTATACACCAACAATAGTCAAACTGATAGCCAAATTACGAATGTAATCCCATGCACAACTGCCACAAAAAGAAGAACATACCTAGGAATACAGCTAACCAGGAAGGTGAAAGATCTCTACAATGAGAACTACAAAACACAGCTGAAAGAAATCGGAGATGACACAAATAAATGGACAAACATGCCATGCTCCTAGATAGAAAGAATCAATATCACTTAAATGGCCATACTGCCCAAAGCAATTTATGGATTCAATACTATTTCTACCAAACTATCAATGACATTGTTTACAGAACTAGAAAGAAAAACTATTTATAAATTCACATGTAACCAAAAAAGAGCCCAAATAGCCAAGGCAATCCTAAGCACAAAGAACAAAACTGGAGGCGTCACGCTACCTGACTTCAAGCTATACTACAAGGCTACACTAACCAAAACAGCATGTTACTAGTACAAAAAAACAGACACATAGACCAATGGAACAGAATAGAGAGCCCAGAAATAAAGCTGCACACCTACAACCATCTGATCTTCAACAAAGTGGACAAGGAGAGCAATAGAGAAAGGATTCCTTATTCAATAAATGGAGCGAGGATAACTGGCGAGCCATAGGCAGAAGATTGAAACTGGACCCCTTCCTTATACCATATACAAAAATTAAGATGGATTAAAGACTTAAATGTAAAACTCAAAACTATAAAAACTTAGAAGAAAACATAGGAAATACGATTCTGGACATAGGAATGAACAAAGATTTTATGACAAGGATGCCAAAAGCAATTGCAACAAAAGTAAAAATTGACAAATGGGATCTAATTAAACTAAAGAGCTCCTGCACAGCAAAAGAAACTATCAACAGAGTAAAGAGACAACTTACAGAATGGGAGAAAATATTTGCAAACTGTGCATCTGATAAAGGTCTAATATCCAGCATCTATAAGGCACTTAAACAAATTTACAAGAAAAAAACAACCCCATAAAAAACTGGGCAAAGGACATGAACTCTTTTCAAAAGAAGACAGACATGTGGCTGAGAAGCATATGAAAAAAGCTCAATATCACTGATCATTAGAGAAATGCAAATCAAAACCACAATGAGCTATCATCTCATGCCAGTTAGAATGGCTACTATTAAAAAGTCAAAAAATAACAGGTGTTGGCGAGGTTGCAGAGAAAAAGGAAAGCTTATACACTGTTGGTGGTAGTGTAAATTAGTTCAACTATTGTGGAAAGCAATGTGGCAATTCCTCAAAGAACTAAAAACAGGAATGCTATTTCACCCAGCAATTCCATTACTGAGTATATACCCAAAGGAATGTATATCATTCTACCATAAAGACACATGCACATGTATGTTCACTGCAGCACTGTTCACAATAGCAAAGACATGGAGTCAACCTAAATACCATCAATGGTAGACAGGATAAAGAAAACATGGTATATATATACCATGGAATATTATGCAGCCATAAAAAGAATGAGATCAGGTCCTTTGTAGAAACGTGGTTGGAGCTGGAGGCCAATATCCTTAGCAAATTAACACAGAAACAGAAAACCAAACACCACATGTTCTCACTTACAAGTGGAAGCTAAATGATGGGAACACATGGACACATAGAGGGGAACAACAGACACCAGGGCCTACTTAAGGGTGAAGAGAGGGAGGAGGGTGAGGATTGAAAAACTACCTACCTGGGTGATGGAATAATCTGACACCAAACAGTCTGACACACAATTTGCTTGTATAACAAACCTGCCTGTGTACTCTTGAACATGAAATAACAGTTAAAATAAGTAAATAAAATAAAAATAAAAATAAAAGGAAAATGCCTTAGTTATCTATTGCTGCATAGTAATTATCACAAAACATGGTAGCTTAAACCAGCAAACATTTATTATCTCACAGTTTCTGTGAGTCAGGAATTAAATTTCTTTAAAAATCTTCAATCTTTCACTAACTCTCTCCTCAGTGCTCTTCCATGTTGTGCCCACTGCTCAATTCCAAACCACCCCCACTTTTTTGCTTTTTGCTATTCCAGTACTCCATTCTCAGTACAAAAAAAAATTTGTATTAGTTTTCCATTGATATGTAACAGATTGTCCCCAGTCTAAGTGCTTCAAGAAACAAACATATATTATCTTAAAATGTATGTGGCTCAGGAATTTTAGAGCATTTTATCTTGATGTTTCTGTCTCAAGGTCACTTGTAAGATTGTAGCCAATACGGTAGCCAGGACTAGAGTCATCTGGAGATGTGACTAGGGCCAGAAGACTCACTTCCAAGATGGCTAATTCACGTGACTGTTGGCAGGAGGCCGAAGTTCCTTGCTGACTTTTGGCAGAAGGCCACCATTTCTTGCCATGAAGGTTTCTCCATGGGGTTATACTTGAGTGTCATTACACATGACAGCTGGCTTCTACTGAGCAGGCAATCCAAGACACAGATTAAGGAGGATGCCATCAATGTCTTTTATATCCTAATCTTGGACATCATACAATTTTAATTCTGCCATATTTTATTTGATAGAAGCCAGTCATTTAGCACGACTCCAACATGGTGGGGGTGGCGCAGAATTTATTCTCTGTGTCTTTAAGGGAGGAGTACCAAATTATTTGTGAATCTATTTTAAAACCACCACATTTAATAAGGGAATATTATGAACAACTTTATACCAATAAATTTGACAGCTTTTATGAAATGAACAAATAACTTGGAAGACAGAATTATCAATGATCATTCAAAAAGTAAGAGATAACCAGAATACTCCTATATCTACTTAAAAATTTAACTTGTAGTTTAAAAACTTTCCCACAAAAGCAAAACAAAACAAAAATTCTAGGGTCAGACAGCTGCTCTACTAATGATTTCTACCAAACTTTTTTTTTTTTTTTTTTTTTTTGAGACAGGGTCTTGCTCTGTCTCCCAGGCCGGAATGCAGTGGCATGATCATAGCTCCCTGTGGCCTTGAACTCCTGGGTTCAAGGAATCCTCCCACCTCAGAATCCTGAGTAGCTAGGGCTACAGGCATGCACCGCTACATCCAGCTAATCTTAAAAATTATTTTTAGAGATGAGGTCTCCCTCTGTTTCCCAGGCTGGTCTCAAACTCCTGGGCTCAAGTGAACCTCCCACCTTGGCCTCCCAAAGTGATGGGATTATAGGTGTGAGCCACCATGTCCAGCCTTCAATCATTTAAAGGCCAAATAATACTAATTCAGCAAAACTCCTACAGAAAATTAAAAGGAAAGGAATACTTTCAAACTCTTTCAATTAGTTGAGAAATATTGTGATACCAAAACCAAAGACATTTTATAAAGATAATATTACAGAGCAATATCCCTCAGGAACACAGATATAAAACTTCTTTTGAGAAGTGTCTGTTCATATCCTTTGCCCACTTTTTGATGGGGCTGTTTGTTTTTTCCTTGTAAATTTGTTTGAGTTCTTTGTAGGTTCTGGATATTAGCCCTTTGTCAGATGAGTAGATTGCAAAAATTTTCTCCCATTCTGTAGGTTGCCTGTTCACTCTGATGGTAGTTTCTTTTGCTGCGCAGAAGCTCTTTAGTTTAATTAGATCCCATTTGTCAATTTTGGCTTTTGTTGCCGTTGCTTTTGGTGTTTTAGACATGAAGTCCTTGCCCATGCCTATGTCCAGAATGGTATTGCCTAAGTTTTCTTCTAGGGTTTTTATGGTTTTAGGTCTAACATTTAAGCCTCTAATCCATCTTGAATTAATTTTTGTATAAGGTGTAAGGAAGGGATCCAGTTTCAGCTTTCTACATATGACTAGCCAGTTTTCCCAACACCATTTATTAAATAGGGAATCCTTTCTCCATTTCTTGTTTTTGTCAGGTTTGTCAAAGATCATATGGTTGTAGATGTGTGGTATTATTTCTGAGGGCTCTGTTCTGTTCCATTCTCAAAAGAAGACATTTATGCAGCCAACAGACATGTGAAAAAATGCTCATCATCACTCGCCATCAGAGAAATGCAAATCAAAACCACAATGAGATACCATCTCACACCAGTTAGAATGGCGACCATTAAAAAGTCAGGAAAAAAACAGGTGCTGGAGAGGATATGGAGAAATAGGAACACTTTTACACTGTTGGTGGGACTGTAAACTTGTTCAACCATTGTGGAAGACAGTGTGGTGATTCCTTAAGGATCTAGAACTAGGAATACCATTTGACCCAGCCATCCCATTACTGGGCATATACCCAAAGGATTATACATCATGCTGCTATAAAGACACATGCACACGTATATTTATTGCGGTACTATTCACAATAGCAAAGACTTGGAATCAACCCAAATGTCCATCAGTGACAGACTGGATTAAGAAAATATGGCACATATATACCATGGAATACTATGCAGCCATAAAAAAGGATGAGTTTGTGTCCTTTGTAGGGACATGGATGCAGCTGGAAACCATCATTCTCAGCAAACTATCACAAGAACAGAAAACCAAACACCGCATGTTCTCACTTATAGTTGGGAATTGAACAATGAGAACATTTGGACACAGGAAGGGGAACATCACACACTGGGGCCTGTTGTGGGGTACAAGGAGAGGGGAGGGATAGCATTAGGAGATATGCCTAATGTAAATGATGAGTTAATGGGTGCAGCACACCAACATGGCACATGTATACATATGTAACAAATCTGCACGTTGTGCACATGTACCCTAGAACTTAAAGCATAATAAAAAATAAAAAATTAAAAAATTAAAAAAAAACTTTTTACCATTTTACAAATTTAATTCAACAATATATAAAAAGGATCAGATTAGAATTATTCTCAGAGTAGATTGGTTTCATATTTTGGATTAAGAGATTTAAAATAAAAAACAACATCAACAGATATAGAAAAACATTTGAAAAGTTTCAACATCTATTTCTGATTAAAACTCTCAGTAAACTAGGAATAGAAGGAAACTGTCTCATACTGATAAAGGACATCTTTAAAAAGTGTATAGTCACTACCATACTTATGGTGAATAACTGAATTATTTTCCCCTAAGATTAAAATAAAAAAGGCAAGAATATCCACTTCCCTCACTTCTATTCAACAGTACATTGTAGGGTCCAGCCAGTGAAATAAGAGTTTTAAAAAAGGAAATAAAAGGCACAAAAATTGAAAAATAATAATTAAAACTACCTTATCAGATGATAGGATTATTTATGTATAAAATCCTACATTACCAAATAAAAGAATACTAGAACAAGTGAAATTAGCAAATTGGCAGGATACAAAGTTACACAAAGCTAAATTTATAAAACTTCTAGAAGAAAATATATGAGAAAATCTTTGTGAATTGAGTTACATAAAGATTTCTTAAGTGTAACAGCCAAGCACAATTTATAGAAGAAAAACTGAATAAACAGGGATTCCCCAAAATTAAGAAATTTTCCTCAAAATACACCGTTGAAAGAATGAAAAAGCAAGTCACACACGAGGAGAAAATATTTGCCAATCACATATTTGATAAAAGACATGTGTCCAGAATATTTAAAGAACTCTTAAGTCACAATAATAAGTAAACAGGCCAATGAAAGAAGACATATGGATGGCAAATAAGCCCACAAAAAGATGTTCAACATCATTAATCATTAGAGAAATTCAAATTAAAGCCCCAATGAGATTACACACCTGTTAGAATGGTTAAAATTAGAAATCCTGACAGTATCAAGAACTAGCAAGGACATGAAGCAAGTGAAACTCTCATATATTCTTAATGGAAATGTAAAATGGGACATCCACTTTGAAAACTACTTTGGAAGTTTTTTAAAAAGTTCAACATATGCCCAAAGTCTAACCTAGCCACCCTACTCCTAGATATTTACATACAAGAAATGAAAAAAAGGAGCTCACAATGACTTGTATGTTTGTAGCAGCTTTATTTTTAATAGATAAAAATAAAACAATCCAAATTGTTCATCAATAGATTAATAGATTAATAAATTGTGTTATATCCATACCATGAAATACTGTCTAGTAATACTAAGGAACCAACTACTGAAACACACAAAATGGTCACAATCTCAAAATCATTATGCTGAGTGAAAGAAAGCAGACAAATAAAGAGTACATATTACATGATTCCATTTATTTACATATCTAGAAAATTTCATTAGGGTGGTGCAGAAGTAATCACGGTTTATGCCTTTAAAAGTTTACTTCTGCACCAGCCTAATAACTAGCCTATAGTGACAGAAAGCACGTTGGTAGTCGTCTAGAGACTGGAGGGTTGGAGAAGAGCAGGAATGAGGCATGAGTGAGGCATTACAAAGGGGCAAGAGAACATTTTTGGCAAGCATGGATATGTTCTTTATCTTGATTGTGGTGACGGTTTCATGGGTGTATACATTTGTCAAAATTTATCAAATTCTACACTTAAAATATGTGCTATTTATCTGTTGTATGTCTATCATACCTTCAATAAGTGATTTTTAAAATAACAAGATATGTTTAGTAAAATGCTGGTGTTGTCATCACAGATGCAGAATTTGGAAAAGGCCATCTTAGTGTTGCTGAGAACTGTATTTGATGAACTCACCTGTAAGCCAAGCTGTAACAAGAACAAAAATTTGAGGTGAATGAAGAAAGAAGGCATGCTAAGAGAGCCTTAGAATCAATATAGAATTATTAATATGTGGGCAGTGGTATCCCTTCAAATTAATGTGTTGAGGAGCCTACAGTTATGCCCTCACTACACTCTGTCTACAACAGTGGTCAGTGCTGTCACTGTGGTTAGCACAGCCTTAGAATATGACAGTCCTGGAGTAAGTGCCACAGCATTAAGAGTGGTATGGGCCCAGAATCTGATGAGGCAGGCAGCAGGAATTTCTATGATGGTGTGTTATTAGAGGAATCTTTGGCCATGAATTCAAATGGGAACATCCTTTTTCTGAAACTATGCTTTCTGTTTTCATTTTTTGATAGTATCATAAAGAATTCCTGCTCATTGTAAAACAAGCAAGGAAAGAACATATAACAAAAAGGAATGAACTTTTACCCTCCTAACCCTTGTCCACAAAGGTAACTACTTTAATAGTTTTACTACGTATGCACATTTTGCCAACTGATACGGTTTGGCTGTGCCCCCACCCACATCTCATCTTGAATTGTAATAATTACCACATGTCAAGCGGGGGGGGGGGGGGGGCCCGGAGGGGATAATTGAATCACGGGAGCAGTTTTCCCCATACTGTTTTTGTGGTAGTAATAAGTCTCACAAGATCGGATGGTTTTATAAATGGGAGTTCCCCTGCACAAAATCTCTTGCCTTGCCTGCCACCATGTAAGATGTGACTTTGCTCCTCCTTTCCCTTCCACGGTGATTGTGAGGCCTCTCCAGACATGTGGAACTGTAGTCAATTAAACCACATTCCCTCATAAATTACCCAGACTCGGATATGTCTCTATTAGCAGCATGAGAACAGACTAATACACCAACTTTTATTTATTCATCATATATACACACTTAGAAATTTCACTTTGATTTTTACAATGATGAGATTATGACTATATGCTTTTTTGTGAATTGTTTCATTCGTTAACCAACATATCAAGGACAGCATTTCTACCAACTCAATTAGACCTGTCTCATTCTTTGAACTAGATATATTAATTTTATATTATTTATGTACTATAACTTTTTACCCATTTCATTATTGACACAAATTTTGATTGAAATTTTTATGCTTACCAGCAGCTCTGTGAGTATATAATCCTGTTAAATAAATTCCTAAGTACTTTTGTACATGCATGAACTTTTATTTTACTCCTATTCCTAAAGTGCTTTTAGAGAAGTACTTATCACACTTTCTCCAACTTTATGAGTACCTATTTCTCCACAGCTAGATTGTATCCGTCTTTTAACTTTTTCTAACATGAAATGTATATTAGCTTGCTAGGGTGACCATAACAAAGTATCACAAACTGAATGGATTAAGCAACGGAAATTTGCTATCTCACAGTTCTAGAGGCCAGAAGTCTGAGATCGAGGTGTTGGCAGGATTGGTTTCTTCTGAGGACAGTGAGGGAGAATCTGTTCCATGCCCCTCCCTACCTCCTGGTGGTTGTCAGCAATCTTTGGCATTCTTTGGCTTGTTTAAGTCTGCATTTATCTTTACATGGTGTTTTTCCTGTGTGTGTCTATCTCCAAATTTCCCCCTTTGTATAAGGGCATCAGTCATATTGGATTAGGGGCCCACCACAGTCCAGTATTACCTCATCTTAACTAATTATATCTGCAATTATCCTAATTACAAATAAGGTTACATTCCAATGTACTGGGGGTTAGAACTTCAACATATGAATTTTGGGGAGGTATTAATACAGTACACATTAGTTATATAATAGGCATAAGATATTTTATTATTGTTAAGATATTGTATTAATCAGGGTTCTCCAGAGAAACAGAATTAAGAGGACATATATCCTCTCTATATAGAGATTACATATATAGTGCTGGGATTACAGGCATGAGTCACCATGTCCAACCTCCTTTGCCCATTTTTCTATTGGAGACTCATTTAAAAGCTCTGTGCTTGATTAATTAAAAGGCCATAAAACCATTAGTAAGCATATTGAGAACAAATACAAGCAACCATAATTCAAAAACGATTTTTATTTTCAAGTATCACCTTCCAGTGATTTTTCATTATGAAAGCTCATTGTTGCATGATAGCAGCTGTAATATAAATTACATGTAATATAAAATCTCTATATAGAGAGGATATATATCCTCTATACATGTCTATTTCATATAGATGATAGATAGATAGATAGATAGATAGATAGATAGATAGATAGATAGATAGATTCTGTTTCCATGGAGAAACAGAGAGAGAGAGAGGTGTTGGCAAGCTGGAGACCCCAGAGAGCCGATAGTGTATTTTCTTTCTTAGTCGAAAGGCCTGAGAACCAGGAGAGCTAATGGTATAAGTTCCTTTGTGAAAGGCAGCAGGCTTGTGACCTAGGAAGACCCAATTTTTCAGTTTAACTCCTAAAATAAGAAAAGGCTAGATATCAGAGTTCAGGCAGTCAGGCAGGTGAAGTTCCTCTTACTTAGTCTTTTGTTCTATTCAGGTATTGACTGGATGAGGCACTCTCACATTAGGGAGGGCCATCTCCTTTAGTCAGTCTCCTGATTCGATGCTAATCTCATCCAGAAATACCCTCATGGACACACCCAAATAATCTTTGGCCAAATGTCTGAGCTCTTCATAGCCCAGTGAAGTTGATACATAACATTAACCATCACAGTGTGCAGCTTAATATAAATATAATTGTGCAATTTTCAAGTTTATTGATCATGTTTTTGCTTCTTTTGTGAATTTCTTATATCCTTAGCCCATTTTTCTTTCTTTCTTTTTTTTTTTTTTTTTTTTTTTTTTTTTGAGATGGAGTCTCACTCTTGTCGCACCCAGGCTGGAGTACAGTGGCGTGATCTCTGCTCACTGCAACCTCCACCTCCTGGGTTCAAGTGATTCTCCTGCCTCAGCTTCCCAAGTACCTGGGATTACAGGCACACGCCACGCACCAGGCTAATTTTTGTATTTTTAGTAGAGATGCGGTTTCACCATATTGGCCAGGCTGGTCTCAAACTTCTGACCTGAGGTGATCCACCCACCTCGACCTCCCAAAGTGCTGGGATTACAGGCATGAGTCACCGTGTCCAGCCTCCTTTGCCCATTTTTCTATTAGAGACTCATTTAAAAGCTCCGTGCTTGATTAATTAAAAGGCCATAAAACAATTAGTAAGCACATTGAGAACAAATATAAGCAACCATAATTCAAAACGATTTTTATTTTCAAATATCACCTTCCAGTGATTTTTCATTATGAAAGCTCATTGTTGCATGATAGCAGCTGTAATATATAATTTTGTATTATGGGTTTTTGATTTATTTTACATCAAATATTAAAGTATCATTTAAATTTTTATCCTAAAATAAAAGTGGGGAGAAGAAGGCAGTTTGAAAAGAGGGCATTCGTTGAGATACAGTCCAAGGTGAAAAGAAAGCTCCTACAGTTTTACTGTATTTCTTTCCCCCTCTTTACTTCCTGGGTTACTGTTTTTGTCTCTCCTACTGCTTTGCTCTTCACTCCAGAAATGGTCCAGGGCAGTTCAAAATTAAATAACACAGCAAAGCCACTAGCCTTTCTCAGTTAGTGCTCACAGGGGACAGGAAAGTTTCACACTGGAAAAATATAAGCAGGGCACTATGTTGGCCCCCAGCAATGCTGACAGTTTGTGTAAACTTTGACAAGGCAAATCTTACACACTGGAAATGAGTGCTACATACACTAATTTGAATGGAGTGGGAACCAGAGTATAAGGCTCTGGAAAACGGGTTTTTATTAAAAAACAAGTCACATCCAATCAGGTCCTGAAAGTCACATACATAAGCAAAGGACCTTTCAGCAATACTGAACCCAGCCTGTCTGAAAGACTGTCCTTCTCCAAGGGTTTCAGGTTACTTCCCTGTGCCCTAAGCTGTTCTTTCTTGAAAGACACAGCTGCGGACCAGCTTGATGTAATTTTTCTTAGCAAGGCAACCTAGGGCATTGGGGGAAAAAGCTACAGTTAGAATTAGAGATCCAGAAAACTGAGGAAGGGGCATGACTTTCTCAAGCTTATACCTATGATGAGAACTGCGATAAGAATTCTAGTCTTCTGTTTCCTCATCTGTTCAAAGGAAATATTGGCTTCGATGCTTTGTTTAAATTTAGGGTAATCTCTAGTTCTATGATTCAAAATTCATTGTTTATTAGACTGAGTTTGAATTGTGGCTTTGCCTCTTATTAAATGTGTAATTTTGGTAAAATATTTATCTGTGCTTTTTGCAAATAACTACCTCACTCACAAGTTGTAATGTATATAAAATGCTAAATTCAATGCCTAGCATATAACAGTCAATTAATAGTAGCCAGTAACTGGCATTATTATTATCCACATAATAACAATATTTTCACAAATGTAGAGGAACCTTCGCTTTTCCATTTCATAGAATCATAAAAATGTTAACACTCAGCTCTTAGAGAGAAGTAGTCCAATTTGTTAGTCTTTCAGATGAGAAACCTGAAGCCTAGACCCGGTCAAATCATCCAGCTAGTTAGTTGTGGAACCAGAACTGGAAGCCTGGCTTCCTGGCCCGGAGTTCTTACTACTCCACCCCTCTCCAGTTTCACTTCCGGTCTGTCTCATTCCCTGACAAACAACTCCGGGAGACTGGCTGTTCCTAGTGCCCATGCCTCTGCTTCCCTTCAACTTTTCTGAAGGTTCCTCTGGGGAAAGAGGATAAAGCCTCTTTCAGTTTTACTCCTGATCCATGCTCATTTCTAGAAGGGTAAGGCTTGCCCATCCCGACCTCAATTCTCTTACTTCCTTTGGCTATTCTGTCAGCCAGAGTAGCTCCCCTCCCCATTTCTCTCTCCTTCTCTCCATTACCTACACTGTATCATATCTCTCACAATAATCTGTGTGTCTGGTTGCAGGATTGCTCATCCCCATTTTGATCTAAAATGGCTTAAGTTATTTTCCCCAAGGCAATAGCCAATGTCCTGTGGAAGAAGAAAGAACAGTTCTCTCTCTCCTTGATTAACAGATCTACCATCCTCTCTATTAACAACGTCTAATCAGAGGGCTTCTTTGATGTCTTGCTTCTCCATTTGGTTGCTAAAATTGAATTCGTATAAATATAGATCCTCCCTGGTACAGTCTGGGTGAACAAAAGATAGAGAACAATTATTAAAGTTTGGAAGGTATCATAGGTTTTCATCTCCTTATGTCATAGATAGAGAAACTGATGCCCAGAGGGGTTCAATGACAGCTTCTTGGACCCAAGATTTATGTGGTGGCGTTTCCTGGATCAGACACTAGGAGAATTGATAAATAAGCTTTAGAAGTTTGGTGCTTCAGAAACATCTGCAATTTTTTTTTTCTTTTCTGGATGTAAGTGAAGAAACAGGAGGCAATATGACAGGCTGGCAGTGACAACAGAAAGATATGGCAGCTCCCCTGGAAGAGATCAAAAGGAGGTTTTCTTTTTTTGTTGTTGTTGTGGGTTTGTTTTTTGTTTGTTTGTTTTGTTTTTTTGTTTTTTTTTGCCCTACCTTCCTCTGAGTTTTTGATGTACTGTGGGAAGGGAAAACAAGGGCAGCACATCCCAAAGAGGGAATGTCTGGATCACAGGTTTTAGAAGGAACTACAATCTGTATTTGCTGAACTTTCTGGGAAAGCTGGAACAGGTGTGCCAGAATAAGAATCAGCTTACATAACCAAGTTCATCACCAGGCAATGTGAGCTTGCTTTATTCATGACCACCGAAGTTTATGTCAATAAGTAGAATGAGAATTGAAAGCACAGCCCATATCAGTGTCCAAAAAAAGTCTACACACACACACATACACACAGATCAGTGCCTTTTCCTGGTCCTTGTGCTTGTCTATTTAACATTCTTAGAGGTACCAAGAACTTAGGGAGCAGTTCTGAGACATGGACCTCAGTGTCTCATATGACACATTCTTGAGGGAAGATAACAGATGAAGACGGTGCGTATTTCATTAAACTAGTCACAAGGGGAATTGTGAGAAGAAACACTCATAAATGTCCTAACCAAATATGAGACCATGAATGTGACAGGACTGAAGGCCAGTTTCAAGTAAACAGCCCAAGGCACAAAATCCATTTCTTTTCCATTTTTGTCTTCATTTTTGGAACTTTGCTTTGCTGTATACTGTCTATGCAGAGGACAAAAGATAAAACGTCTACATTAAATATCTCTAAGTCGGGATTATAATAAAATAAGAAAGTAATTCAGGATCATAATAAAAGTATATATGTATAGGTAAAGAGTAGATTGAACAAACTTACATCAATAAATTTTTATTATTTTTATGTTTTTAAAGCCATAAAACCACAAAATGTAGGGAAACAGGAGAGGATGCAACACTAACAAAATTTTGGAAACTGGAAAGCTGATGGACAAGCAGGCATAAAATATTTTAGGAGGCATGAGAACACTGAATTTGAAGAGATCAACAAGGAAACAACACAATGTACTTCAACTTACACAACAAAATCCCCAATGGCAGCATGTATGTATCTTTAGAAGTGGGGAAGAGAAGGGGAAAGGAAAGATCCAAAAGAAGGAAATTGAGTTCAAAATCTATTTAGGAAACAATTAGGTTGCTAGATCTACTCTTTTACCCTTTGAAATTTCTTCCACTCACCGTAGAACATTATTGGAGATTTATTTTCTGGAAAGGTCAAAAGTAGGGTCTTTGTGCCTTGTGTTCACGATGGAAACAGATAATATGGACAGTGAGGTCTCCCCAGACCTCTTTTCCATGTTGCTCTCAGAATTCCAGTCACCATGCCTTCATCCTTAAGGCAAGACTTGAGGCTACAAGAAGAGCCTACTCTAAGGAATATGATCTCCCCCAAAGAGGAAAGCCTTAATCAAAGGTTCCCCAAAGAAATGGCCCAGTCAGATAACCCTATGGAAATATTCACAGTTGATCAATTCAACTCTAATAGCTTCCAATCAGCTTTTTAGTGTCCCTCTTGTAAATGTAAACAGATAGCCAAGGATCATCAGATGAGCAAAAAAAAAAAAAAAGCAATTAGAGGAAACAGTCATTTTGTTTAACCTTTCCTCTTCCCAAATAATCTATCAGCACCTCTCAGAGCTGAGAAGATACTGCAACCATGAAAAAACAAGGACAAGAAAGAACAGAGATTTAAAAGAAGAATATTTAAAATAAAAACATAAATACAGACATATAAATATATAACACTATATGATACACATAAATGCATACATTTAATTATCTCATATATACACAAGATTTCCTCTAATTCTGTTCTTGTAGTCCATGCCCAGGGACTGCAGTGTAACTAGGTTCTTTAAGTACTTCATAAACTAAGATTGCTTATATAAAGTCCAAGATGCATCCTGTGTACACTAAATTATAGTTCACTAAAATTGTTTTTTTATAGCAATACTATAATATACACCATTTATTGAATGGCTACTATGTACTAAGAATTAAGCTGGATACCTTTAACCCATTCTTTTATTTAATCCTCACAACTCTGCAAGGTAGTATTATCAGAGAAGTTAAGTATCTAGCTGGCACTCAGCTGGTAAGTGGTATAGTTGTGGTATAAACCCAAATCTACCCCAGTCCAAATCCCTTCAAGGGCAACATGGGTATTAAGATATCCATTCAGTGGCTTGTTCCATTCCCAGCAGATTTAGGATCTTTGCTTAGGCCCAGCCTGGCTGGTCTGTCCTTATTATATTGTTTTGTTCACTCTTCCTCCATGATGGGTCATCCATGAAGAAAGCAGTTTTCTGGACACTAAATATCTTATCCTTGGTTAAGATAATGCTATCATTTTAACACATGCACACACACACACAGTATTTATGTATATATTTTTGAATTTATCTTCCTCTGTTTATTATTTCTCTTCTCCCCCAGGGATTTTTCCCCCAACTGTGTCTAGGCACATAGGACTGACAAGCTTAGGCATGGATTTTAAATCCTGCTATTCAGAGCCCGCAGTTGTCATCCTTTCCGCTGAGCTGGCCATTCTGGTTAGTAATTGTTTGGCTTTTTAAACTGCTGAGTCAGCCCCAGAGAGAACTGGCCCTCTGTCAGCCTACTAGCAGAAGCATAAAATTCAGGTTAGAACATCAGTTCTGCCACGTTTAAGGTTATTATAAATTGGGGGGTTATTTAAATGAAGCTTTCAGACTAGCATAGGCTTTTCTGTGACATGAGTCCTGTTTCCATGAGACACAGCAGGGAGATGATCACATTCTATTAACCCGCTGGCCTTCCCACCTCTTCATCACCTGTGGGGCCTCATAGGACCCTGCTTCGTGAAAGGGTGACAGTGTCTGACCCACAGCTTTAGAGGGCCTCAAAATAAATTTTCTAAGTACACAGAGATAATGAGGCTTTGATAATTGAGTCACATTGACCCATCACCCAGATATCTTCTGAGGACAGACAGTACTAGCCATAGTATCTGGGTACTTGCTGGCTTCTGTCACAGAGGGTGGTTTGCTCCTCATTTTTCTTTTAGCTTTTTATTTATTTATTTTTTTTCAGAGATAGGGTCTGTCTCTGTTGCCCAGGTCAGAGTGCAGTGGTGCAATCATAGCTCACTGTAGCCTCAAACTCCTGGGCTCAAGTGATCCCCCCCGGTCTCGGCCTCCCAAGTAGCTGGGACTACAAGCGTGTGCCAACAAGCCGGGCTAATTTTTTGTATTTCTTGTCAAGATGGGATTTCACCATGTTGGCCAGGCTAGTCTTGAACTCCTGGGATCAAGTGATCCACCTGCCTCAGTCTCCCAAAGTACTGAAATAACAAGCATGAGCCGTTGCACCTGGCCTGCTCCTCATTCTGAGATTTACTTTGATATTGGACTTCTCATATAACTCCTGGCTTCAGAATCTCTCTTGCATATTTCTTGGATTAAAGAAAGAGAGTGGTGTGGGGAATGTCTTATTTAACAAACACATTAAGAGTAATTTTAACCCATCTTGTTTTGCACTGAGATTTGGAGAATTTCTCAAATATTGGTCCATGGATCACTTATATCCGGATCACCTGGGAAGCTTGGAGCTCCATAAGCAGACTTTGAGGCAAAGGTTTTGATACACATCATTTATTTGGGAAGTGAACTCAGGAAGCAAGGGTAAAAAACTGAAGAAATAAAAGGGAAGCTGGACTAGACAACAAAAAATGCATTACCAAGTTGGCCACTGCTACTAGTAACTGGTGTTTGAATTTGAAGAAATCTCTAAAAATCCTAATGAAATAGATCTCAGACCTATTCACCTGGGGATGAGAGAGAGAAATCATCTATTTATTGCATCTCATTCCCCATCGGCCAAGGGCCGCCCAAGGAGTGTTAACTCCTCCATATTCTGAGTTACTCAGGTGTCACAGCTGATTGGGAGGCAGCAGGATTCCATGCTATTGTGTAAGAGAAGCCTGGGGCAAGAAGTAAGAAACACAAGGTGCTGGCTAGGGGAGAAGTGCTATCCAGGTGCACCTGTGTGAAACAGCCCACTCTACTTTGAATTGTAACAGGTGCTATCCATGTGTAACAGTGCTATCCAGTGCTATCCAAGTGCACCTGTGTGAAACAGACCACTCTACTTCGAATTGTTTCATATCAAGGCTACTGGAATCCAAGACTGGGCCAAAATTATAAACAGAAGCTTAAGGGGGTTTTGATACATCATGTAAAAATGCCAGTTTCTAGCAGTTATCCATCATTATGGGTTGAATTGTGTCTTTTCAAAATTCATACATTGAAGTCTTAGCCCCTAGTGCCTCAGAATGTGGTGCTATTTGAAAATAGGGTCATTGTAGATGTAATTAGTTAAATAATTCTTAAATTACTTAAATTGGAGTAGGGTGGGCTTCTCATCCAATATGACTTGTGTCCTTATAAAAGAAAGAAATTTGGACACACATACGTACAGAGAGAATACCATGTGAGGACAGAAGTTATGCTGCCACAAGCCCAGGAGCTACCACAAGTTAGGAAGGACATCTGGAAAAGATCTTTTTCTATCCCTTTCAGAAGGAGGGTGACCCTGCCAACACCTTGATCTTAGGGTCCGACCTCCAGAATCATGAGACAATACATTTCTGTTGTTTAAGCTGTCTAGTTTTGTGGTAATTTGTTACAGTAGCCCTAGAAAACAAATGTACCTGTGATCTATTGGATCACAGTCCCCAAGGGTATGATTTACGCTTCTGCACTTCCAAGAAGATTTTCAGGCAGTTCTATTTGCACTCCAACTTTCAGAAAGCTGGTCTAGAGTAAAATAAATAACATGGTACCGGCACCCCAGGGAGAGTGAATCCAAAGAGGTGCACTTTTGTCCAAACTGTTTCAAAATCTTAGACGATACGTTACATGCAGAACAACATCTTGGATATAGGCAATTCTCTTTCCAAATGTCAACTCGAGTCGCACAGTCTAGGCCACGGTTGTTCTTCAATACCAGGGGCTAGAAAAATGGTGACGGCATAAACTACGACTTCACTTCCATCACAAAACCTCTGCAGAAGACAGTGTAGATCAATTAACAGACACAATACCCCTGAACTTTTTCAACTCCTATTGAAACATGGATATGTACACAGAGAGAGAGAGAGAGTTATGTATTATTGCGAAATAAACAGGAACAAAATGTAAACCATGCTTGCAAAGGGCAGCACATTAACTTGTTATTTCAAAATGGAATAGAAGTGTTCGGTACATGTCAATATTAAGGAAAATGCAGACAGAAGAAGATAGAGTCAAAAGCACTAAAAGGGGGCCATTTAAACCATCAACAACTGCCTATTGTACCTTTGTAAAAGAGTAAAATCACTTGAGAGCAGGAACCAGCTCTATCCCCCACAACCCTTACCATGTGTAAGAGTTTGCTGAGTGCAGAAACGTTGAACAATCTCTGAGATAGTTTCTGCTCTTGGTGGACCCAGATTCTTGCTTCAGTCTAACAGACCCTCTACCATGTTTCAACCAGTCTGCAGACTGGTTAGTCTGTGCTCCCGTTTCTTGGGCACTGTGTTTAGATCTGAGATCTGACTTGAAAGGATATCACTTTGAACTCTGGCTTTGGTTTCTTTTACCTGCTAGTGATTTCTCCCCACAACCCATAGTTCATCATATGCCAGCCTACCCCAGCACCAACACCAACTTCAGTAAATGAAATGTCCATCATTCCTTGGTAATTCCCCCTTGACCTCTGGTGTGCAAAAGTACTCAATAAATATTGAATTTTCAAAAATGAACAAATGGGTGAGTGGATATGGCAATAGGAGAGCAACTATCATGTGAACAACATTTTTGGAGTGGAAGCAATATAGGCTGGAAGAGGATGGCCACTGCTTCAAAATTTTCAAAGCACTTTCATATACATGACCAGAAACAGAGTAGATACCAAAGCACATGCATACTGAAAATACAGGGAAATAGACAATAAGAACCTCAAAATGAAGTCTGCCTACACGAGAAGGGAACAGATTTGGAGGGATAAGTGGAGAAGCAAAATCACTTTTTGGGGCGTTGGAAGGAGGTATGGAGAGAGAGATTAAGAGAGATGGGGGAGAGAAAGAAAGAAGAGAGGTGTGTAGTAGAGATCCCAGGGAGTAGTTGCTTGACAGATTTGCAACAATCAGGAGAATTTCTTACAAGCAATATTTTTAAAAATTCCTAATTTGAGTGGCTTTCTCTTGCAACAAAATGACTCTTGACTGAGAGAAATGGCCACCAATAGAATATTGCTTACAGGAAGGGATTTGTGTTTATTTTACTTACACCAAATAGAGCTTAGTACAAAATAAGGGCTCAGGAAAGACATACACAAATGTACAAAGTTGGAAACGTGACTTAAGCAAAAGAATTATTTTGTAATCTCCTTGCCCCAAAGCTAAAGGGGTTTCTAATTAATAGGGATATTGTAGCAGGATATCTTCCATTTGCCCCTCTAGACCTATACCCCATCTTTCTCCATCCTGCTTTCTGCCTTGAGAGCCTGGTCTATATAAATTATATCAATGTCTTCTTTGTCCTTTAGTGTCCACTTAGGTTTGGCTCATAAAGACCCTTAGCGGGAGATCAGGGCAAAAATAAAGTGAGGTCAAAGTATTTATTTCCACATCTCCCTCCCTGACAGTTTGTCTTGAGCTGGGTGGGTTTCTCAACTGAAGGCAAACTTCCCTAGAAAACTCTTGCCTTCTGGGTCCCAGTTAGTGCTTTCTCATCTCCCTTCAGGCTGGGAACTGGTAACATCTTTGTCATTACCAGCACTAAGTTTTGTGGTTCCTGAAATATCATTAATGGTTCCTCTATGTCCCGCCCACATCTTTATAAATAGTGCCTTTATTAATCCCTCCTTGAAGTATCTTAATTCAAGAGCATCATCTGTTTCCTGTTGGGGCCCTGACTAATATAGGGAGAATTCAAATTAGCTCTTTTTTACAAAATAAGCCCTCTAATGTGTATCTTGGCCTCTAAAAATTACAGCTCATTGAAAATGGATTATTTAAGATGATCTAAGTGATGAAAGAGACAAATATTCATATAAGAAGGATTGCATTTTGTCTAAGAAATTGTTCTGCAGATGCATACAATGGCTACAGCAAAAACACATCAGTGACTACACACTTATAAACATGGGAAAGATATAAAAATAACCTAGCATGTTCTTTGAATGGAGCCATCTGCAACATTATTTTTATTCCTGTGTTTGGAATATACGGTGTTGGAGGTACAGAATGGGAGATCCTAGGAAATACTTCCCCGCTCCAGGCTTGGTTTTGTATATACTGAAAATAATCTGGTTGTTTATCTTATTTATATGCATCTTAATAAATAGAACCTTAATTTTAATACTCCAAGAAATTCTGATTCTTTGAAAGAATGTAAGAGAACATGGAAGCATGGAAGCTGTGGTATTTCCTACAAAATATATCAGAGGATCAGATGTACCCTCTGCGTGTGGCTGAGGCTATTCTAAGTCATCTACAAGGCTAAGTTAGCTAGGGCTTAAACTTTAGCTAGACCCTGAGGCAAAGATGAAGTTTGTCTTGTTCATATCGTTATGGCAATGGGAAGTGCCACATAGAAGACACTCGATAAATACTTGTTGGAATAATTAGTGATTGCTCACTAAACTGTCACAGAGGATGTGGAAGAGGAAAAATCATTAAAAACATGGGGTTTCCTTTTCCTAGAGTTTTCTTTTGACCAGGATAGTTCTTTTACTAGGTGGGAAAAGGCTGCTGGAAGTTTAATTTTTCCAGTACAAAATCATAACGAAGAAACAGAAACCATGGCCTCTGCCTTCAAAGAGCTTATACAATTTTGTAGTTCTTTATCTTGGTTTTCTCCTTTCTGTTTTCTTTTATGGCCTCAAGATACTTCGCAGAACTATTTCAATATGCTAGGCAGACAGGATTTCCATGTCTTCTTATACCTCAAGCTACTCATTTCTCCAAAATGTGACCTAAAGTAGTGGTTAAATTTATCTAATACCTTCTTTCTTTCTATTTTTTGTTTCTTTAGTTTTTTGGCACCATTAAAAATGAGCCTGGGTGTGGCAGCTCATGCCTGTAATCCCAGTGCTTTGGGAGGCTGAGGCAGGAGGATAGCTTGGGCCCAGGAGCTCGAGGCTGCAGTGAGCTATGATCATGCAACTGCACTCCAGCCTGGATGACAGAGAGAGACCTTGTCTCTAAAAAAAATTGAAAGAAATAAATGAGCACATCCAAAGTGAAAAGCAAAGAGGAGTCATGGGGAAATGTGCACATTCTCCCAATGGGGAACAAAGCCTGGCACATTCACAACTGTGAGTGGGTACTAGAGGTGCTTCAGATCTGGCAATGGCCTTGGCAGCTTTCTCATCAAAAGTGCATTTTAAAAGTAATTTCAAAAAGAAAACTTATTAAAAGGTTGAAGCAGGAACAGAATGCTAAGGATACTTGAAAGTTGGCTTTAGCCTTGGTATTTAGCCAAAATCAAATATCCTTCTTATACATCAACTTTTAAAAAGCTGAATGGCCAAACACCCACATAACCATCATTTCTGGCCTCCCTCAATAAGATCCATAATATTAAAATGCCATGTCATTTCTCCAGATTTATCATTAACACCTCAGTATTCATTTTCAAATATATGTAAAAATTCTATAACCTGAAATGACAATCCACTTATAAGATTTATATGTTGAAATTCTATCAGTTAAGTCTAAATGTGTACTTATTGTTGTAAGAGTAACCTGTAATATTATTATTATATATTTTTTTGAGACTGAGTCTTGCCCTGTCACCAGGCAGGAGTGCAGTGGCGCGATCTCCATTCATTGCAACCTCTGCCTCCTGGGTTCAAGCAATTCTCCTGCCTCAGCCTCCCGAATAGCTGGGACCACAGGTGCATGCCACCACATCCAGCTAATTTTTCCTATTTTAGTAGAGATGGGGTTTCACTATGTTGGTCAGGCTGGTCCCGATCTCCTGACCTTGCAATCTGCCCACCTCAGCCTCCCAAAGTGCTGGGATTACAGGTGTGAGCCATTGTACCCAGCCTGTAATATTATTTTTTAAAATATTTCATTACTGTATTTCAGCTAACATTGCAGCATCTAAAAACTGCTACCTCAAAAATAGTATGTTTTATCTAGTCATTATTTTTGCCCATTCATTGTTTTCTCATTAAAGTGATGGAATAATAGGAGGAACTATGGGTACCGTGGAAGGTAAAATGTAACTAGAGTGTTGTGAATCTTGGGGAAGAAAAGATTCCATAGATAAGAGCTGAGGAAGTGCTGACCTTGTTAAACCTACTTAGATCAAGATTTTCAACTTGAGGCAGACAAGGTTCAGAGAACATGGAGTGACAGTTCTGCAGTTATTCTATGACGGCCTAGGTTGGTCTCTACCTTTGGGAACAGTATAATTTAGAATTTTAAAGTCCTTTTCCATACAGAATCAAGTATCAATAAGTGCAGCATCCTTTCCTTAGATAGATTAGATGCCAGTAAGTTATGTGACATATTTATTGTCACAGAGCTAAATCGAGTCTAAGTATACCACTCTTGAAGAAATAAGAGAGAATTAAATTAGAAGAAACTGATCTTTGATGTGCAAATCTATTTAATTAAAAATATATTTGAGTTAAGTAACTATAGATGGAAGTATGTCCCACCGGCGCATTTAGGTCAGCGCACTGGACAGGCATGATTTTAATAAGTCATTAATCCTTCCAATTAACACTGTACAACCTTCTAGAATAATTAGAACCCCCTGCCCTTTGAAAATAAACCTTTGTCTTCCATTTAGCTTATAATTTACCATGATAGAGGCGATCATTGTATGATTTGTCTCTCTCTGCATTTAAGAGCACCCGTGTGATTAGAAGATTGTCTAAGTCTTCTGTGGCATACAGATAAAATCTGGGAGTAGAAATTAGTCCAGAATTTTTCTTCTTAAGACAAGATATCTACTACTTAATTTAAGGATATTACAAATAAAGGGAAAAAAGGTTCTTATAAATTTTTTTCATAGTCACTTATTTCTAGCATCAACAAGTAAAACCAGAATATTGGTCAGCACCTGCTTTTATACCTTTTCTCCAGAATGTGATTCAAGATGTCTGGTTTGTCTCATACAACACCACTACTAGCAAGGGTGCAGGTGGGGGAGGTATAAGAAGCATAGTTTCAGGCCGGGTGCGGTGGCTCACGCCTGTAATCCCAGCACTTTGGGAGGCCAAGGCAGGTGGATCATGAGGTCAGGAGTTCGAGACCAGCCTGACCAACATGGTGAAACCTGGTCCCTAATAAAAATAGAAAAAGTAGCTGGCATGGTGGCGTGTGCCTGTAATCCCAGCTATTCAGGAGGCTGAGGCAGGAGAATCGCTTAAACCAAGGAGGTGGAGGTTGCAGTGAGCCAAGACGTGCCACTGCACTCCAGCCTGGGTGACAGAGCAAGACTGTGTCTCGGAAAAAAAAAAAAAAAAAAAAATAGAAGCATGGTTTCTTAGTCTGGGTGCTCTAATAAGCAGAACCGAAGGTAAGGATTAGAGCACTGCTATTTTATTTGGTACAAGCCCATGACAGTGAGAGTGAGAAAGAAAAAGGGCAATGAGGCAAGCAGAAATAAGTGACATAATTTGTTACTGCATTGGCCACAGCTTTATGATAAGCCAAGAAACTCAAGCATTGGTAAGTTGGCATGTATGTCTCTGTACCAGGATTCCTCTGGAAGGTGCAAGAAGAAACCACATGTCACAGCAGTCCATGGAAGAGAGAAAGGAGGAGGAATTTATATGATCAGCTCCCTCATGCCTCCTGTTTTTCATTGGCCAAGGTCTACCTCACACAGAGCTAACGCCCCTTTACTTCTAGATTGTGTCATCCAGCCCCTTGTCAGTCTTTCAGGAAGCCAGATGCCCCCAGAGTGTGGTGTTTCATCCAAGTCTGAAAATGGAGCGGGTGTTGGCATGGATTAGCCCAGAGTATGGGTTATATGGGCCATCAAAGTCCCAGGATGCAACTTGACTCCAGCCAGCATAGGGATCTCAGCAAAGATGGTAATGGTGGAGAAGCCTGGGCAGCAGATGGCACCTTCAGAAAGAGAGAAGTAGGCAAGAGAATCTGAGGAAGTGCACAAGATTCATGTCCAAAACTGGTATTTAACAGACACTTACAGTGTATCATGCTACCAAACCTCACCCCATCCAATTTTAGCATAGGTAGATAATTTACTGTACATTGCCAGTATCCCACATTCATTTGGGAACTGCTTTGCTGCCTCAGAGCTTTCTCGCAAGCTCAGAAAGCCTGATCAGCTCCACACAGGTGCAACCTGGAAATATGGGGGTGTGAATGCCTCCCAAGGGAAAACTTTAACCAATGAAGGACAAAAATAAACAGATAAATGTTCCAGTCCTGGTGAAACAATAATAAGGTCCCCAAGGAGACAGAGAGCTTCAGTTGCTCTTAGAAAAACCAGATCATTCATGCACATTTCACTGGCTTTTTCCATTCCCTCTCTCTTCCTATTCTCTTCTTTGGGACTAAACCACCTGTTCTTACACTCTTGTCTCAGGCTCTGAGACAGGGTAATAAAGGGTTTTTATAACAGAGTAAAGGGCTTTTGAAGCTCATTGCTAAGGATTATGATTTGTAGTCCCTGAGAGAGAGGAGTGGAAGCATGTACTTGCAGGTAAGTATGGGAACTGGAGGAGAAGTACATATGGTAAAGACTCGGCCACATCTGAAACTGCACCCTAATGGGCAATCACAAGGGATTCTGTATAGCCTTGGGACTGTGCTATTCAGCCATGAGAGAAGTGATAAGGGTCTCTTTAGGTGATGGTCACCACAAGGGGGCCTCTCTGAGCCCAGGCAGTACTGAATGAATTACCAAGCAGTGACAGAATAAAGAAATAATAGTATAACACCATGGACTGAGGACCTAATCTCTATAATGGTTCTCTAGCCCCACATAAACCTGGACCCTGTACGTTTTATGTACTGAGGTTTAGGGAGTTCTAGTAATGCATGAGATTAAATATCCTGCCAACTAAGAAGTGGGCAAGGTTATGAATATATGAAATTTAATTGGAAGAAATAAAAGAATGTGATATTTCCTATAACTAAGGGTTGCAGAGTAAACTCATCCTTGACAGATATACATGTAGTAAAAGTCTGTGTTTGCCTAAAAGGAACAGCCAAGACCTGCAGGAGAAGCTGGTGTAAAGGGAATCTGAAAGCCACAAAGGTGTACCCTTGCCTGATGAGCCACTTTTCTCATTCTTCCCAAGTCTTAACTGACCTAGACATTATAGTGACTCATGTTAGAGTTCAGTTATAGTACTGTACTATAACTATAGTTATAGTACATCTTACTTTTCCATTTCCACAGGTAGGCAAACATTTTTGCCCCTTATAGCAGATGCTGTTTGCAACCTGCCAATATCTCTGCCATTTTCATCATTCCTGTAGATGCTAATGTCTTTCTACTGAAAAGAGGCTTTATCTGACTACAGGACAAGCTTTCACCTATGAGTGCTACAGGCAGAAATTTCCAAGGGGTCTGATGCCCTTGTGAGCAGCCTTCAGCCAATGATGAATGGGAGCTGGTGGATAAATACCCAGCTTCCTTGCACCTCAGGTAAAACAACTCTGGCACATGCCCTGCACAGTTTCCCAGTGGTTCCCAGTGGGATCAGGTTCTGATTGCTTAGGGAAGTCAACTGCTCACCGCCACGCCCTGCATTAGTTTTCTTCCACTCCATCCTCTCCTTATTGGTGTTTTCTATGATCAGATCTCAAATAAACCATCCACATCCTTGTCTCCAGGTTTGCTTTTGGGGTGCCACAATCTAAGACACTCCTCTCTTCTCTAAGTATCATCATCAGATCCAACTTAATTCAATGCAAACTGACACTCCTAACTTGGAACTGTAGTCTAGTACTGTGACTTCTGTGATCTCTTCCTGATTCTGTTCTGAGTGAATATATTTACAGATGAGCCACATTTTCTCTAATAGGGTTTGTGTTCGTATGTGTAGATTTTTCTTACCTATTGGTAGGTGCTTTGGGCTTATATACTCCACTATTAAGGCCTGCACAAAACAACTCCCAGTCTTTAGGATAGTGATTTTTCTCAAATTGTGCAACTCAGAGACCTTTCAGGGGCATAATATGGGGATGACAGGACTTTGAGGATTTGACTTTCTCCACTTCAACCAGAATGTCAGAACATCCCCCACATCATCATTTCCATCCATTCCATATACTGAGGCAGAAATAAATACACACACACACACACACACACACACACACACATATATAGTGATGTGATAGGAACTCAAAGATATGTACAGGTAGAACATATCTATATTATGTGCCTCCTTGGTATGATGCACTAAGAAGGACATTGCATTACTTTGTTGGTGCTCCTGTTATGTTCATGAGAAAGCAAGCAGACAAACCCAAATTGAGGTAGATTCAGTGATGTGCTGGAGCTGGCTCATACATATCAGCTCGGGAGAGCCAACTGTGCACAATTCTTTCCAATGGCACAATGGCACTTTCAGCAACATCACATTGGGAGCTTGACATCAGCCATGATAGGAATATTTACACCAGAGAAATCAGCAAATGCTACACAGCAGGACTTTTTTTTTTTTTTTAAGACATCTGTTAAACATTTACCAGCACACTGCTGGACATTGTACAAAATAATTGGCCCATATTCTGAAAATGTCAGGGTGATGAAAGACAAAAAAGAGCTGAGAAAATCTTCCATATTAAAGGAAACTGAAGAAGCATGATGACTAAGTGCATGCATGGTCTTGGATTGGTTCGTTCCTGAACAGGAAAAAAATTGTTTTCAAAGATACTATTGAAGCAACTTGTAAAAATGGAATATGAACTGTAGATTACGTAAAACAAATGCGTATTTCCTAAGAACAAGGATATTTTCTTATATAATAATGGTGTAACTATAAAATTCAGGAAAATTTAACATAATGCAATATTATTAATGCAGTAAAGCGACATGGTATATTCAGCATACTCTCAGCAGGTTCATGAAAAACTGGTTCATGACAAAACAATGTGGCAAGATGTGTGCAACTGATGCATTAGGGTACAGGTACAAGTACACAGAGATCTTTGTATTCTTCTTGTAACTTCTCTGTAAACTTGTCATATATATATATACACACACACACACACACACATATATAATACACACACACATAACTTTTCATTTTGATATCATTTTAAACATATGGGGACCCACTAAATCTTGCCAACCCTCAAAGAAATACATAGTAAGACATTTTTACAGTTATATTTTATACCAAATACTTTCATTAAAATAATAGAATCATTTAAAAGAATAACACTAGCAAGTGAGGTGGAAATGTTTGGTGGATTATAAGTTGCCACATTTCGGAATCCAGCAATATCTCAAATGCTGTCTAAATATTCATACTCCTTTGACCAAGTAGTTTCTCTTCTCAAATTTGAGACTTATCTGTAGTATGAAAATTACAAACTAGCACAACTGTCCTATGGGAATACAATTGAGTAACTGCACAGAAGCCCATGAAAAACTATATTTAAGACTGTAACAACATGGAAAAATTATTTTATGTGAAAAATCAAAACATAAAATATCTTTGCTACCATTATAATTATTTAAAATATGTATAGGAACAAATATTGGAAGGGAGCACAAAAATGAAAGCAACTGTTCTATTAGTATGGTGGAATTAAGGGAGAGATGTTTTCTACATAAAACATCTTTTAGCTAATGATGTATAGTTAGTATTACAATCTTTAACTATAAAAAAAAGAGTTCAGAGTGGGATTTGAACCCACAACACTGACTTCATCACACAATTTTTCCATGGCCTGAAGCTGCATGAGAAAATAGGAAGGGCAGATTTTTGGGGACCATTGGTGGGCATTTCCTCGTTTTTTAACACCCTTTTTCCTAATGTCCCACATCTCAGATGCAGGTCCAGAGCTCTCAAATAGCTAAGGAAAACATATGTCATATGTACTCATTTCCTACTAAACATGCAATGCCACGTTTCTACTAAGAGAATTTACATTTTCAAAATAATCAGAAAGTGTTTACAGAATATAGTCACACAAACCCAGCTTTGTGCTAGGTGCTATAAGCTTCAAAATGCAATCATATAGAAAATATCACACAATGAAGTAATATCTAACAGAAATTTCAGAGATAATTGGGGGTGCAGCAAGGAAAGATGATGGAGACAACTTTCCTAGGGAGCATGGCATTATGCCACAAGGGCAGCCAGCTTCATCTGCCAGTCCTGTTCTGAGGCAGTGTCTTGCAATTCTTCCTCCTCCATTCCTGTCAGCTTGAGCACTAGCGAATGCTATATCATTCGTCATTCTGAGTTTTTCTTTCTCCTAGTCATCTGTTAATACATTTCTCTCATCGTGTCATTGAAATCTGTCCCAACATTCCTGATAAATTTCTCATGTCCTTACCTCCTATCATCTATAACATTCTCTTTTCTGGGGATTCTCCTGACATTCAGCAACAAAGGCTCCCGTTAGTGTTTTCTCATTGTTGATCTTCTTACAAATACAGGGAAAAAATCAGCACTCCAACTAATTAGATCATCTCCATGCATTTTTAAGGAGGGATGTAAAATGGTGCAGTATGCCTTCAGAAATCTTGAAGGCATTCCTTTAGCTGTGTTTCTAAACTCCATTTCTCTCTCTCTCTCTCTCTCTCTCTCTCTCTCTGTCTCATTAGCTCTCATTTCTTCTCTTGCAAAGCTGAAGATCTAGGGTTGGGGAGAGAGGATGTGGGACAGACTTAATAAGTGTAATTGCAAAGATGTTCATTGCAGCCATAAAGGAGCTGCTGCTTTGGAAATTTTTCTTCCAAAAATAATTTGAGAAACATAGAGAACACTTAATGCAATCATATAGCTTATAGTAAATTTGTTACATGTGATGTGTATGCACAAATATTGCTCTGTATATTCTCTGGTTATGAATAATATTGCTCTGTATATTCTCTGGTTATGAATAATATGAGCTTCCACAGCTGAGAAATACAGAGAACCAATCATTTGATTGAAGAAATACTTCTTATGCCATGGAATTGACTAGTATGGAGTTCTAGTCAGCTTTCTTCTGGCCACCCCAGAATAAGTGACCCTAGGATGGAGCATTACCTTGTCATCTGTGTCACCTCACTGTCCCTAACACCCTTTCTCCCTCCACTTCCCACTTGCAGTGGATCTTGTAATTTGTGCCCAATTTCTCCCTCTGCCTGATCGTGCTGCCCTCCCTTCTCTGCATAGAAGAAATACCCTGTATGCTAATTTGTTTTAGTCTGCTTCCCCGGGAATTCAATCTACACCACTCTAGATATTTCAAGCAGAGGAATTCCAGAGAAATAAGCTATGAAAGTGTTGTATGACTGAGGAGTGAATAGGGGGAAGGTGGTATTACCCAGAGGTCAAGAAGAAGCCTCTACTGACCAGGTAGGTTCCAAGAGCTACATTGATTTCATCTTTAGAAGAGATCCCATATGGAGCAGTTGCTGAAATGAGAGTCAGCACTCAATTAACTGTGTGATTATCCACAGCCATTCTCTAAGACTCAGATGCTTTCTGCAGAAGACAAATAGGCAGGTTAAGTGGTGATGTGATAGGACCCATCTTTCTCAATTTTTCATGGTGACACCACTTTTTGCGGTTACCTTAGGAAAGTAATACTGCTTATGATTTATTATCCTGGTAGGAAAGGGAAGTTCCAGGGGTTTTCATTGGCTACTCCTACTATAATGTCCCTCAGTCTGAGCCTGGGAAACAATGTGGGGATTCTGTCATATTCTGAGTATGTCTATCCCAGTCATAATTCCAAATCCGGGGAAATAATCATATTCTTAGCCTGAAATTCTATGAGTCAACTAGCCTCTAGCCACCATTCTGTTTGGTGAGCCACAGCAGCCTCTGAGAACTCCAGGACTAGGATCAACTCTGAGCCACCATCTGGTGATCTTTGATGTAACTACTTCCCATTCTCCAGTCCGTGGTCCCTGATAAATGGCTCTAAATTGCCTGAGGAAAATTTGGAGACAAATTTACAATATATGCTTACGGCAATATCATAGAGATCCTTCTTCTAGAGGACCCAATATCCCCTTATTCAAGATGCTCTGATTCTGTGACCTGGCTCAGGTCTGTGAACAGAGTGAGAGACCGTGATTTTCACTGTAATAATTCAAGTCAGGTCTCTCTCCACTAGACCTAGATTTTTCCTCCTAGTTATATAGATCCCATAAAACTTCAGTAGGTATGTGGGTACTTTGGTACCTTTCACAAACCCAACCCTTCTTCTAAGACTGGAGCATTCATTACCACAACTGATGAGGGTGTTGGCAGCAACATCTCAGTCAAGTCCTTCTTTGGAGTTTGCCTGGGCCTAAAGATAGAACTTCTTGCCCAAGATTATGCCCCTTGCTGGGGGCAGCCTATATCAAATGGCAGGTCAGCACAGAGGCATAAAAGTCAGGCACCTTTGCTCCAAATCAGAACACTCTGCAGATCCATCTCAACTTTTTTTGCCTAATGTTGCTTCCTTCACTTTCCCATGGGTATTGATCCCAAGAGCATTTCCCAAGAAAATTTCATAACGCAAATTTTGTATCAGAGTTTTATCCTGAGGAATGTGAACCATGACAATAGGCTGGTAACTTATTTCAGTCTTAGGGACACTGAGATCAATAAACCATCCCCAAAGATCCCTACAGGACAAAACTGATTGCCACTCTGGCTCTGGCCATTTTGGTAATTGCACCCCGTATTAGTCTGTTCTCACACTATAAAGAAATATCCAAGACTGGGTAATTTATAAAGAAAAGAGGTTTAATTGGCTCACAGTTCTGCAGAATGTACAGGAAGCATGGCTGGGGAGGCCTCAGGAAACTTACAATCATTGTGGAAGATGAAGGGGAAGCAGGCAATATGTTACATGGCCAGAGCAAGAGGAAGAGAGCAAAGGGGGAAGTGCTATACACTTTTAAGCAATTAGATCTTGTGGGAAATCACTCACTATCATGAGAACAGCAAGGGAGAAATCTGCCCCGCTGATCCAATCACCTCCCACCAGGCCTCACCTCGAACATTGGGAATTACAATTTGAAATGAGATTTGGGTGGGGACACAAATGCAAAGCATATCATACCCACCTTTTCTCTAGTGGTTAAGTGCTTTCCCTTGGCCTCTATGATTCTGGGATCCCATCATTCCTAATTAAATGAGGAAGCTCAGTTCAATGGCAGCATGTCCCACCATGATTGCTAACCTGAAGAAAAAAGCTATGAAAGAGCTTCTGAAGCTCCCCCACCCATGGATTTCTCAGTGCCTCAAGAAGGGAGTATGTCATCTACATCTTGCCAGAGGAAATAGTGAGAGAGGTAGGTGGTGTGGGGCACACATAATAAACTCACTCCAACATTCTTATCTCTTGTTGGAACTCAGAAAACCATACCTTCAAAGACTGATGCTTTGATATGCTGAGAAATCTTAGAAGCTGCCTCAGAATCAAGATCCCTCTAGCCTTATCTTTTTCTACCTGCTCAAAGTAGAGGGAGAGACTTTCTCTGGAATTTCCCTGATCTGACCAGGAAAGTTTTTTTCAAAAGAAACAGTTGCCTTCCTCCCTTCCTTGAAATCTCATTATCCATTTCAGAAAAGAAGACAGGAATGCCACTACATCTGGACAGACATTTTCCACAAAATAATGCCTGCCTCTCAGACTCAAATTCCAAAGAGAATCATTTATAAGTTAACTTTTGTCCATTATTCTCCCTAATAATAATTTACTACTCCTCAAAAGAGTTGTCTACATGCCCTATCTCCCCCTTCCCCTAAGAAAAAGGTATATGAATTTCTGTACCCCACTGGGTTACTGGGTAATCATTCTCCTGGGATTCCCTCATGTTATACATATTAAAATAAAGTCTTGTATGCCTTTTCTTCTATTTAATTTGCCTTTTGTCAGTTGATTTTCAGTGAACCTTCACAAGGCCAAGGAAAAGTTTTTTCCTTGCCCATTACACTCTCTAAGCTTGTGGATTCCTTCAGGCAACTTTTGGATACTTCTGGCTACTTCTGGCATCTTAACTTACTGAATTCAGGCATCTTTCTGAATACGAATGTTCTTCCTGATAAACCCATCATAAATTGAAAACCATCATAAGTGAAAAGTGCATTTTCGACTGATGATATTTCAACTTACAATGGGTTTATCCGGACATAACCTTATGGTAAGTCGAAGAGCGTACTGAATGAGAATAGATTTCACACAATCCAGAAGTCAAAAAAAAAATCAAGTTAAACCATCGTAAGTCAGGGACTATCTGTATAGTCCACTCTTGAGTTCAGATTTTAGTCAACCACTCCCAGCTGTTTCAGGTAATATATGCAATCCAGTTTCTCTAAATTGTCCAAATTGTTAAGTTTCTGGATGAAACAGAATTCATTAATAACAGGTATACTTGGCCAATGATATATTTCATATCCCTTGGTCTAGAACCTTCAGAATTCATTCTCATACATATTTCTCATATTCTTGCTGATACAATTTAGCTAAAACTTTGTCATTTTGCCAATGTTTAAGTGCTCTCCTTTTCACTCAGTCTTAGCACTTGGCCCTCACTGGGTGTGCTGTGACTGGACTCCAGTTATGGGTCAGGAAGCATTGGAAGATAGTGAGGGTGTTTTGATGAGACTTGGCATTCCCTTGCAGGCTAACTCCCTCAAATGAAGACAATACAGGGTTTTCAAGCAAGAGAAGAGCCATATCTCTTCTGAGAGATATTTCCCAGTGTTTCTCCCTGAGTCCTTATTCTCAATCTGGTGGTTCTCACTCTGAATGCCAAGTGTGGATCTCACTTCTCTCCTCACTGCCCAGTGCATCCTCATGTTTACATACAGAGCACACGTTGTCTTTTCATTATTTCATGGGATTTCTCCTTTAGTTTGTCATTAGGTAGCATCCTTTTTATTCCTCCATTTTTATCTAGAGTTACTCAAATTGAAAATACACTAAAGATGGCCCTGGATTCTATAGAGGTTGGGCTCCCCCAGCTAAAATGCAGCTAAAGTTGAGTTACCAGAGCACAGGGACAGATGCCAGGTCACCTACATTGACCCTGAGCTGCTTTATTCATCCAAGTAAAGAGGGTTTAATTGTGGGCATCCATATCTCATTTTTGCAAGCCCTTTTATCTGTACTATCTGGTAAAAAAAAAAAAAAAAAAAAAAGAAGTCAAGTGATCTCTTCTAGGTCTTACATTGAGGTGTAAGTAGATCCAATACATTAAAAGTGAATAAAAATATTAAATCTTTTGTAAATGGTAATAAAGTTCCAAATCCAAGCCCCAAATTCTAGAGTGACTTGCCTGAGATCACACGTTTAGAAGAGCTGGGTTCTACCCCCAGATTTGCCTTCATCTAACTTTCATTTTAGTCCCCTAAATAGACAAAGAAAGAGGTACATCATGCTTACATTCAAAATGAGATTGGCCGAAAAATTCCAAAACACAGTAATAATAATCATATTAGAAATCCCCATTTAGTTTCTGTTTAAAAATGAGATCAGTGTTTAGGAGGCAGTATGAAGTAGCTAGTTACTGATCATTGCTTATTCTCTCAGGGGAATTTAAAATCAAATGATAAGAGTTCTGTATCCCAAGACCTGGTCATTTAATCAGGCAGACTGTGGCTCATCAGAACGTAAATCTCAAGACTTTGGCACCTGAATATATGCACATACAAGGCATCATGCTTTACAAGTTAAGCATTTATCTGTGATAAGATGTTGTTCTGCCATGAATGCCATTCCTTTTTCTAATTAATCAAGTTTATTAGATTCCACTTTTTCAAGTGGAATCATATTCATTAGATTCCATTTTTTTCACAAGGAAAAAATCCCCTAGCCCAGTGCAAAACAAAATTATGTAAAAGCAGACAGTTCTTTCCTCCCCCAATTCATTTGCAATTCAAATGTTCACTTGTATATATTTTGGGCACTGATGTATGATGAAGCTGTTTATTTTCTGGAGTCAAATATGGCATGATTTTTTTCTTTCTTCTTCATTCCCTCAGAGTCCCTTAAAATCAACCAGTTTTGTTTACCATCATCTTAACTTTCACATTTTCTTTGCAGGGAGTGCAGGTTCTTTTCAAAATTAAAACTTACTGTAACAACAAGGCACTTCCCACTGCTTTTTCTCACTTTAATAGTGTTAAGATATTAATGAGTACAATGAATACATAATTATATTGCTGAGCTCTCATTCATATAAAGTATAACAAAAAGGATCAAGTAAAGTTAGTTGGTCATAGAAAATTCTACCAACTCCTAATTTAAATAAATAAGATCTATTAATGTAGGGCTGGTTATTATGAGTGGTATGTTGTTTAAAGACTGCTCTCCTAGCAGATTTACAATCAAAGATGCTAAAAGTGTTAGATTCTCAAAACCGTTGAGGAAATACATACATTACTCCATTCTCACTGATGCCTCAGAGCTCCCTAATTATATAGCAAACACTGCGGTCTTGTATTAAAGGCACTTTGCTAAGAGTTATTTCAAAGCAGTGAAGCTAATGCTATTTTGTCTAAAGAAAGAGTGTCATGAAATGACTCCCTGCCACTTCTTTATGTAATTAGTGAATAGGTCCACAGGCTCCCTAGGCCCAAACTTAGTAGAAAAATAACCTGGGCTGTGCCTTCCTGTCTTACAGTAAGGAAAAGAAAAACAAACGAAAAAGCAAAAAGGTAGAGTACAGGGCCAGGAACTGGTCCCCACTCTTGCCTTCAATCTCTACAGAGTAAGTCAGACCCGTGCACAGAGTGGGCCTTTCATGAGAGAACTAAATAATATACTTGGTATTTTTAAAAGGTTACAGTAAATTTGTATTATGTTTATAGATGTAAGAATTGAATAACATTGCTCACCTAGACAAGTAAATGAATAGAAATAGTTTCATTATAGCAAAGTTACTCCATTCCAAGTCATATGGCAAAAATCAAATAGTAGTTATTTAATCAGAAAGCATCTTTTTTTTAAGAGACACAGTATCCCTATGCCACCTGGGCTGGAGTACAGTGGTAGGATCATAGGGCACTGGAGCCCCAAACTCCTGGGCTCAAGTGATCCTCCCACCTCAGCCTCCTTGAGTAACTGAGACTATGGGTACTCGCCACCACACCCAGCTCCAGAAAGCATCTTTAATGATGTATCCGCTAATAACCTTATTAGGTCCTCTTTCAAATTACTTAAAAACAAATAATTCAAAAGTATATGGTTTGCAAAAGGATTTACCTAGTCAAATCAATCATCCACTTTCTCATTTTTTCCAGTGGGAAGTATACTTTAAAGGACAACTTAAATGTAAAACATGGCAATTCATTATCCCTGTTACTCTTCCACTTAGAGGCACCTTTTGTAATATTGTACACACAGAAAGGGCTGGGAGAATTGAAACACTGTTATGGCTTTATACAGTGCTTTTATCTTAGCGTGTAAATAAACGTTGTTTTCACCAAATCCTTGGAGCTTAAAACAGACACTGAGATGTAGATGAATGAAATTTTTCATTCTCTATCTAATTACTGAGAACGTTGAAAATGCAGAAAAATGAGCTTTGTAAAAGATTGATGTTTCTCATAATACTTTAACTTTTCTTTAATATTCATATTATGAAGCCTTGTTATTGTCACCTGGATGAAATAAGGAAAGAGAGTGTCATTTTTCCAACACTCTCTTTCCTTTTCTTTCAGACTCTTTCTCAGGAATAATGTATGCATTCTTTTTTCTTTTTTTTTTTTTTTGAGACGGAGTCTGGCGCCCAGGCTGGAGTGCAGTGCAGTGGCTGGATCTCAGCTCACTGCAAGCTCCGCCTCCTGGGTTTACGCCATTCTCCTGCCTCAGCCTCCTGAGTAGCTGGGACTACAGGCGCCCGCCAAATCGCCCGGCTAGTTTTTTGTATTTTTTAGTAGAGACAGGGTTTCACCGTGTTAGCCAGGATGGTCTCGATCTCCTGACCTCATCATCCGCCTGTCTCGGCCTCCCAAAGTGCTGGGATTACAGGCTTGAGCCACCGTGCCCGGCCTTATGCATTCTTAAAAGCCCTTGCCTCTCCCATCCCCTGAACACTGTCAAAAGAAATTTATCATCACCTCTGCTTCTCCAGTCTAAATATGTAACTAAATTCAGACTACTCCAACACGAGCTAAAGTACCCCATGCTCACTCCAATTTCTTAATTTATCCTTAAGAGAATGTGTATACCAGAGCAAGACATGAAACCTAATAGCAGGCTTATGATACCTTGGTTAAAAGAAGCTGTGTCTAATTGTCTAATGTCTAATTGCCTATATGTTGGTTTGCAGGGTGTTTTTACATCCCAGGGCAATCAATGCACCTTAGTAAAATCTGGGATGGGTGAAAGGCAAGCCTGTGTTTTGTAAGTGGGAAAAAGACAATTATGAAAGGAGAAGTAGAAAGGAGAATCTTCATGACACTTGATGGCATGTATGTTCTCATTTTTAGCAAATAGTACATATGGGAATTTAGAGTCTAGAAACCGATTCTCACAAAATTCCCATGTCCACGTACTTGTTATAGACTGAACTGTGTTCCCCCCAACCACCCCGCCAAATTCATATGTTGAAGCCATAACCCCCAATGTAACCGTATCTGGAGATAGGGCCTTTAGGGAAGTAATTAAGGTTAAGCAAGGTCATAAGGGTGGGGCCCTAATCCAACATGACTGGTGTCCTTATAAGAAAAGGAAAAGACAACAGGAGTGTGCATGCACAGAGAAAAGGCCAAGTGAAAACACAGTGAGAAGGTGGCCATCTGCAAGCCAGAAAGAGAGGCCTCATGAATGTCAACTTAAAAATCACAAAGTCGGCCAGGCAAGGTGGCTCACACCTGCAATCCCCAGCACTTTGGGAGGCCAAGGTGGGTGGATCACCTGAGGTCAGGAGTTCGAGACCAGCCTGACCAACATGGTGAAACCCCATCTCTACTAAAAATACAAAATTAGAGGGGCGTGGTGGCACATGCCTGCAATCCCAGCAACTTTGGAGACTGAAACAGGAGAATCGCTTGAACTTGGGAGGCAGAAGTTGTAATGAGTCAAGATCACGCCATTGCACTCCAGCCTGGGCAACAAGAGTGAAACTCCATCTCAAAAAAAAAAAAAAAATATATATATATATATATATATACATATATATATATCACGAAGTCTATAAATTTGGAAAGAAGAGTTTTATTTCATAAAAAGGGTTACAGTCTGCAAGCTGGGAAATGGAGCCTTTAGCTATGACC
>NC_045445.1:104682729-104693073 GCF_002776525.5 Piliocolobus tephrosceles | reverse complement strand
TGAATATGTATAGATAGGAATATTCATGAAGGGGGAACTCATACATGCATAGTAGGCAAATATATATGTTATATGCATCCCATGTTCACTTTGGGATGGAGACTTAACATTTAAATATATTACAATTTGGCCCTATATGTCAAAAGGTGAAACAAAGAACACAGAGGTGTCTTGTGTACAACCTTTAAAAACCAGCTAAAACCAGTCCATGGAAAGAAGAACATAAAGAAGAAACACAAGGTATAACTGGTCATTTGCGGTGTCAAAACCACAAAAAGGGAAGGGAATCTGGTTGCAGCATCAGGCGATTGGATGAAGTCAATCATGGAACAAATCTTCCGTTTTTTGTTTTCTTCAGGGTTGGTTTCTGTTTAACTCAGGAAATAATCTGGGAAAGGTTAGCGAGGAAGGGGTTGTACTGAGGCGTGACCAAACCTCTGTCTTGTCATGGCCAGGGAACTTAGTTTTCAGTTTTACTGGGATTCCCCTTGGCCAAGAGGGGTCCTTGCAGTCTGCTGGAGGACTTAGGATTCTATTTTAATTTCACACCAAAATTCAATTATGCTGGCATCTTGATCTTGGACTTCCAGCCTTCGGAACTGTGAGAAAAAAATGTCTCTTGTTTAAACCACCCAGCTTGTGGTATGCTGTTAGGGTAATGCAAGCCGACTAAAACAAATCCCTTGGGATATCTTGATACATCTTTAGGGGTCACACAGCCTAGTTTGACAGGCTGACCCTAGTTTCCAGTTGCTGATGCACTATCCCTGTCACACAATATAACTGTTGAACTCTGTCCACTGCTCCCTCAACTAGCTAAAGCACAGACTTCAGTCATGCCTTGTCCAGGGGGATCACAGGGTTATAGTTCTTCAGGTTATACTTGCTAGGTCACCCTAACACACACTTCTGATGCCTTACATCACATTCCTCGGCCCACCTCTGAATTCACCCACATCTACCATGGACAGTTACACTCAAGCTCAGAAGTCCCATCTTCGGCTTTCCACAGTCATCTTTCCACTTTCTGCCTGGGGGACTTTTCTGATGCCTTGAATCCTTTTCTGATGCCATGAGAACCTTATTCACAGGGACAACAATATCCCAGACAAGAAATACAGAGAAGTTAACAGTACCCAGAGTCTAACCTTCAACCAATAGGAGACTGCAAGCAGGAGATAAATGTTCCAGCCTCCCAGCCCTCAGACGACGTGGGGTTGGGGGAGCTCGGGTTTCTGTATGCTTTCCAGAACGTACTGGAAGAATAATGGTCCCATTTCCCACAGAGGCAATCTCCATAATGCATCCTTAGGTCTTGGTCCTGTCCCCAGAAACAGACCCTGAAATGTGGATTTTTGTGTGAGCAATTTATTAAGGATGTGTTCCCAGGAGAGCGCAGTAAGGGTGTAGGGGAAACAGAGCAGGGCTAGGGAAGAAGGAAGCAAAGAGAGATTTCAGGTGAATCCCAGTCTTGGGAAATTATGCAATGTAAATCACACCATAGAGTGTGTCCCACCTGGAGGCAAGGGAGCTGTGCTTTCATACTTTTGTACTAGCCATTGGCTATGGGACACTCTGGAGCATGGGGATCCAAGGGACTATAAACTCCCAGGCACTCCTGATTCTCACTGGCTCCAGATAAGGCAATTCTAATAGTTCAAGAATGCTTCTATAATGAAGGCTGCATGTTTAATCCATGAAGAGCAAAACCCACAGAAGCCGGGAAATTGGGCAGTCAGTATAGGGGAAATACACAATAGTAGTGACATCATTCACTACATCTTTAATCAGTTTATTCTCCTTCCCTGTCTCACTTTCCCCATAACATCACACTTGCTTCCTGAGATCCCTTCCCCCGAATAACCCTCTGCACCAAAAGCCTTGTCTTAGGTTCTGCTTTCTAGGGAACACAAATTAATTAGCTTTGAGAACAGCGGGTGTCTGCCTCCTTGGAGCTGGAACTTCTCACATGACTTTGAGCTCAGCATGTAGGGGGTAATGAGAGATGTGCACTTTGTCAGAAGACAAAAGGTTGTGTGGGACTTTTCTCAGAATAATGAGCACCAACTCAAATGTATATACCTATGCAGAGCAGCTTGCAGGTTCTTTCCGAAACTAAGACGACTTGCTGTCTACACCCAGGCATGTTCAGAGCAGCAGCTTCTCTGTTTAAAGTTGATTTTATTTATTGAATACCATCTTACCATTTACCTCACTACATACAGAGTAAAAAACTGCTTTGTATAATTAGCATTACGTGAGTGCTATTTTCACTGGCAGGAATCTCCCTAGTAGGAGGGAATTCAAAGTTTCACAATCAAGCTTGTTATAATTTGCTGTATTTATTTTTGGTAATTCTATATTGGTGCCATGTGCTATAGCAATAGAAGCAGAAAACTGTGTCTTATAAAACTGGCTGATCTTCCTGGATGCACTCCTTGGAGGCACAGTTAGACCACTCGTTTTCCCCACCTTGGTCCTTCCTTTCTTGTCCTACCTTCAAAATCTAGGCACTGAGTTGAGATTACTATCACTCCTTCTTAAAAACATCTCCTGAAGAGACAACTGACAGCCCAGAAGAAAATATTTGCGAAACATAACTGATAAGGTACTTGCACCTAGAATATAAAGAACTCTAAAATTCAGCAGTAAGACAAAACACCAAATGTTTAAAAACTGGACAGACTTCAATAGGCATTTCACCAAAGAAGAGAGGCAGATGGCATGTAAGCATGGAAAAAGACATTTAATATCATTCATCATTAGGGAAATGCAAATGAAAACCACAAGGAACAGCATAAGTTTGGAGCACTAGTTTATTATGTTTATTACAATTTTTAATAAATTGAATAGGTAGTATATATATGGAATTAAAAAAAAAAGAATTTTTAAAAATAAAAACAGCTGACAATACCAACTGCTGATGAGTTTGTGGAGTAACTGGAACTCCCATACGTTGCTCATGGGAATGCAAAATCATATAGCCACTTTGCAAGAACAGTTTGGCAGTTTTTCCTCCCCTTTCTGAGGGCAGCTCATTTCCAATGATTGGTTAACACAGGAGTATAAAGACCCAGTCCCCTTGCCCCAACTTGGGACACCTCTAAAGGTCTATCCCAGCTCCAGAGCTCCTCCATGGAATTGGCTGAGTCATTTCCTGAGACTGGGCATTGCAGCCCAACTTCTCCCTCTGCCTATTCCTGATTCTTCCCTTTCCTTCATAGATTTTGACACCAAAAGGTACTCTCTCAGAAACCTTCTGCAGACTATTCCTCATCTTCAAATCTGCTTCCCAGAAAACCCAACCTGCGATATCCCTCCTGCCTAGTTTACTCCTTGAAACCCCTGGTATTTTAATTCAGCATTATGTGAGACAATCTCCTACATGAAAGAGCCAAGAAGAAACTAAATCTCTTGCTTTATAATAAGATCTAAGTCTCTGGAGAGCTAACGAATGTTATTTCAGGAAGTAAAGACAGGGTGCTGTCCAAAGGAATTCTGAGTCAGCCTCTGGTCTGCCAAGGCTCTCAGGAATAATTACAATTTAACTCTACTACAAATGTATAGTCCATGACCAGCCTCTTCTCCTAACCTGGATTGCTCTTTGTAACAAGTTGGATTCACTGAGAAGCAAACTTTGAAATGGATTTTGTGTGCAGGAAGTTTACTAGGGTGTGCTCTTAGGATCAACATCTGCGGGGAAAGTGAGGGAATCTGGATTGGGCAGAAGGAGAAGTTGGGTTTTGATGCAGCCACCAACAAAGGCATGGTAGGCAGAATGATGGCCACTTCCCTTCCAACCCAGCTCCACAAAGATGTTCACATCCTAGTCCCTGGAATTTGTGAATATATTACCTTAGATGGCAAAAAGGAACTTTGCAGATGTGATTAAGTTAAGGATCTTAACATGGGAGATTATTCTATATTAGCCGAATGGGCCCAATATAATCACGAGGGTCCTTATAAGGAAGAGAAGGAGGCAGGATGGTCAAAGTCAGAGAGAGAAGATATAAAAATGGAAGCAGAGGTTTGAGAGAAGATAAGATGCCTGATATGCTATTAGTTTTCAAGATAGGAGAGTTTATAAGCCAAGGACTACAGATGACCCCTAGAAGCTAGAAAGGGAAAGGGAATGGATTCTCCCCAAGAGCCTTCAGAAGGAAGGAGCCCTGCTGACACTTTGATTTTAGTCCAGTGAGATCCATTGTAGACTTCTGATCTCCAAAAACCATAAGATTACAAATTTGTGTTATTTGAAGCCACAAATTTATGGTAATTTATTACATCCAACAAAAGAAAATGTATACAAAAGACCTCAGCCAATTCCAGCAGGAAGTTCTGAAGTTGAGATGGTCTTTCAGAGTTTCCCCAAGCTGGATTGATGGGCTGGGCATTTATACCCCCCAAATAAACTACTCACTGGAAAAGAACTGCTCCTCAGAAAAGGTTGTGACCTTGCGCAAGGCAGTGTTTTTCGGTTTTGTTTTGTTTTTCAGCCAAAGTCAATTCCCAGAAAGGACTTATAGCACTCCTAGGGACTGAGGCAAACTAGTGCCTAAGCCCTGGAAGGATGAGGAGATTTATCTGACTGGCATAACATGACAACCACTGTGCTCTGAAAATCTATGCATTTTCCCCATCCTCACCTCCAGTCCTTGCAGTACTGATATGTAGAAAAAAAAATGCAGTTAGTTGTACTCTTACCAAGAAAATTAAACTCTTTTATCCTATGCTCACTTTAACATTCTCGAGCTTACTTGCTTTATTTGGAGAGAGGAGGGTTACATTTGTGTTCTCTATGCCTCAATTCCCTTGGGTTTCTAAAGTTAAGAAAAAGCTTCAGAGTGCAGATTTTCCCAGAAACTGTTCAATAGCAAAATCAATACAATTATTCTGAAACATGCTAAAAGTGAAACAGAAATACTGTTTGAGTACTGTAGAAGAGAAATTAGAAATTCATTTTAAGAAACATATTTCTAAAGATTAAGTCTTTGAGGAACTTGCCAAATGATGCAATTCTAATTTCACACATGCTATCGGTGTTATTTGTTGAAATATCACGAGAAACTGTTAAATGAATGTTTAAAGGGGGTAATAAGTGAGTTTATTTTTAGTACAACAGGAGTCACATTTTTGGCCATTTTGCATTTTATAGCTACAATCGGGTATCGCGTATTGCTTGATTATTAGAATATGAAAATACAACTATTCCTTTGTATGTGCTATTTTCTAAACTAAATATTCAAATTCTGTATAGAGTGTGAAATATTTCCATGTGTTCAGACACTCATTATACCTTGTTTGAACTAATTCCATAGTCTGCCCACTTGTCCTGATCTCAGCCACTACTCCAACCCATTCTGCGCACTGGAGTCAGATTAATCTTTCTGAACAGTAGCTTTAATTATGCCATGCTTTTATTCAAAACCTTTCAGTATCTCCCCAATGACAAGCTAGTTGCAAAGTCTTCTCCCTAGCATTGAAAGCCCTCAATATAATGTCCCTAAAATACCTTCCTAGTCTTTTTCCATTAACCTCCACCTCCACCACCACTACTCTACCTACCCCATGGTAGATCCAGCCAAATTGTAATGCTTCCCACTCTTGAGAACTCTTTACTGGCCTGCTTTTGATACTGTTCTTCCTTCAACCTGGAACACACTCCTCATTTTTGGTAGTTTGAGTCATATCCATCCAGAAAGGTAAATGTTATAAACCACCACAGAAAGCTTTTTCCCATTCAACTAACTAGATGTGATCTCTCCCACTTCTGATTCTCCATAAGATTCATGTCCTACTTAGGGATTGTTTTCATTGCAAGTAATAGAAACCCACTCAAATGGTTTAAATAAAAGGGGGAATTTATCTGAAATATGAAAGGGGTATCATAATACTCAAAATCCCAAACAACAGTCACAGTCCATGAGGTTAAAGAGAAAAACTCACACAGAAGCACAAACCCAACTGCTATGAAAAAGATGAAATCAGTTATTAGACATTGAAAACATGATTTATGACAACAAAAACAAATGAATTGAATAGCAGAATGAACATAGTTCAAGAAATTAGTGAATTGCTCTGCTTGATTTTCCAGTTCACTAATTAATTCAGCAAAAAGATGTGGGGGGAGCAAAGACGAAAAGCAGATTAAAGGAGGAGGTTAAAAAATAATGTAATTTTCGATGTTGATAGAAAATTTTCAGTTTAAAACAAAAAAATGCTTCACTTTAATAGCATGCACCAGCATGAGTATAAGATGTATAGCTTCTGGAACACAAGAGGAAGTCTGGGGCAAAGGGTGAGAGGAGTGGAGAATGCAGAAATCTTGTTCAATCACTTCCTTTCAGTTTTGCCAAAATAGTAGGTAGCAAGGGGTCTTATTTTTGTTTTCATTTACATTTTCTGCATTTCTGTAACTAGTGAAGTTACTTATCTTCTCATACATTTATTGGGTATTGATATTTCTTCTGTCAATTGCCTGTACATCCAATTTGCCCATGTCTAATGGGTTGCCTTTCTTATTAATTTATGGTTCTCTTTAGATATTAAGAATATCAAAACTTTGTCTAATTAACTGGGAGGAAACAGAGTATATGTTTCTTTTTTTTCTTCGTATTGGGTTTTCAAAATGGAGTCTCACTTGTCAGCCAGGCTGGAGTGCAGTGGCGTGATCTCAACTCACTGCAACCTCCGCCTCCCGGGTTCAAGCAATTCTCCTGCCCCAGCCTCTTGAGTAGCTGGGACTACAGGCATACGCCACCATGCCCAGCTGATTTTTGTATTTTTAATAGAGATAGGGTTTCACCATGTTGACCAGGCTGGTCTTGAACTCCTGACCTCAACTGATCCACCTGCCTTGGCCTCCCAAAGTGCTGGGATTACAGGCATGAGCCATCACACCCAGCCCAAAGTATATGTTTCTTGGCTTTAAAGTTTATTTTATTATTTGCTATAACACATGTTTAATTATTTAGAGAAATAGGCTAGAGGAAAATATAAATGAAGGTCAATAGTATTAGGATCAGATTTTCTATTTTTCTTCCTCTATGATTTCTTACCTTAAAGAAAAAATAAAAAGGAAATACTGACAGATCTGACTACAAACTAAACTTAAAGATTCTACATGGCAAGCGATGAAGTTCACATTATAATTGTAATATGATGCTTCCTATGTGCCAGGCACGATACTAAGGGCTTTATACAGATTAACTCATTCAATTTGCATAACTACTTTATCAGACGGATATTATGATCATTTTCTTCATTTGACAAATGAGGAAACTGAGGCACAGAGAGGCTAAGTACTTTCCCAAAGCCACTGATAGGTAAACAGCCAAGGGAGGATTTGAACTCAGGCAGTCTTCTGCTTCCTGGACCCACGATTTAAAGCACTGTGCTATAATTCTGCCTTTCAGACAGCCAAACTCTACAGAAAAATATCTTTCCAGAGCTCAAAGAAGTTGGATATGGACATATTTTTCACAGACAGCTGGGTGCTGATCCTGCTTTCTTTCCTACAATGATGTTGTCTTAGAGGTGCTGAACTTGGTTCAAGAACCAGGAGAAACTGATGTTTGTGAAAATTGCCCTAAACTGAACTACACAGATTCTTGGTGTATGTTCTTCCAGAATAGTTATGTAAGCCACAGTATAAATGATTTGTAGCATGGCAACAAATAAGCTGTTTTGTCAATTTTGTACTCTATCAGGGCACCTCAGCTGCCTCTGACAGTGTTTGTGCAAATCTAAAACAAGATAATGCTGCTTCTGTCCCTTCTCTGTGTAGTACCTCAATTCCACCAAGCTCTGAAGCCTCAATAAATACACTGGGCATTATAAAAGGAGTGTGTGTGTGTGTGTGTGCATGTGTGTTTGTGTGTGTGTGTGTCTGTGTGTGTTGGGGGGGTATGTAAATGTGACAGACCAAAAAAGGTGATAAAATAAATAAGTAAAAAGCATGTTTAACACACCCTATTCCCACAGTCAGAACAACCCCAAATACCCTGGTCTATGTGAAAAACAAACAAACAAGTCCTGTTGTGAATCATGAACCTGCATTTAATGGGATAAATAATAAACATAATATCCTGTGCCAGCCAGGGTCCCAGCAGGAAACAGATGGTACACTCAAATGAGGATAATTTAAAGAGGAATTGTTATAGGTAATATCCCCCAGGAAGCAGACGACTCTGAGATAGAGATTAGCAAACAGAAAGTTTATTGTGCAATGCTGTGAGGATCAAAACTTGGGAAAGAAAAGGAAGCTGACTTGGGCAGAGGGAGAAGTTGGGTTGGTAATGTCATCTCAGCCAAGGTCTTGGTGGACTCTAACAGGAGCTGCGAAGCTGGAGCAGTCCTTCAGAGTTGTCCCAAGTTGGGCTGAGGAGGCTGGGCCTTTATGCCTCCTGCATTGACCAGTCACTAGATATTGGCTGCCCATGGGACAGGTGATTACTTGGGCATCATATCAGCTCCCTCAGCAGAGGGCAATTCCCAGAGAGGACAGGACTGACACCTGCGGGCACCTGGTGGAATAAATCCTCCCATCCTGAAGGGGAATCCTGACAACTTAGTATAGCATCCACTGCAGGATTTACAAAATGAACTCTTTCCCAAAGTAAATGCAGAGTGTATGAAAAAGTCACGTGAAAATTTATCAGATAACTTTATTCAAAGAGAGATGATGTGCTGTGTCTCTCAACTGACAGACTGAATAGAAATAGAAAAATGGCCATATCATATGTAAAATAGAACTCTAACCCACAACCTAGAGTAACAGGCCCGGGAACCCAATCAATTATCTACAGTAACCAGCCCAGGAAGCCAGCCTGCGATCTGTAAGTCAGACTTGTAGAAAGTCAGACTGCTATCTCTAATAACTACCCAGGAAACGAAATAGAAATCTGTGTACAATCAGCCCAAAGTAGACAGAACTTGATTAATAACTGATAGATTTCCCAATATTTGTCCCCTCTTCCAACTTAGGACCAGAGAAAAATACGCACCCCTAACCAATCACATAAGATACCATGCTTCTAGTTAGCCCCTCACAACTTCTCCATGTCAGTAGCCTCTAATCAGGGCATACATGAGACCTACCCTTTTGTCCAACATAAAGCTTTCCCACTCCTCTGCCCACCTTGGAGTCTATCCCAAAACCCAAGTGATGGTGGCTGACTCTCTTGCTATAGCAAGCTCTGAATAAATAGCTTTTGTTTGTTTTCATTGGAGTGGTCTTCATTTACTTCCACAAAGCCTCCACTGAGAAGATTATCTCAGAACAAATTGTAAGAGGACAATTTGCCTAGCCCTGAGGCATTTGGATGTAAACTTGTTTCTGGAAGTCAACTGAGAATTTTCTTGTTGTATAGAATAAGCATTCAGAATCATGAATATACCTCCTTGCTTTTAAGACACATCTAGGTGGACAGCAGGTCCAGGAGCAAGATCAAGTCTGAGGCTGGGTACACCAAAAATATGTAAGAAAGATCCTCCAATATACAGGAGTGGAAAAGAAACTTCAATTTTAACAGACCAGTTGCCAAGTTACACTCTTAGTTATTCCGAATATTTCACATGACAATATGCCCTGAGGTAAGGTACTCTGTGACTGTTCCTGATGTGATATGCATAGGCAGCTTTGAGAGAAACGAGCTTGGGGTGGGGTGGGGGGCGGGTAGTTACTTTATTAAGTACAAAAGAAACACACTCTCTGTTCTCTTCCCACCCTGAATCACTGTGTCCATGGAAACTGGGTAGCTTTTGCTTGAATAAGGGACTCTTGTTAAGATCTCCTTTTTGTTCCAGCACATCCCTGCTTAAGAACTTAACTTTCAGACCACACACAACAGCTTATTAACCCAAATAAATGATTCATGCTGGACATTTTCAGAATTAAATGCTGGTCATTTTCAACAGCCCGGTGGGAATGATCAGGTGAAGAAGAATGGAAAAATTATGCCATCAAATAATTTAGTAGATGGTTAACTATACCACCTCAAGCTGGCCCTGGATGAAACTAACTCATTAACCCTCTTTAATACATCAGCAGGCCTCAGTTTACCCTATTAGCTAATTTAGAGCTGAGCCCCTAGAGAAGAGACTCCAGATTGATTCAGTTCAAATGAGAGGAGTCTCTGAGAGGCTTGGGGTTACCATGGAAATACTAATAAGTAGCACACAAAGCACCTGTTGGAGGAGCGAGTGGATAATTTTTTTTTTTTTTTGGAAACGGAGTCTCACTCTGTGGTCCAGGCTGGAGTGCAGTGGCATGATCTCAGGTCACTGCAACAGCAAGAAGAGAAAAGGAATTCTTTTTCTTTTTTTTTTTTTTTTTTTTTTTTT
>NC_045445.1:104675910-104682629 GCF_002776525.5 Piliocolobus tephrosceles | reverse complement strand
TTTTTTTTTTTTTTTTTTTTTTTTGAGACAGAGTCTCACTCTGTTGCCCAGACTGGAGTGCAGTGGCACGATCTCAGCTCACTGCAAGCTCTGCCTCCCGGGTTCCCACCATTCTCCTGCCTCGGCCTCCTGAGTAGCTGGGTCTACAGGCGCCCGCCACCACACCCAGCTAATTTTTTGTATTTTTAGTAGAGATGGGGTCTCACCATGTTTGTTAGCCAGGATAGTCCCGATCTCCTGACCTCGTGATCTGCCTGCCTCGTCCTCCCAAAGTGCTGGGATTACAGGCGTGAGCCACCACACCCACCCACCCGACCGGTGAGAAAAGGAATTCTTTATCCTCCCCACTTCTGCCTAAAAGCAGGGCATAAATTTCCCTTTGTGAAGGTGTCCCCACTCCCCTCTCCAGTACTGGGAAGAGGAGAATGACTCTTAATCACCACAGACACTGGAGATGGCCCTGATTTGAGTCTGCATAACAAAGCTTACTAAGTAACCCTATCTTCTTTAATTCTTTCCCATATATTTACCTTCCCACTATTTCCTGCCCCTAAACCTCCAAACCACTTTTGCTTTGTCTAGTCACTTCTCCATAATTTATTGCCCTTTGTTATAATGATTCACATAAAGTCTCAAGTCTAACCACTTCTTCAGATTTTTACTTTTTTTAATAAAGTTCCCGCATGCATGCATAGTACACATTTTCTTCTGTTAATCTTTCTTTTGTCAATTTAATTTGCAGGCCCAGCTCTTGAACCTAAAAGGGCAAATTTTTCCCTCCCCTACAACATTCGCCACACTTTATAGATGGGAAATTGAGTTGGAGAAATTGAGGCTAAAACAGCAAGTAGCTAGTGCCAGAATTTGGGACCTGTCAGTCTGATTCCAGTCCCTATGCTCTTTCTTAACTACTCCACTACAGCTTCAGGTTAGAGAAACAGAATTTTTCCATAAAGCCCAGTTGCACACAAGGGCTACATTGTGTTCAAAATACATGCTGAGTCTTTAAATACTAGAATCAGACTCAGTGAAGCAACAAACATTGCAAGGAGCATGAGACAGAAGCCTAGAAGCTGCTATCCTCTCAGGAAATCTCAATCTGGGGCACATACCTCTTGAGTGAAGGATGGGCAAAATCTCTTGAAGTGTTTAAATCCTTCCTTGTTATGTATGATCACAATAAGGAAATTATCAAAATGTGATTTCATTAATCACACAGTTTATTGCCATAAAAAGAGAATTTTTTTTTCCTTAGGTTCACAATGTTTAAAAAGAGGGGGAATAATGTAAACAAATCTTACAGGGAACACATTCAATAGATTAGAGACATTAAGCACATAGTGAATGAGATCCAAAATTATTAAACTCTAGTTGTTCAATCAGGATGGAAGCAGGCCTCTGTGGAAAGTAACATCAAGTGAAAGTTTGAGTTATACCTTTTGGTTACAAGCAGTTTTTTGGGAGCGATGGCATTCAACATAACAGAGATCCATGAGGACATGTAAGGCCCCTCAGTGCTAGAGGACAGTACCAGTATTGATGGGCAAGGCTTCAAAGCTCAAAGATGAACAGAGCAAACCTCAGGTATCAGAGAAGTGGCTGACAGAGTGTAGCCTGGTCACAGCAAACACTCTCTGTCTCTCATATGAGGTCTGATAAGACATCACATGCTCGAGGGGAAGAAGGAGTACATTCCAAGTTCTTACACAGCAAAACATGTCACTCAAATAGCAAACTATGTAAGTATTTGGAACCATTTCCAAGATACATAACATTCCTCCATCCCTCTTTGCTACACACATACAGGAAATTTTACATACATTAAATATGCACATGAGGCCAGGCTATCATCTGTAAAACAAGGCAAGGTGTGTGGATTTTCAAAGTACTATAGATAGTACTTTGATAGATAAAATAGATAAAAAGGATCTAAGGCCTGTAAACTGGTCAACTTCCTTGCCCATGTGTTGCTTCTAGTCGGCCTGTGGTTGTGCAGCAGCATGATTTCCGCTGGTTAATAGAAGACAGGTCCGAAGCCTCATGCAATTGAAGAAGTGTTGGCCAGTGCTTCTAATAAGCTCTGCAGGAGAAAGTGCAGCTAGGAAGATAAGGAGAAAATGGAAAACCTCAGGGAGGGTTCCTCCCAGCAAGGCTGCCGCAGGAAGGCAAGGCACTGAGCATTTCTGACAGCTCTCTTGTTTTCTGCTCCCCTATTGCATTGATAAAATATCACCAAAGGGCTTCTGAGCCTTGGACCTGGTGGAAGTTACTTGGTTGAGCTGTTACTGATATTATACACATATTCATACAGCTCCCAGAGGCTCAGGATTTGTTTGTCAAGAAAGCTACAGTCAACACTTTCATCATATCAGGAAGACATTCTAGGTTGTGAGCATGAGGCTAATGTCTGCACCCCTCACTTGGATGGAGCCACTTGGTCTCACACCATGAGATGTGAGCTGTAAACAGAAATGGCAGATGCTGTACATCCCACCTCATTACCTAATGCCTTCAAATGAAAAGCTATAAACACGCTGCTACCTTAAGCATCTTGTACTTGTTCCACATTAATGGAAACTCTATATTCTAGCTACCAGTATTAGATTTCAGGTTGTTGGTTAATAACAATTCACTAATTTAAAACAAACCATTGGAACATTCATCTGATGGGTGGTTACTAGATAGGGAGCCTGAACTCTCTCAAGTTTCATTGAGCTTGGTTTCAGGTGACTCTGCAATGACAGATTTTGGATACATGCATTGACTTCATTGGCAGAAAGAAAGATTTTTATAATATTCACACATTCCAGGAATAATAACAAGGGAGGACAAGAGAGAGAAACAAAGAGAGAAGGGAAGAGGGGAGGGAAAAATCACTAAGGTGAGAGGAAGAGAAAAAGAGAACAGAGAGGTATAGAAGAAGGGAAAAATAAAGTGACGGGGGAGGGGGAACACACAGGGGAAAGGTAGAAGGGAAGAAAGAAGAAAAAAGAAAAGAAAGAAATATGTTCTATCATATACCATATGGGTTGGAATATTATGGGAAGAAAAACAATAACAGAGAGGTTTTGTTTCGTTGTTTCTTAATGCAAAGAGGATTTTGATTGCTATTACCACAGCTGGCTGTACTCCATGGTCACTGAGTTTTGTTTTTTGTTGTTGTTGTTATTTTTTCGTTTTTTTTTTTTTTTTTTGGAAAAGACCTAGACCTAATAGAATAACTTAAGCAATCTAGGGAAATAAAAGACACAAAGGAAAAAGGAGGTTGGTGAAGAGAGGATGATGAGGCTTTGAATGTATTATTATTGCTATCATACAAGGGAATCCCAGGTAGAAAAGGTTTCAAGTGGTGCTGACCTGATTTTAGTGACATTTCTAATCCTGCCTAGAAGTATTCAGTAATTGACAGCAGGTAGATTTTATTTAAAAGGGAGAAGAGAGAAGGGAAAAACATCAGTCATCAAATGCTGTTTACCATTTTGGCTCCCACTTTGCATTGAACCAAAGTTTGAAAACAATGGCTAGAATAGGCAGAAACAAAAATGAGAAGGTTCCAAGGATTTCTTTTTGGCAGTGCTGCAATGCGGATCTGACAGAGCCATTGGGCCCAGGAGCAGTCAGTAAGCACTGCAGAAAAAGTACACTCACAACTCTGCAGTTAGTTGCCCTTTAGAGGGTTTTACCAGGTGGCACTCCTTTCAGTATTTTTCTGTGTAAAATGGTATAACATTTGGTCTATTTTTGCTAAAAATAATATTTTGGCAGGCACTCAGAAAAGTAAGGTTGATAAATCAAGTTTAGGCTTGGTACTGTAACTACCTTATGGGTTCGTCCTGCCCACTGCACAGACAAAACCAATTCACTGAGACCGTGCCATTGCAATAAAGAAAGAGTTTAACAAACACAAAGCCAGCCACATCATGTGGGAGATGGAGTTATTACTCAAATCAATCTCCCTGAAAATTCAGAGGCTAGGGATTTTCAAGGATAGTTTGGCGAGCAAGGGAAGGGGTGTGTGGAAAGTAGTCCTTCTTTTTTAGGGAGCACATGGGGGCAGGTCTGGGTGGAACCATCATTGTCAGAAATGCAAAAACCCGAAAAGACATCTCAAAAGGCCAATCTCAGGTTCTGCAATAGTGATGTTATCCACAGGAGTAATTGGGAAAGTTGCGTATCTTGTGGAGTATCTCTGGAATAAAGGCTGGTAATTATTTATGTCTACACCTTAGCAGAAGCTAGGCTCCTCTCATCCTCCTAACCTGGTAGCCTTTCATTAGTTTTATGAAGGAGGTTTAGTTTTGGGAAAGGGCTATTATCATTTACACTATAAATTAAATGTCTCCCAAATTTAGCTTGGCCCAGGCCCAGGAAGGATTAAGGGCAGTTTAGAGGTTAAAGGCAAGATGGGGGTTGGTTAGATCGGATCTCTTTCACTGTCATAATTTTCTCATAGTTATAGATTTGGCAAAGGCAGCTTTAATACTGAAATCATAGTTTGAAGACCAGCAGCAGGAGAAGCATCTGGGAGCTGGTTAGAAATGCAGAATGTGGGTCCTACTCCAGGCAGACTGAATCAGAGTCGGCATATTAATAAAATCCCAGGGGATTAATATGCAGATGAAATTTGAGCAGCTCTGGTTAAGAGAAAAAAGGTAGGCTAACATCTCAAGTATCTATTTACTGAAGGTCTTTTGTTCTGTCTGAGATCCTTAGTGCTTAACTGAGTATGCCCTTGTAAATGACATGTACAGCCTCCATCCCCTTCCCCATCTCACGGCCAAGGCAGACGTTCCTAATTGATTAATCAATACTGGACACCAGGAGCAGTGTCCTGAATTGTGAAGCTGAAAAGTGATTGGGTGGAAAATCTGGCTTAGCTTTTTTGTGTATGTGCGTCTTTATCAGAAGTTCTCAAGCTTGAGCATGCATCAGAATCATCTGGAGAACTTGCTAAAACACAGAGTGCTGAACCCCAGAGGCAGAGTTTCTGAAGCAGTAGGTCTGGGGTGAAGCCTGAGAATTTGGATTTCTAACTCATTCTAAATGCTGATGGTCCAGGGACTGTACTTTGAGAACCGCCAGACACTATCCTTTCCCTACCCCTCTCCCTCATATAAAGGCATTGTCATCTATCCTTGCCCTTGTTCTCTGCAAAGTGAGGGGTAATAGCTTGAGGTGGTAACAAATATTGGCTGCTTAACCTGTTATACTCAAGAGAAGAGAAATTTTACGAATATCCTAAAACGAACTCCTAAGAGTATTGTCTTAAATTATCTGCAGATGGTATTTTAAAAGTAAGAGTCGGTCAGGCGCGGTGGCTCACACCTGTAATCCCAGCACTTTGGGAGGCCGAGGTGGGTGGATCACGAGGTCAGGAGTTCAAGACCAGCCTGGTCAACATGGTGAAACCCCGTCTCTACTAAAAATTCAAAAAGTTAGCCGGGTGCCTGTAATCCCAGCTATTCGGGAGGCTGAGGCTGGAGAATCGCTTGATCCCAGGAAGCAGAGGTTACAGTGAGCTGAGATTGCACCACTGCACTCCAGCTTGGGAGACAGCAATGAAAACTCTATCTAAAAAAAAAGTAAGAGTCATGTGTTAGAGATGGAGAGGAGGTGTTTGGGAGCAGTCGGTACCATGCTATGTCCTCTAGGTACCATCACCTAGACACTTGCCTCCATAGGCCCTACCAACAGGACCAGGGATCAGTTTCTGTGAATGTTTCCAGCAACGCATGAGTTATTCTGCCAGGGAAACCTCTTTCTTTATCATAAAATACAAGGGGAAAAAACCCTATCCAAAAAAGGAGGAACGGCTGCCTTGCAACATTTTTGGGAAACAAGTAAGTTGTCTTTTTTTTTTTGAGACGGAGTCTCGCTATCACCCAGGCTGGAGGCTGGAGTGCAGTGGCCGGATCTCAGCTCACCGCAAGCTCCGCCTCCCAGGTTCACGCCATTCTCCTGCCTCAGCCTCCAGAGTAGCTGGGACTATAGGCGCCCGCCACGTCGCCCGGCTAGTTTTTTGTATTTTTTAGTAGAGACGGGGTTTCACCGTGTTAGCCAGGATGGTCTCGATCTCCTGACCTCGTGATCCACCCGTCTCGGTCTCCCAAAGTGCTGGGATTACAGGCTTGAGCCACCGCGCCTGGCCAAGTTCTTTGTCTTATTGTAAAATGTGAAACCTTCTTTATTTCAGAGATTAAAATGAGTACTAGAGACAGAAAGTCAAATAAGATATGGTTCCCAGGTTCAACCATGCAATTACACTATAGTTTGGATAATACAGTACAGGTATGAACCAGGTCCCATAGAAAGAGAAGAAGGGAGGCTAATTTAGTCCAAAGGTTATGAGGGCTTCCTGGAGTAGAGGATGGTCAAGGAAATGAAAATATGTTACACCAAAATATACTTCTTTGACGTATTTTGACATGGACATTCAGACAATCAGAAAACAGAAGTATCCCTGCAAAGCTGTCTTTTGTGAAGGAGATTTGCATCAGGAGAGAAAATCTGCATTGGTGCAGCTAGGCCACCTTGTCCAGATCTAGGAAAATTTAACTGATAATCTGACACCCTTAAAAGTCTGAAAAACAGCCGGGCACGGTGGCTCAAGCCTGTAATCCCAGCACTTTGGGAGGCCGAGACAGGCGGATCACAAGGTCAGGAGATCAAGACCATCCTGACCTAACACGGTGAAACCCCGTCTCTACTAAAAAAATACA
>NC_045445.1:104656020-104675510 GCF_002776525.5 Piliocolobus tephrosceles | reverse complement strand
ACAAAAAAAAAAAGTCTGAAAAACAAACAAAAAAAACAAAACATTTACCATCTGTTGTCTCTGAGGGCTGCTGCTACCTGTGAAGTTTCAACTACATAACAAGATCCCCTTTGCTAGCCAGGCCTCCTGTTCTGCCCACTCCCATAATCTGTCTTGTCACCATAACCTGTTTTGCCAGGATCCAAGCCCCCATTCTTTCTATAACCTCAAGATGGTATGAAAGCATCAACCAGTTTACCTTTGAGTTTTCATATAATGTGTGACTCCCATGCACATATAATACATGTGTGTATTTTTTCTTGTTAATCTATTATCAGTTTCTTTCATAGACTCAAATGATCAAACCTTCAGAAAAACATTTAAACTGTCCTACAATGGCTAATCTGATTATGAAATAATGATTGGGAGCTACCTTTAGCAAGGGAATAACATGATAGTTTTACTTACTAGAATGATTACACTGGCAGCTTTGTGAAGAAAGGATTGAGTCAAGACTTGGGATAGGGACTGGTTAGAAGATGGTCATGTTAGCAGCAGAGAATCTGTATGGGTCTGCAGCCACCTCAATTCTCACCTCCTCACAAGAAAGAATTCAACCAAGTGGCATGAGGCAGAGTGAGAGGCCGAGGAAAGTTGTAGAGCAGAGTGAAAGTTTATTTAAAAGTTTTAGAGCAGGAACAAGAAGAAGTACACTTGGAAGAGGGTCAAACAGACGATTTGAGAAATTCAAGTGCCCATTTGACATTTAACTTGGGGTTTTAAACGTTGGCAGGCTTCCAGGGGGTTGCATCCCTTCTCCCCCAATTCTTCCTTTGGGATGGGCTGTCTGCCTGCACAGTGGCTTGCCAGCGCTCAGGAGGGGCTGCGTGTGTTTACTGAAATTGTGCACATACTCACTTGAGGCATTTTCTCCTTAGCAGTTGAGCGTTCCTAGGGGAAAATGATATGTCAGTTCAACTCCGCCATTTTGCCTCTTAGCGCACATGCTTGAGCCCACTTGCCCAACTCCTGAGATCTTATCGGGAAGCTGCTAATCACCAGCTTCAGGTGCTCCTATCCACTGGGAGACTGCCTTTCCCTGGTGCCGGCTGCGACCAAGCATTATTTTAGAGAGAGTTTAACAACTGCCTGACCATCACCTGATGGTTGCTTGACATTCCTGGTGCGGGGTGGTGGTGGGGGTGTTCCCCTGCCCTGTTCATGTCTGACTAACTACCTACTGTAGCAGTCACAGTAGTATATGGAGACCTAAACTAGAGAATGGCAGTAGAGAAGGGGAGAGATAAACAGTCAGAAAATATCCAAGATATAGAATTATCTAGTCTTCATAATTCTAGCTCTGGTTACTCTTATGCAGAGTCATGCTTCTTGAGGATGATACCCAGAAATGTGGTCACAGCCCATTTAGCCCTGTCTTCTGGAGAGGACTTCATCTTATTTTAACCCTCTACTACCACCATGTAGGGGCCAAGGGAAAACTTCTCCTTTGCCCTTTGAAGTTGCCTTAAAAATTAACTGACAAAAGGCAGATTAATAAGAGAAATGGCATACAAATTTATTAACATGTACAGGAGAATACCAGAGTGATTACCCCAACTCCCCAATGGGGTTCAGAAGCTTATGTGCCATCTTGAGGTTACAGAAAGAATATGGGCTTTAATCCTGGTGAAACAGTTTAGGGTGGCAAGATAGATTATAGGAGAGGGAGAAGAAGCAGTCTGGTTAGCAAAGGTGGTCCTGTTATGTAGATGAAACCTCCAAGGTAGCAGCCCTTAAGTGAGAATATGGATTGTAAATGTTTCTTTCAGACCTTTAAGGGTGTCAAATTCTCGACTAATCTTTCCTAGATACAGACAAGGGAAGGCCCTCAGAGAAAACCTGGAAGTATCAATGCAGATTTTCTCTACAGAAGCAAATATCCTCCACAAAAGACAGCTTTGCAGGGTTACCTCTGTTTGCAGACCCTCTAAACAGCCATCTCAAAATATGTCAAAGTAGTATATTTTGCAGTGAAATATTTTCATTTCCTTCAACCATATCATACTCTTTCCTTCTATTTTACTAGATTCCTCTAGAACTGACTATAGTGCCACTTCAATATTCTTGTTTTCAGACATCCCCATTAAACAGGACTCCTTATTAGACCATGTTATTTTTATAAAATGCCCCAAGTGTCTGCTCTGGCTCTGCTTCCCTCCCCCAGGTACCAAACTCTGCTAGCAGACCCACTACAGATTTGACTGGTACCTGACCTCACGGGGAGCCATCTTTAAATACCAACTCTCCTAGCCAAGAGCTGCTTGTATTTATGTACATGTATCTTTGCTGACTTGTGTGTTGCTAACATCTGCCTTCTAGTTACCCTGACAGTCTGCTTATGCTGCTATATCGATAAAGTCATGATTTTCTTTCTAAATCAAGACTTTGGGCTGGCAGGTAAACTCACAGCCCAATCTGTCTCAGCAATTTCCACCCCCAGCAGTTATTTGCCATCAGGGTATTTGATCTAGACCAAGGAGTGTCTCGGTCTCCACTATTTGGCCATTTATAGCAGATGCCTCTGGTACCCTAGCCTTATCCCCTATCCCCTGAAACCTCTGATTTCAGCCAAAGATAGGATAAGTAGTTCTGTGCAGAGGCCCACTTTTGCCTTTATTCCACCTCAAGCCACACCTCTTTTCACTTTTTGCCCCAGGGCCTTATCCATTATACAAGGGAACTTCAAAACCTTCATGGAAAAATGGAATTAAAAGATAAAAATTAAAAATATAAACTTTATTTTTTCACATAAGCTCTGTCAAGTCCAAGACACTTTTCTAAGTGATAATAACAGCCATTTAGCTCATCCCTAGAGAACTGAGGATCCTGGGAATTTAACTATGTCAATGCAGTCATTGCACAGTATTAACTGAAGAAAAATGGGTATCCTTTAAAGATTTTTTTTTTTGAGACAAAGTCTTGCTCTATCGCCCAGGCTGGAGTGCAGTGGCACAATCTTGGCTCACTGCAACCTCTGCCTCCTAGGCTCAAGCGATCCTCCCACCTCAGCCTCTTGAGTAGTTGGGCCTACAGACACATGGCACCACACTTGGCTAATTTTTGTATTTTTTGTAGAGATAGGGTTTCATCATGTTGTCCAGGCTGGTCTTGAACTCCTGGGCTCAAGAGATCCACCCATCTTGGCCTCCCGGAGTGCTGGGATTATAGGCATGAGCCACTGCACTAGGTAAAAGATGTTTTAAGATTAGGAAACAAAAAGAAGTCAGAAGGGACCAAACCAGGACTGTAAGGTAGATGCCTAATAACTTCCCATTGAAACTCTTGCAAAATTGTGCTTGTTTTGATGCGAGGAATGAACAGGTGCCAATGCGTGGTACAGAAGAACTCTCTGTCGAAGATTTCCTGGATATTTTTCTGCTAAAGCTTTGGCTAACTTTTTCAAAACACCCTCATAATAAGCAGATGCTATTGCTATCTGGCCCCCTAGAATATCAACAAGCAAAATTCCTTGAGCATTCAAAAGCACTGTTGTCATGACCTTTGCTCTTGACCAGTTTGCTTTTGCTTTGACTGGACCACTTCCACTTCTTGGTAGTCATTCCTTTGATTGTTTTTTGTCTTCGGGATCATAGTGATAAAGCCATGTTTCATCTCCTGTTACAATTCTTCAAAGAAATATTTCAGGATCTTGATCCCACTTACTTAAAATTTCCATTGGAAGCTCTGCTTTTGTCTGCATTTGATCTAGGCACAATCGTTTTGGTGCCCATCGAGTGAAAAGTTTGCTCAACCTTAATTTTCCAATCACAATAGTGTAAGCTGAACCAGTTGAGATGTCTACAGTGTTGGCTGTTGTTTCTGCTGTTAATCATCAGTCTTCTTCCATTAGAGCACAAACGGGATGGATTTTTTTCCTGGCAAATTGATGAGGATGGTCTGCCACCATGGGCTTCATCTTCAACACCATCCTGTCTGTTCTTAAAATGAGTTAACCATTTCTAAACTGTTGATTTCTTTGGACATCATCCTTGTAAACTTTTCATAAAGCACCAATGATTTCACCATTCTTCTACCCAAGCTTTACTATGAATTTGATGTTTATTCTTGCTTCAATTTTAGCATAATTCATGTTGCTCTAATAGAGGCTCTTTTCAAACTGGTATCTTGTCCTTCCTAGTATCTCAAACTAGATCATGTCAAAAGTTAGTACTAGCTTATTGTACTAACAATACATGTATTTTGTATTGTTCAATACATGTATTATATATTTTGAAATTCATCCATAATTTTTTCATAATACAAATTGTCTCATGAACTTTTTGAAGCTTTCTCATATTAGCAGTTGGCCTGTACATAAGCACACCCCAAAAGTGTGGGAAAGTAGTGTCTGCAGGGGTGATTTTCAAACAACAAGGGGGTAGGGAGTGATGCATAAATAGATGAAAGCTGTGACCAACCATGAGATTCTTTATATTTCTTCAGAAGCCCTGGTGGAATCAAGACCCTGTTCATCATAGCAATTACCTCAATTAAGTGCCCATATGTTAGGTTTTTCACTCTCCCTGCCTCATTTCCCCATTTCTTCACTCTTGCTTCATGAAATCATCTCCCAAATAAAGCATCTACATTCAAATCCTTGTCTCAGTTTGGGTTCCCTGCAAGGCAGAGTCAAAGATAGTCATATAGCATGTTTTACTCTGTCTCCTATATTACTCATTTCCAGAAAATGCCAAACAATATACAACATTTAAGAGGAAAAAAGGAGGGGTATAGAGATCTACAAGGTAGAGGGAATAAACATAGTATTAAAGTAGAAGAAAAGTGGTGATATTAGGGACAATAAGGAATTATATATGCAAACAAAAAATCTGAGACCAAGGTTGCCAACATTCTTTCAAATTAAAAGACCAATCCTTAGGCAGACCACATATACAACTCAGAGCTCTTAGTCAAAGGAATATACAGGTTGGCATGCCACCAAGCTGCTCAGCATCATAGTTGTTAGATTAAAATGTGATGGTGCCTCCAGGGTAGTGCAATATAGAGACTCTGATGTGAAGAAGTAATTTGTTTGAGATCCATTTGTTTAGTGGTAAAAAATAACCTTTTGGTTGGGACAGGGGGTAAAGAGGAGGAATCAGGGAGAGAACGTATATGTGTTTGGGAAGGGATAAAGTAAATTTTAAGAAGTTGAGGCCGGGTATGGTAGCTCATGCCTATAATCCCAGCACTTTGGAGGCGGAAGGATCACTGAGGTCATGAGTTCGAGACTAGCCTGGTGAACATGGTGAAACCCCGTCTCCACTAAAAATACAAAAATTAGCCAGGTATGATGGTATGTGCCTGTAATCCCACCTACTCAGAAGCTGCTCAGGAAGCTGAGGCAGGAGAATCACTTGAACCCGGGAGGCGGAAGTTGCAGTGAGCCAAGATCACACCACTGCACACCAGCCTGGGAGACAAGAGTGAAACTCCATCTCAAAAACAAGAAGAAGAAGAAGAAAGAAGAAAGAAGAAAGAAGAAGAAGAAGGCAGATTCACTCATCCTTTATGCCTTTTGTCAGAAAATGTAAGAACCCAGGATGGTGACAGGTAAAACACAGGATATATAGACCCACCATTAGCAGATGCCATTGGTGCCCAGCCTATATCTTCCCATATTCACTGTGGTGGTTTTCAAGTGAGTCCACATATTCTTTGACATACCTCCTTTCAAAAGGTGATGATAAAGTTCCCCTTGAGTGTGTGCATTGGAATTAGTGATTTCCTTCTAACCAAAATAGGATATGGCAGGACTAGATAATGGTGTGTGACTGCCAATACTAGGTTATAAAAGACATTGTCATTTTTTCCTTGTGCTTTCTCTTGTATTGCTCACTCTGAAGAAATCAGTTGCTATATCTTGAGAATACTCAAGTAGCCCTAATGAGGTGAATGCATAGTAAGAACATGGGGCCTCTTGCTAACAGCCAGCAAAGAACTGAGCCCTTCTGCCAACAGCCATGTATCTTGGAAGTGGATCCTCCAGCCCCCGTCAAGCCTTCAGATGACTGCAGCCTGGCTGACATCTTGAATGTAACTTTATGGGAAACCTCAATCCAGAAGCACCCAGTTAAGCTGATTTCCTGATTCACAGAAACAATGGCTTAGAAACATTTATTATCCCACAAAATGTGGAAGTAATTTATTATGCAATAATAGACAATTATTCACTATTCTAGTACCTGCCAATCCAACAGCTACCAACTGAAGGTACTTGTAACTGTGCCTGAGAGGTTTCTCTGGCTGCTGCTACCCTCTCATTCATCAAGCTGGGGCAGGCTGGAAGTATCACAGAGTCAACATCCTCAGAAGTAGCTTTCAGTCAATCACTCAGAGAGTTTGGTGGACAAACATTTTCACCTTCCTGCCTCTGAATGTAGAAAACTATCTTCCAGAGTCCTCCAATAGAAGTGAGGTACAGGTGCTCGCAGGTAAGTAACCTGCTCTCATTTCATGTTCATCTTACCTCTCCAGTCCCTTACCTAAGACTACTGATATGTTCTCCTAAACAAAGTACTGCTACTCAAATCCTTGCCTCAGGGTCGGCTTTTGGGGTAACCTCACCTAAGATATCACTGGATAATTAAGTCCCAGCCTTTCTATTAAAATGAAATAAAATTATGGGAGAAAAAATATACAGTAAGAAATTAAGAAGAAATTTTTTCTTAATAAGACAAGATGGCTGGGCATGGTGGCTCACACCTGTAGTCCGAGCACTTTGGGAGGCTGAAGTGGGTGGATCACTTAAGGTCGAGAGTTTGAGATCAGCCTGGCCAACATGGTGAAACTCTGTCTCTACTAAAAATACAAAAATTAGACAGGCATGGTGGTGCGTGTTTGTAGTCCCAGCTACTTGGGAGGCTGAGGCACCAGGAGGCAGAGGTTGAAGTGAGCCAAGATCGTGCCACTACACTCCAGCCTGGGTGACAGAGCAAGACTATGTCTCAAAAAAAAAAAAAAAAAAAAGACAAGACTATTCTTGATCACATAATATCTTCTAGTGTTCTAGTGCACATGTGCCCCCTTACCACCATAAACTCTACAGCTCACTGCTAAAGATTAAGATGGAAAAAGAAAAAGAGGGCTGATGGCACAGTATAGCAGAGATCTCTAGTTTGGGGTGATGATCTTGAAGAAAGTGGCTCTGGGTAAACCATTCTTTTGATAAACTTCTCCACCCTCCTCCATTCTATCTAGTTTGTGTGAGGATTGCCCATAACAAGATTTTCTGAATTGGAATTAAGGAAATATATTTCACTGGCAGCTCCAGGATTCCCATATATGAATATGAATATGGTAACTTTCCCAGCTTCACCAATAGAGAAATATGGGCCTTGAGTTTTGCCTTGAGGAGAAAGATAGCCTGAGAGCACAAAGCTGAAACAAAGAGAGAAGCAGAGAAGGAAGGAGAAGAGTAAGGGTCAGCTGGCATTTCAACTCCTGGTTCCTGAAGCCAGTAATATATCTGGCTCTCTTACAGATAGTTTACATAAGCCAATAAATCCCTCTTTTGCTTCATCTTATTTTGGGTTGCAAATGAAAGAAACCCAAGATGTGAATACTAATTAATACATCTTACTTTAATAATCCCCAAATAATCAGACATTCCTCTTCTTGAATCTCCAGCTCCCAAACTGGTCTTAATCAGGCTAATTGAGCTTAATTTAAAGGTCAACTTTCACCTAAAAAGAAGATGCACTAAAAACTTATGGCAGATGCTTTGCGCGGAGAATTTTTAAAACCTGTCATTTAACCCTCACAATTATCTTTCAATGATATTCCTATATCATATATCAGGAAATCAAGGCTCAGAGAAGTTAGGAAAGATTTGCCAAAGGTCATCTAACTGGTAGTGATAGAACTACAGATGGTCACAAAGCACTAGGCTGGAAAAGGAGAAAGGCCCAGGCCTTCAGCTTCTCCCTGGTGTCATTTATCTCAAACCCTGACCCTTAAGACTGCAAGATCGTATTTAACACCTGTTGTAATTTTTTTTTTTTTTTTTTTGCATTTATGTATTCCACAAGGGTAACCCTAAAATGAATCCACTTTGCACTCACAAGAAGACATGACATGTAGCAGCCAGGGAGGTGTACCACTCATATCCCCCTCCAAGAAAGTACTTGTCATTCAGCTGTAAAAAAAAAAAATGCAGTTAGTTGACAGTTTCCTGCTTTTGAGCCAAGGCTATGCTTCCTGGGAAGCCCCAGCTGATGACTGAGCTCAGCAGGGCTCCTAGAGCCCTGCCATTTCCTGTGCACCATGGGACTTCTCTAATGAACTGTCTTTGCTCTGGGGCTCCCCACTGGGTTGGCCAAAACTTTGTCATATTTGCATGGCAGTCTGAAGCTCTTTTGCCCAGTCCTGTTTTTTTCCCTCTTTCTTCAGGAGTCAGATCAGTATCGTAGTCTGGCAGCTGTGCCTGCCCGATCCTGTCTCTTCTCAGTTTTCCACACAGACATCTACCCCTCAATAAACTGCTTGCATTTTTTATTCCATCTCAGGTTCTGGCACACTAAACAGTGAGTGAACGAGCAAGAGAAGCAGAATTCAAGGGAAAATAGTTCTTTTGCAAGACATGTTTTCCTATAGATAAGGCAGCTGTGGTAGACCTTTGTAATTCTAGTTCAGGAAAGCAGATTGTGCTGAATATGCCAAACGGCTTCTCTTAGCTGGAGGGAGTGCCTCCCTGAGACCTGTCAGGCAATAGCATTTATGTGACCATTTCTATCTTAGTGACCCAGTCCCTCTTTATGTGGATGATTGCTTTGCAGCCCTGCCATAGGTATTTACCATCAGGGCTATTATAGCCTACTGAGTCATCCAGGAGAGAAATTCAAGTTGATAATTAACATCCTGAGGAAGGTAATTGTGAAACACTTAAGCATGGGGCTATAACTTCTGGCTCAGTGTCAGTAAGGACAACCTGTAGGGCATATCATACTTAATGAGTCAGTAGCTACCTAAGATGGCTATAAAAACCCAAAGCATATTATTTTTATTGCTGTGTGCAGGAGCTGCAGATTATGTCCTTTTGACCTATTTTGTGCTTTCATTTCCAGCTAAATAATAACCATTTGAGAGTGGAGGAGATGAACGATTCTTCTCATTATTAGGAAATGCTATATATCTGCAGTATGTTTTTCTAAATAGAAAACTTGTAGGGTAGGAGCTTTTCTTCTTTCCCTCATGAGTGAATGTTCTGCTTTAATTATGAAAGTGATTCTCCTTCTTACTTTAGAGTTAGTGGAAAGTAGTAGACAAATGCACATCACAGTCCATAGACAGAGCATGCATTGATAACAAAAGGGTCAGAGGTTGGGTTTGACCTTGGAAAGAAAAGCTGGAGCAGCACCCTTCAGACAAAAGGGGCAACACATTCATGGACAAGGCAACTATTCAAAAAAAGTTTTAGAGTCTCCCTCAACTGCTCTGTTAGTTTCAATCGCTGGTGGTTTAAATGTAACCGTCCATTACTCCCAGAAGGATGTTATTTCATCTCTACTCATTTCTGATAGTTTCTTCTCCTTCTTGTCTATGCTGCAGTATACATGCTCTATTTACCATGTACACAAAGTAGATGACTTTTACCATAGTATAATGGTATCAGTTCAGGTCCTCTGGTAAGCAGACACCAAGGACAAGTTAGCAGTATAAGACATGTATTGGGGAGTGATGCCTGTGAAAAATGACTGGGGAGAAAGCAGGAGTAGACATAGAAAGTCATAGAAAGATCACGATGCCAATCAGACTTGTGATTGACTGTGGCTTTTGTTGCAGAAAAAAAAAAAAATCAGACTCGCGAAAGGAAAGAAGGAAGAAGACAGAATCTGGCAGGCAGAACCTCAGAATGCAATACAAATGTGGTCAACGCAATAGACAGCACAGAAACAAAGGGTGTCCAATAGCAGAGTCCCACACTGGGCAGAGAGGCTAGGCCCTAGGATATCCTTGCCATGCTCAGTCTCAGTCATTGTGTGGGGGGCTGCCTGAGAAAAACATGGCCTTTGCTTAAACACTGCAGTGGATTCTAAGGGTAAAGCAGCTGGAGGCTGTCAGCTAGCTGTCCTACTTGCCTTGTAGCTGATCAGCAAGTTCTTTATTGAAAGGAAATCCAAGCGGCACGCCTCCACAGCCACTAAGATAATCTAGTCTCTTGGGACTGTGATACAAAAAGCAAAGGCTTATTTCTTGGTTATGCTACATGTTATTTGTGGATTAACCATGGTTCTATTCTATTTTGTCCCCCAAGCTAAGAGAGGAGCCATCATTTAGAGCATTGCCAGTAGCTGTGGTAGAGGGAGAGCTCCACTAGTTTTCACACTAACAAGAGCTCACAATTCATTGGCCAAACTAGGTCATATGATTCCCACCCAACTACAGAGGAGAAGAAAGTTCAATCCTACCACATGCTTGGAAAGCAGAGAGCCTTAAACAAGCAACACCAACAATTACAACAGTGAACAAATTGGTTAACTCCCAAAGCCTCCTTTATATTCTATAAGTAACAATTTGTGGGGTACTCAATAAGCCCAAAAGTTTGTATTGGTTTTTTCCCTGATAACTTATAAGTCATCATTTCTCTAAGAACCCTTTCTATTTACAGCAGTAGAGACATTAAATCTCCCTGTTTCGTAAGGAATAAATCCAGTGCTCCCTTTTGGTTGTCTGGAAGCAAGGCAAATAGAAATTCACCATTTCGGGAAGAAGCATTGGAGCTCCAGCTCTTTCAACAATTGGGCAAAATCACCCACCATCCCCACCTCTGCCCATTTCTACAAACTGTAAAACTCTCCAAGCTTTCTGAGAAGGTGGTGAGAAATTTTTCCAGGAAACTACTAAGAGAGAAGAAGATGAGGCCATAAACTGTTTCTTGAGAGTCAAAGTTATTAAAACCAATTTTGGTGTTTGGAAGTGTTTCTGTCTAAGGCCTCATGTTAGAAAAGAAAGCCATAGGTTGATGAAGAAATTTTTCTGAAAATAGAAACAGACTGGATCAGGATGTTGGCTTCTGCACCAGTATTTACATTGCCAAAAGAGAATATAGTCCTGGGTTTACGAAAAGACCAACTGAAGATTCTACACAAAATCTTCTCCTGGTCATGGGATTTAACCCCAGAGAAGTACTTGTGAGTGGAGATACTAACAAAGCCTTGTAAGTGAAGAACTGTAACTTGGAGACCAAGGCAAATGTGAGATAATCTGTAATTATGGGTAAAAGGAGATTCTAGCAGCATATCAAAGAGGGCACCTCAGCCATCACAGGTCACTTAAAAGAAACAGAATTGAATTGCATGGTAAAGGAAATCAAAATATTTTACCCCAAAATGTATTTCTTTGACAAATTTTGAAATCACTGTCACAGAGCCAGAAGATTGAGATGGAAGAAATTTGCATCTGTAGAGAATCTCCACTAAAGCAGCCAGGACTTTCCTTTCTAGGTTTTTCCTGGATCTACAAGAAGTCTACTAAAAGTCTAACAACTTTAAAAGTCTGAAAAGAAACACTTATCATTTATTCCCTCTGAGGGCTATTACCTCTGAGCTTTCATCTGTATAACAAGACTACTGTTGCTAGCCAAACCTCTTCCTTTTTCACTCCCATAACTTGTCTTGCCACAAAAACCTGATTTACCAACATACCTGTTTTGGGCCATGCTCTGAGCCTGCATTCTTTCTATTGCCTCGAGATAATAGATAAACTTCTGTACTCTGTTGGGGGGTTGGTTCCTCATTCTGAAGGCTCCCATGTATACATGTTAAATAAATTTGTATGCCTTTTCTCCTATTAATCAATCTGCCTCATGTCCATGATTTTTCATTGAGGGCCTTGGCCCCCACAATGGCAAGACAAGTAGAACCCTTTGCAGTTCCAAGCAATTTCTTTGCTTTTCTCATCCTCGGGGTGCAGCCAGGTAGACCCTTAGGATTGTAGGATTGGCTAAACCACTATTCTTGTGCTTGTTACAAAGAAGAAAACCTAGAGAGAGAGGGGCTAAACTCTCTGCTAATATGAATCTAAGAGGACAAGAGGGCTGGGTGGAACGGCTCATGCCTGTAATCCTAGCACTTTGGGAGGCCAAGGCAGGTGGATTGTTTGAGCCCAGGAGTTTGAGATCAGTCTGGGGAACATGGCGAAATCCTGTCACTTCAGAAAATATTAAACACCAAAAATTATCTGGGTGTGGTGGTGTGTGCCTATAGTCATAGCTATTCAGAAGGCTGAGGTGGGAGGATCACCTGAGCCTGGGAGATCAGGGCTGCAGTGAGCTGTGATTGTGACACTGCACTGCAGCTTGAGTGACAGAGTGAAACCTTGTCAAAAAAAAAAAAGAGAAGAAGGAGTGAAAGGGCATAAAAGTGTGTACCCACCCTATTGCTAAACCTTTGTTCTGCTCTCACAATCCTTTTGTCCCTATCTCGGCACATTCTAGAGATTTTGTAAGTTCCTGTTTTTCTTTCTGAGGCACGGCAAGGTCACAAGACGCGTTTAAGTAAGGTACACCCATGTTGCAAAACAAGCCCTGTAAAACCTGTCGCAATATGATTAACTGCCTTTGTGTAAGACTGCTTTCCCGCCTCGGGTTTGTGAAAACAAGCCCTACCCCTGCCCTGCAAGCCCCTGATAAACGTCATCAGAATTTCAAAATTAACTGAAATACCAGAAATGGCGGGAACCAATCATAATCAGCCAAATCGCCTTGTTCAAATATCGACCAATCATACATCTGATTTGTATAATGACTCTGTGCCTATTTACCCCAGACTGTGTAACACTGTCCTGAGCCCAGTTGGGGAGCTCTCCCGCCCCGCTCCTTTCACGGGTGTGCGTGAGAGTTCCAGGTTCGAACCTGTAATAAAGATCCTTGCTGCTTGGCTTTGACTCTGGACTCTGGTGGTCTTCTCAGGGGAATAAACGGTCTGGGCATAACAGGAGGAGGAGGAGAAGGAGGAGGACGACGATGACGACAATTGTAGCTTGGGGCACTGTACTTGGGGGGCATTATTTTTTTTCCCTGAATCTAATGTGATCAGAAAATGTTGATTTGTATAGCTGTTTTGAACACCCCAGCAAGAACTCCTAAGGGAAAATTACTCTAATTTGTTTTTGTATGATCTGTCTTGATTCCTGGGGATTTCATTTGAATATGGACTTGTACAAATCACAATCATCAGTAATATTTCTCTGAATATTTTTCCCATGCCTGCTAAAGTAAGATCTTTGGGTTGGGGTGGAGGGAGAGGAAGGGACAGAGGCACTATTTCTAGGAGTCTCGAAGGGACACCTTGCCTGAGCCCACAGGAATATATATTTTTTTGCCACCCCATGGCATTAGCCATTTGTTTCTGCTGCTGTGTTTTCCTGTAGCTGAGATGTCAGGCCACCCATGCCCTCAGGAGGCAGTGTCCTTCAGTTTATAACAACTCTGTCATCATAGATGAGAGCCTTGGCACTGCCATGGGTGAGATAACGTAACAGGGCAACTCACTGGGTTATTTAGAGCCTTTGTTCTACCATATCTGGGCTATGTTTTCCTCAGAAGCAGAGACTATTCCTCTTTCCTCATCTTGGCATTTTAAAGGTTACTCCAAAATAAAGCTGCACTGTTTTAGATCTTGAGTAAAAGCATTTAAATGCAGCTATTCTGCCAGTTTTTTCCTGTAGTTTTCTCACCCCAGGACTTCAGCATCAGTCAGTGGGAATTAGATTGGAGAATTGGCTGAGCAGTAGGACATGTTAATACTCAAAATCATCCCAACCCCGATCAACATGGGCATTGTTATTAGGAAGGACAGTTGAGACAATCCAGTTTGTTTGGAGGAGTTATTTCCCAAGAGACTTCTTGGTCTTTCATTGAAGGGGAAACCTTGTGACCCCTAGCTCCACCAAGCAGAGGTAAGAAGTTCATAGACACACTCTTGCTACCCATGCAGAGATCATATTGCCCCATGTTTAGTGAAGCACAGTGACTGGACAACGGGGGTGAAAAGTGAGGAGTGAGTGCTCCAACGCTTGAAGGCAGGGGTCAGGTGTCTCTACTTCTCTCTAGTATTTAGACCACACCCTCTTATATCTGTTATCTGCCTGGTGCTAATCCATTGTGAGCACAAAAGGTAAGAGGCAGAGAGACAGGGCAATGTCTTCTTTCCAAGTGAAGGTATACTATGAGCATAGGTACTAACGGGAAGGTGGCAAATATGCTGGAAAATACCCTGACACATACAGCATTAGCACACAGGTATTTTTTGTTGGGTGCTGTAATTTTTTTTTTTTTTTTTTTTTTTTGAGAAGGAGTCTCGCTCTGTCGCCTGGGCTGGAGTGCAGTGGCCGGATCTCAGCTCACTGCAAGCTCCGCCTCCCGGGTTTACGCCATTCTCCTGCCTCAGCCTCCCGAGTAGCTGGGACTACAGGCACCAGCCACCTTGCCCGGCTAGCTTTTTGTATTTTTTAGTAGAGACGGGGTTTCACCGTGTTAGCCAGGATGGTCTCGAACTCCTGACCTCGTGATCCGCCCGTCTCGGCCTCCCAAAGTGCTGGGATTACAGGCTTGAGCCACCACGCCCGGCCAAGGGTGCTGTAAAATTCAGAGAAAGTTTGCCAAGAGGCAGAGTGAAAAATAAAATTGGGTTATTATTTTAGAAACTGATTTTGAAAGAAGAAAGATTAAAAAAAAAATGCTTCTTACTAGAAGATACAGCTGACCTCAGAAATAAAGCAGATGCGCCTCCAGCACCAGGAGACAGTTTTAGAAAGGATTCCCCCTTGTTAGCTCAAGTTTATTCTTATCCCTAAGCACAAACTGCCTAGGGGATTTGGATGCAGGCTGACTGCAGAATTCCATATGTTGAAAGCCAGAGTAGCACAATAGCAGGGAACACAGACTTTAAAAGCAACCCGCCTGTGGTGAAAGACCTTGGATGTGACATTTAACTAGCTGTGTGCTAGTGAGCAACTGAACCTCTCTATGTCTCAGCTATCCCTTTTTGATAGATGCGGTAAGGATGCCTGCCTTCCATAACTACTGTAAGAATAACATGGCTATATGTGAAAAATACTTAGCACAGTTCTCTGCACGTAATCATTCAAAAGATGTTCCCTTTAACATTTTGTTACCATCTAATGTTAAGATTGACACAGGAGAAATCAGAAATCTAATAGGTGTGCAGATATTTAGACCCAGGGCTCCATTTGCTTTAAAATTTTGTTCTAAAGAATATAATTTACTTAAGCATATTTGAATTTTTACAAGTTATTTGCATAAATGTGCAGAAATCCAATTGTATTACCAAACACGATTAAGACCCACCATCTTGAATCATGAAAAACACATTTCCAGCAAAGCTGGGCTCTGAGATTATGGTACAGTGCTGACATCTGCTGGCAACAAGCTCTGAAACATGAAATTGAAGTTCTCTCACTAGAAGGGAAAATAGGTAAACACCCATAATAAACCTTCATTGGGCGAATATGTTTTAGAATTCCTTCAAACTCTAAAATATAAATCAGTCTTAGAATTTTTAGAGATAAGAAACTCCAAATGACTAATAAACATACTAAAGATGCTTATCTCCCCTAAAAACCAAAGAAATGAAAACTGCAGCAATTAGATACCATTATACCATTTTTATCCAACAGACTGAGAAATAGTAAAAGGACTGATAATACCAATTGGAGATGAGTATGGAAAAATCGGGACTCGCAAACACTGCTGCCCAAATTTGAAGTGCTATTTTGCTGTACCGATAGACATTTAGCAGAATCTAGTAAAAGTGATGATGTGCATGGCCTGCAGCTCAGCAATTCTAATTCAGGGTATGTATCCCAGACCCCAGGAAAAACCTGTGCTCAAGGAAATGTGGTGATGGTTACAAGGATACAAATAATACGTGGCAGCATTATTTGTAATAGAAAAAAAAAAAAAAACAACAACCTGGAAACATCCTAAATGTTCAGCAATGGGATGATGGCTAATTTGTCATATGCACATACTCAAAAGCATAAAACAGTAAAACTAAATGAACTAGAACCACAAACATCAACATAGATAAATCTTGAAAACAACAGTGAGAGATGGAAACTTCAGAATGTCACATACAGCATGCTATTTATTGAATACAAAAACACAAGAGAATACTACATATTGTTTTGGAAAACTAAACATATAATATAAAAATATAAAATGGGAAGAAACCCATCAACTTCAGGGTAGTGATTACCTTTAGGGAGGGAGGAGAGAGAATAGGATTGGGAAGGGGAATAAAGGGAGTTTAACTATAACTGCAATTTCAGTTATAAAAATTTCCTACTCTAACATTTGTATGCTATTTATTTTTTGCTATTTATTGTATCCTTCAATATTTTCTGCACATTTATATACATACAATGGAATATTACTCAGCTATGAAAAGGAATGAAATTCTGATACATGCTACAACATGGATGATCTTGAGGACATTATATTAAGTGAAATAAGCCAGTCATAAAAGGACACATATTGTATAATCCCACTTCTATATAGTATCTAGAATAGGTAAATTCATAAAGACAGAAAGGAGAATAGAGATTACCGGAGCTGGGGGTAGGGAGAATGAGGAGTTATTGTTTAATGGGTAGAGATTTTCTGTTTAGGATGATAAGGAAGTTCTAGAGATGGGTGGTGCCAGTGGTTCCACAAAGTACTTAATGCTACTGAATTACACACTTAAAAATAGTTACAATGGTTTTATGTTTTATATTTTATATATATATATAGATAGATATAGATATATAGATATAGATATATATAACTTTTTTGGTTTTATATATTTTTTATAATATATAACATATAACATGTTATATGTTATTTTTATGTTATATGTTATGTTTATGTTATTAACATATAACATATGAATATGTTATTTTTTATAACATATAACATATGTTATATTTTATATAACTTTTTTGGTTTTTTTTGGGTTTTTTTGGTATATATTTTTGGTATTTTTTTGGTATATATATAACATATATTTTTTGGTTTACAATGGTTTATGTTATATATACATACATAAAACATAACTTTTTTATGTGTGTGCCTATATATATAGGCACACACAAAAAAAATTAAAAACCTATAAGTCAGTTCCTGCCCTTTGGGCAACCACCCCAAGCATGGCAGAGAAGTATGACATATCCATATCTGTGCTGGCAGTTGTACAGAAGTTGGTGGAGAGGCAAAGAGGTGGCTGTTGCTGGCATTTCTTTCTTTCTTTTTTTTTTTTAGAGCCGTAGTAAGAGGATGAAACCAAAGTTTAGGGTTTGGCATCGAAAGACTAGAAAATTTGTATTTTATTGCTTCTTGAAATACTAGCTTTTCCTGCCCTCTAACCAACAGGAGACCAGGGCCAGCTGGGCCTTCTTGTTTTTAAGCAAGGTCTACTTCTTTCACTTCCCCTGGGCCCACCTCCCCAGGGGAGGTGTGACTTGATTCAATTTCCTGAGAATCTGGGTTGTAGTGAAAGGATGCCAGAAGGTGGCGGCAAAAGACCACCTAGTGGAAAAGACCTTATGCTTTCTTCTCTCCACTCTCCTGGGCATCTGGCAGAAGTTGGCTTTGATTGCCAGGGTCCCCACCTCAATTCAAGATGAAGCCTAGTGTAGTAACACCATGCCTGGGGCCAAGAGAGACACACCAAGCACAAGGTAATCAAGAGGCAGTAATTCAAGAGAGGGTGCTTCCAAAGGCAGGGGAAGGATAGGAAAAGATATAGATGAACCTGGCCAGTTAAACTCCATGGAACTTCCTATGTTTGGGGCTCTGTGGATCCAAAGCTGGGTAAAGCAATCTCTTTCCCTGAGACATAGTCTAGTAAGAGAGATAAACTATATGCACTTACATGAGGAAAAACAAAAGACCAAGGCCCAAGGTTTTTGGAATGAGCCCATGTTGGGTATTTTCTTTTCCCCTCCAGATCTACTTTTTCTACCCTTTTCCTTACCTCTCCCTGTCCAGAGATGCTGATCTGTATAGATTGGAAGCCAGAAGATAAAGGCACCTGTGAAAATGTTGGCAAGATGACAAGGAAATTGGTAAATATGCTCAGGCTTTTATTCCCAGGACTCCCTCTTCTGATGTTGCCTTGGCCTGGCCCTGTTGCAGAAGATCTGTTCCTCTCTATGGGCCTGCTCTACAGGATTCTCTCTCATTCTAGTTTGCAGCAACCATTCCTTCCCCTTATCTCTTCTAGCCTAGTGGTAGTAGTAGCCGCTTCTAGTCTCGGGTTCCTACACTCTCTTGTAGTCCTCTTCACCCCACCTATGCTTTAATTAAACCCTTTGTAAATAAACCCTCCTTAAATGATCCTAATTTGTGTATGCCATCTGTTTCCTGTTGGGATCCTGCCTGATACAACACCTGGCCAAATTATATTCATCCTCTATAACTAAGCTCATACAAAAACAAGGAATAGCAAGGAGTGGTTTACATGAAGGCTGTGGCACGTTTTCACAGAGGACTATGAGTAATTCAGTACCACCAGAAAATAAGTTATAAGACTAGACATGGCAGTTCAGTTGAAGGTGACAAGGAGTTAATATGAGACACGAGGTTCTCTTGATCTGGCACCTTAGCATCTTAAACTTACGTCTGAGGGATAAAGGCAGTTCTTAAAGGACGCTGATTAGTTAAGTGGTTTAGAATCTTGAATATAACTTCTACCCAATATAGAGATTTAAGACAGTGGTTAAGGCATAAAGTTAGCAACATAGAAACCAGTTAGGAAAAATTTACCACAACCTAAAGAGATGGCAATTTGAACCAGATTTTTTTTTTTTTTTAAGTTTTAAGTTCAGGGGTACATGTGCACAATGTGCAGGTTTGTTACATAGGTAAATATGTGTCATGCGGTTTGTTGTACACATTATTTCATCAGCCAGGTATTAAGCCTGGTATCCATTAGTTATTTTTCCCGATACTCTTCTTCCTCCCACCTTGCATCCTCCAACAGGCCCCAGTGTGTGTAGTTCCCCTCAATGTGTCCAAATTGAACCAGATTCATGGTACTTGGGATGTATATGATAAATCTTTAGAAGGTAAAACATCAATAGACCTGGATATTCAAATATTAGGGATGTCAAGGAATAAAATAAAACCACCAGAGGTTTAAAAATTACAAAATTAAGTGCTATGGCTTGAATGTTTCCTCTAAAACTCATGTTGAAATATAACTGTCATTGCAACAGTATTAAAATATAGGACCTTTAAGAGGTAAGACCTTTGGCCGGGCACGGTGGCTCACGCCTGTCATCCCAGCACTTTGGGAGGCCGAGGCGGGCGGATCACCTGAGGTCGGGAGTTCGAGACCACCCTGACCAACATGGAGAAACCCCATCTCTACTAAAAAAATACAAAATTAGCTGGGCATGGTGGCATGTGCCTGTAATCCCAGCTACTCAGGAGGCTGAGGCAGGAG
>NC_045445.1:104639077-104655920 GCF_002776525.5 Piliocolobus tephrosceles | reverse complement strand
AGAAGTAAGACCTTTAAGAGGTGATTAGTTCATGAGGACTTCTTCCTCATCAATTGATTAATGCCATTATAACAGGAGTGGACTAGGTAGCCCAAGGGTTTGGCCCTCTTTTTCGCACTGTATCTTGTGCACTCTCACCTTCTCTCACCATGTGATGCCTTCCACCATGGGATGATGCAACAAGAAGGATTTTGCTACAGGCGGACCCTGAATCTTGGACTTCCCAGCCTCCAGAACCATGAGCCAAATTTATTTTGTTAATAAATTGTCCAGTCTCAGGTATTCTGTTCTAATAACACAAAATGGACTAAGACATTTAGTCGATTAACTTCCTATGCAAAGGAAAGCATGCCTTTGAAGAAACGCACTGATATCTTCACCAAGAGAAAAAAAATAGTTTTTAAATACCAGAAAGCAGGTTTCATAGTGGTTATACTAATTGAGGATTAAAAACTAGCACTCTGGATAACACAGAATGAATCCATAGGTCTCACAAGGTTGGTTTACTCAATTCCTATTATTCATTGGCAAGGAAAGCATCATCAGTTAGGTCCAGTCAGTGTTTGGCTTACCAGGGGCACTCAAACAGTGTGGTTTTAGTTTTTTGAAAAGAAAAATACTTCAGCTGGTTATAGACAGTTGCAATGACGCACAACATTTAGTTTTGGTATTTCCTAGGCAAGTGCTGCTGTACTTAAAATATTTTCCTTTGGTAATGAGGGCACTGGGGAGGAGGACATGGGGGAAGGGAAGGTGATGAAAGCATTGAAGATCCTCTCAGGTTACTGCCTTCCATGATGAGTCGGATAAGAATACCATTGACTGTGGTCCTGAATACACCCCTCCAAAAAAAAAAAGGTTATGGGTAGGCAGGTGATGATAAAGAAAATCAGACATCTTGGCCATAGTGAATTTGAAATACCAGTCAGATAGACAAGTCTGCAATACAGAAGCTCTGAAGAAGGGCTTGAGATACAGCTCTGGCAGCCAGCATTGCTGAAGAAGAGCATGAAGAAAGGCAGTGGGCAAAGAAAGATTGTGATGGTTAATTTTACATGTCAACTTGGCTGGGCAAACAATGCCCAGATATTCAGTCAGACATTATTCTGGATGTTTCTTTGAAGGTGTTTCTGGATGAGATTAACATTTAAATTGGTAGACTTTCCCTCCACAATGTGAGTGTGCCTCATCCAATCAGCTGAAGGCCTGAATTGAAGAAAAGACCGACTCCCCCCAAGCAAAGAGGATCTGGCCAGCCGATGGTTTTCTGACTTGAATTGCAACATCAGCTCTTCCCTGGGTTTCCAGTCTGAAGGAATTCAGACCTGAACTGTAGATTTTGAGCTTGCCAGCCTCCATAATCACATGAGTCTATTCCTTAAGTGGCTCTATATATACACACATCCTACTGGTTCTGTTTCTCTGAAGAACACTGACTAACACAGACATCCATCCCTCAGCCTTTTACTACTTACATTAAAGTATGAAAATAACTATTTTCAGGTAGAATGAAAACATCTTTCCTTTCCTGACAGGAATAGAGATCCTTCACAGCAGGACACAGATATTGGTCAAGCTTATACCACCCACCCCTAACCCTGGCCCTCATCCAGAATATGGGGAACCAGTTTTCTGTTGCTTATAATTTAACTCTAGTGATACTGACACTAGATAATGACTCTGGTGATAGGACTATTAAGGCTCCTCCTGACTGGCCATCGGACTTCTTCTAAGGGAAAAAAAAAGAGACACTAACTCTAAAGGGATTGATGAAAGAAAATAGGGCCAGCTTCTTCATATCTTGTCCCTGCAAAGGTAAAGCATAGTTCTGGGTGCTGTCCTCTTGAGGAGAAGTTTTAGCATCTCCAGACTCACTCCATTTCATAAGGCTGAAAAGAAACCCTGAGTGGGCGCCTGCTTGAGAACCACTGACCTAGGATACTTCTTCCCAAACTCTAACATGCATATGAATCACTTGGGGACCCTGTTACAAAGCAGATTCTGATTCAGCAAGTCCTGAGTAAGGCCTGAGCATCTACATTTCTAGGAACCTCCTGAGTTATGCCTATCCTGTCAGTTCATGGTCCCCAGTTTAGTAGCAAAGTTCTAAAGAGCAGGAGGTTACAAATGCCTAATTGACTTCTTTACAAAAATCAGGATAACTTTTTGAAGAATTAGGCAACAAGCTTCACGTGGCCCAATGGAAGGCTCTGAGTAATAATTGTTCTCTTGATAGTTGTCTTCTGTGCACACATTTATTTTGGGGGACCTTGCCGGTAAGAGTCATTTGTTAAGGACTAGTCTCTTGTCCATCAGGAGGGAGAAGGTGAGATAAGGCATGTCAGCAATTCCTCGTGTGTCTTGTCTTCGTAAAGTTTTTCTTTTTTTTTTTTTTTTTTTTGTCGAGACTGAGTCTTGCTCTGTTGCCCAGGCTGGAGTGCAGTGGCGCGATCTCGGCTCACTGCAACCTTTGTCTCCCAGGTTCAAGCAATTCTCCTGCCTCATCCTCCCAAGTAGCTGGAATTACAAGCACCCACCACCACGCCTGGCTAATTTTTGTATTTTTAGTAGAGACGGAGTTTCACCATGTTGGCCAGGCTGGTCTCAAACACCTGACCTCATGATCCGCCCGCCGCAGCCTCCCAAAGTGCTGGGATTACAAGCGTGAGCTGCCGCGCCCAGCCCTGAAGTAATTTTTACAGGTTTAAAACTATGTACACAGAAGCCTGGCTATTATGTGCTTGGCCTCACCCTCTTTGACCAGCACTAGATATTGCTCTCAATCAGGGTCTCTGCAAGTTAAACAAACTGATTGTGAACAATCACAGTTAGCAAGTACCATTTATGGTGAATTCCCCTCCTCCTGGCTCAACATCTAAATGTAAACATACCTCTATTATTTTCCATCAGTACTGTCATTGACAGGAATAGAACCCCACAACCATTATCCAATTACATTTATTTTTCTTGCTAATGAGTTTGCACTAGCAGCAACGGTCTACCCAGGATCCAACTTATATCCCTGGTTCCATTCATACCAGATTCAACTTCCATTACGTGTGAAGTCACCTTTCCAAGCTACAGGCTTGCTTACTGCTTGTGGGATGTCGGGAACTTAGGAGACTGGATGTTTTGAACCCACCTCCAGTGAAAGGTTCTATTGGGATGGATATGATTTGATGCACTGTGGAACGTGCTCCAGGAGAGGGATCCACTCACCTGAAACTCCACATTTTTATGAAGAAGTGGAGAGGAGAGAGGGAATACCCAGTCTTGTAAATATCAATTAAAAATTCTTGAGCTCACAAAGTCAGAAAAATATATTCCTGATAGGAGGAACATGCCATTCTCAAACATCAGGCAGGCAGGGAAGTTTGTATATCCATGCCAGAACCAGGTAGGGAAACAGCATTTCCTAAGCTACCTATGGTAGTGGGGAGGGGAGCTACTTACAGTGGGTCAGTGCGTGAGTGGGTGAGTGGGTGAGCGAGTGAGTGGGTGGGTGGGTGTGCAAAGGGAGCTATCTATAGGAGTGGGGCAACCTGGGCTGTCGCCTCTAAAAATTATTTTAAGAGGTCCACAGTGTAGACACAAGCTCTGTGGGATGGTATAATTAATCCATAAGTAATTAAAGAACATGAGCCTAAGGTAGGTAGCTTCTTAAACCAAAACATAGTGGGGCAGGGTGGAAACCAAATGAAAAAAGAATTGAAAGAAAATAAAAGACTAAGAAAAACCAACACCAGGCCCAGCGCAGTGGCTCACGCCTGTAATCCCAGCACTTTGGGAGGCCGAGGCGGGCGAATCACAAGGTCAGGAAATCGAGATCATCCAGGCTAACACGGTGAAACCCCGTCTCTACTAAAAATAGAAAAAATTAGCCGGGCGTGGTAGCGGGCGCCTGTAGTCCCAGCTACTCGGGAGGCTGAGGCAGGAGAATGGCGTGAACACGGGAGGCGGAGCTTGCAGTGAGCCCAGATAGCGCCACTGTACTCCAGCCTAGGCGACAGAGTGAGACTCCGTCTCAAAACAAAAAGAAAAGAAAAGAAAAACCAACACCTGTCATGTCTTGACTTTAGAAATCAAACATAAGTGAGTGGAGAATCTTAGTTCTGTCCATTCGAAACCAATTCAGCAGTCAATTAAAGCTTTAGAGATAGCATAGATACATCTAGAAAGAGTCAGAATCTAACAGAACATGAACCAACTCAAGAAAACACAGAAACTATTAGAGTCCTGGTTGATACCATAAGAAAAGAAACAAAGTGGCTCCAACTGGAGAGAATGCTGTACCCAGCACTGTCCCAACTCGGGAGAAGGTTGACTAACTGATCTTGTTTTAAAACATAGGAGTAAATATTTGATAGACTTGGAAAATACACAAAAACTAAGCACTAGAGGTAAGGTAAAATTATCCCAAATCCCTCAACGCAAAGAGAATTTGTGTTAGATTCCTTCTGCTCTTTTGCTTAGGCACATTATTGTCTCTTTCTAAAGATTGGGATTATGATATATAACAGTATCATGCAGTACTATTTGAATTCTAAAACTTTTGTGAAGTATCAAATAATTAAAATTGAACATAGGCTGCAAGACTTATACTGAAAATAAACAGGTTTTTCTTCCATGCTCCACCTTAACATTTCATAAGTTTACTTATTATAGAAGATGAATATTAGCACTCTTATACAATGCCAGTTTCTCTCTCTTTTAATATTATATAAGTTTCTGGTTAAACCAGTATTTAATATTTACCTTTATGATTACTATGAGTCACTGCTAAGCCAAGTGGTACATATGATTATGAGTCCTTGTTGATATTCTTCTACCTCATTCCTGGAATTTGCCTGGCTTTTCTTCTTTTTTTTCATCAGTTATATATTTATATAGGTTCAAAGGAAATAATTTGGAAATTCAACATGTCTTACAAGACTTACAATTTAGTTATCAGTCATCAGTGGAGAAAAACCTTTTTGAACTAAAAAACACTACTATTATATTGCTTCAGTTTTGTGTATTGAAACAGATGCCTATACGTTTTCAATTCTTTCCAGAATTGCCAAGTCCCCAAAAATATTATTTGATGATGTATTATACACATTTCAAAGCCCCATTTCTCTTATACTACATGTTCAGAAGTAGACATGCTTTCAGGAGATATTGATGATGTACCCTTTGTCAATGGGGCAGAGGAAGAGAAGGAAGGAAGGAAAGGCAGGTCTTTTTCTTGCTTGGCATTCATTTTCAACATTTCTTCTTTCTGAGAGATTTCTTTTCCATCGAGACTTACATACATGTTCTGAGCAATAGTCCTAAGTCCCCAAGTGGAGATGTCTGCTCATTGCTGAGTATTGGGTCAATGGCACCTCCTTGAGTATACCAGTATTTTCTGGGTTTTCCTTAACCGCTTCAGAATCCAAGTTCCAAAACACTAAGAAAATCTGAAGCCTTTTTGTGCATTTTTGTGCATCCACCTCAAATGAATCTTCAATTTTTGAATCACACTAGCGATTGCCTGATTCACTTTTTGCTTTACTTCCAGCAAAATCATTTTTAATTTGTAACCTTTTTTCCAAACTCTTCATCTCTGCGACTTGCAAATGTCTAGACATTCCCTTTTATCCCATACTGTGACATCAATACTGCTCCCTTTTTCCCCTTTCACTTTCTTTCAAGATTGGCTGGAGTTGCATGGTTTTCTCTTCCTTCTTCCCTTCACTTTGCAGTCTTCCAATCTGATCTTCAAGCAGAAGCTACATAATTTCCTATGGAACAAGACAATCTCTTCATGTACACTAAAAGGACAGTAAACCTCGGGATATTTTGCATGTTTGGATATGCAATATTTGAGTACTAAAGCCATGGTCACATGTATCTGCAAGGAAGTAGAATACCCTTTTTTTCCTATTTTCTACTGAAGACATTAAAGTCATTGCAATCTATGTCTTGTTTTCCACAAAAAAAAAAATATGAGTTTTCAATATCATCGTACTGAGGACAGCATCTTGAAATATTCTTTTTCTCAGCAGAAGTATTACAAGGCTCTGGATGAAAATTGGGAATCCGGGAAGGCCATGAAACAAAGAGGGCATTAGGTGCAGAAGGGGTGGTGCCCAGGGGAAAGGCTGGGCATCAAGAAGGTGCTACACCTCTGAGAAAAGTAGTAGAGGTGGTAAGGATAGAAGCTGTTGCAGCATTGCTCAGAGCATCCACTTGTCCTGCAGGGGGACAGTGCTGTCCAGAGGCCCCAGCATGGGTGTCAACTGTGGGGTTGGGTGCAGAAACCATCTCATAGAAGGGATGAAAAACTAGCTGCCTCAGCTATGGGACTTGCCAGCTTGGGAAACTCACCCACAAATGCCTTTTTTGTCTTATTTTTCATTACCTCACTTTCCTTCTATTATTAATTCTTTAGGTTCTATAATAGAACTCTAAAACTCTTAAGAATGCTACTTTCTACATAATCAAAATCTAATATTTTATCATAGGGGAAAAAATCCATGACTGGGCAATTATTTTGATTTTTTAAATTTTGATTTATTTGATATGACCCCAGAAGCCCAGGCAACAAAAGCAAAAATAGACAAATGAGACTGTATCAAATTTAAAAAGCCTCTGCACAGCAAAGGAAACTGAGTGAAGAGATAATCTATGAAATGGGAGAAAATATTTGCAAACCACACCTCTTATAAGGAGTTAATATCCATAATATATAAAGAAATAGATTCAATACCAAGAAAATAAATAACCCAATTTAAAAATAGGCAAAGGACTTGGATAGACATTTCTCCAAAGAAGATATACTAAGGGACAACAAGTATACAAAAAAGTGTTCAACCCCACTAGGAAAATGCAAATTACCAATACTTAGGAAAATGCAAATTAAAACCATAATGAACTATCATCTCATACCCGTTAGGATGGTTATTGCCAAAAAGACAAAAGAGCAAGCGTTAGTGAGGATGTGGAGAAAAGGGAACCCTTGTACACTAAGAATGTAAGTTAGTACATCCATTATGAAAAATAGTATAGGGTTTTCTCTAAAAAAAACTAAGACTAGAATTACTATATGATCCAAAAATCCCACTTCTGAGTCCATATCCAAAAACTGAAGTCACTATGTTGAAGAGATATCTTCACTCCCATGTTCAATGCAGCATTATTCCAATAGCCAAGATACGGAATCAACCTAAGTGTCTTATTAATAGATGAATGGATTTTAAAAATGTGCTACATATACACAATGGAATACTATTTGGCCCTTACAAGGAAGGTAATTCTGTCATTTATGACAACATGGATGAATCTGGAGAACGTTATGCTAACTGAAACAAGCCAGGCACAGAAAGAAAAATACTACATGATCTCAATTCCATGTGTAGCCTAAGGAAGTTGAACTCCTAGAAGTATAGAGCACAATGGTGGTTACCAGAGGCTGGGAGAAGTGAAAGAGAGATGGGAAGATGTTGGTTAAGGGGTACAAAAGTTCCAGTTAGGCAAGAAGAATCAGGTTGAGATCTATTATGTAAAAGTGATAGATGTGAGGTGATGGACATGTTAGCTTGATTTAAGTATATCAAAGTGATATCTATACTTCCATGTCTACTGTAGCACTATTCACAATACCCAAGGTATGTAATCAATGAAATATTCATCAACAGATGAATGGATAAAGAATGTGGTATATATACACAATGGAATATTATTCAGTCATAAAAGAGAATGAACTGGATGGAACTGGAGTGCATTATGTTAAGTGAAATAAGCCAGACACTGAAAAACAAATACTGCATGTTCTCATATTTTGAAGCTAAAATAGGATATCTCATGGAGGTAGAAAGTAGAATGGTGATAACCAGAAGCTGGGAAGGGAAGAAGGATGGTAGAGGATGAAGAGAAATTGGTTAAAGGGTATAAAAACACAGATAGAAGGTGTAAGTTCTAGTATTTGATGATACAGTAGGAAAACTGTAGTTAATGATAATGTACTGTATATTACAAAATAGCTAGAAGAGAAGAGTTATAATGATCCCAACACAAAGAAAAGATAAATATTTGACATCTCAATTACGCTGATGGATCATTATACATTGCAGACAGGTATCAAAATATCACATGTACCCCCCAAAATATATGCCAATTAAAAATGATGTTTAAATGTAATTTATGCATATCTTGTTAAGATTTTAAAGACCAAAAACACCCTTCAGTGTTAAACTCAAGAAACTTTTCATTATTTTAATGCAATTCAATTGTATTAAAAGGAAAGCCATTAAGTATCCACTATGTGTAAAGAATTATGCTCCCAGGGCAAGAGATACAGAGATGAATAAGGCATAGTCCTGGCCTGAGAAGGTTCTTTCATGTTACTCTCAACAAGCAAATGAGTAACCTATCGAACGAAAGATCTATAATAATCATAATGTTGTATTCCAGCAAATGATTACCAAAAATATTTTTCATGATTTATAGTGAAAAAGCTATGTTTTTTAAAAAGCTGGCAGAAAATACTTAACAATTTAGAAGTATGCTGCAGTAAGTACACCTTCAACTTATTACAGGTCTCCACAGAGTAACAGCGGTTCTGGCGGGAAAGAAAGGCATAACCCTCCGACAATCAATAAATTTCAGAGTTAAAGTTATCATTTTTAGAAAGCAATGCATGGCCTAATGCAGTTTACTTTACATCCAAAAATTAGCTTGATTTAATCATTCTATGATGTATACATATATCAAAACATCATGCTGTGCCCTGTAAACATATACAATTATCAATTAAATAAAAGTTTTAAAAAATGATTGCAAAAAATCTAGTGTTTTGTTTTCTTGGAGCCACCTCTCCTGCAGCCCTCAGTTTTTCTTTCGCAGCTCACTGGATGTTGATCTGGTAAGGTAATGCAAGCTTGTTAGAGTCCCACCAACTGTCATATCAATAGGTTTTCTCTAGGAATTTTGCTTTTGGAGATGTTGAGCAAGCCCTATCTCCAGTGCAGGATGGAAAGGAAGAGAAAAAAGCCCAATGGCCAGCATCATTAGGGTGAGCTTGAGAAAGGATTGTGAGTCTCCCCATTCGATTAGGAATATCTTCATTTCATCATTCCTCTCAATGTGGCAGGTGAGGGATCAAGTCCTATTGTGTTTAATGCCCTGAAATGTAGAGCTTCTGTGGTACAATGTTTCCTCAGAACAAGCCTCCAGATTCCAGTGCCATTCTGGGATAAGTGGTCTCCAGGATTCATAGGAGAGGGAAAGGGGGCTGGGAGATTAATGAGTTCATTATACAGACTTTTTAAACAACTCCTTTATTTTCGCCACTACGACTCATCTTCTGAGGTACAGTGTCTTGTCTGAAGCATTTTCCTGTCAGCAGACCAAATCAGAATATTTTTCATGGCATCCCTTCTGCCAATATCTGCTATTAGAAAGGAGACAGAAGAGCTGATAACATTTCTTTCCTAGCTTTCAAAGATGTGTTGATATTTTTCCACTGTCGTCTCCTCTCCCATCTTCTTTCTGCCTGTTGCTTTACAGAACCAAATTAAAATGAGAAACAGGAATTCCTTAAAAGTATTAACCCCCAAAGACAAATAGCTCCAATCCAATACGTTTAAGCATAAATCTACCCTTTTCCTTGGGTTCTGTGAACTTTAACCTAGCAAAATTGTTTTAACTTAAGTTTGTATTTTGGAATACAAACAGCTTGACATTTTACTTCTCAAATTAGTATATTTACTGTTCCTCCCTCTTCCCCTCCCTTTTTTCCAACAACCTGATTGTTATTGATTACCTTGTCCTTCTTGGTTTTAATGGTATAAAATTAAATATAAATGCTATCATAGCAAACAATGTCACCCCTCAGCTATAAAAGATGAGAAAATCAGCATATGTATAAACTCTGATAATGTAGAAATGACCATTACTTCCCAGCATCCTTCTCCTTTTCATTCTAGGTTTACTGGTTACAAAATAGAATGTGAATGTCCAAATTTATTTGAAACAATCCTTCAAGCACATTTGATTTTGTAAGTTATTTTGCCATAGTTTTTTCAGTAATTTTATCTGATTGAATTTAATGTTTAATCATTTCTAAGGAAAGGGCTCATTCCCTGAGATCTAGAATGCTCATTAAAATATATTTGTAGATATTTCTTTTGTTCAACTAAGGGCAAGCAAAGAACTCAAGAAAATAAAGCATCACCCAAGAATTTCATATGCAGCAACTACTCTTCGAGAAGTAGTGAATACTAAAGAATGAAGGCAATCTTTTTTTTTTTTTTCTTTTTTTGAGACAGAGTCTCGCTCTGTCGCCCAGGCTGGAGTGCAGTGGCTTGATCTGGGCTCACTGCAAGCTCCGCCTCCCGGGTTCACGCCATTCTCCTGTCCCAGCATCCTAAGTAGCTGGGACTACAGGCACCACCACCACGCCCGGCTAATTTTTTGCATTTTTTTTTTTTTTTAATAGAGACGGGGTTTCACCGTGTTAGCCAGGATGGTCTTGATCTCCTGACCTTGTGATCCGCCCGCCTCGGCCTCCCAAAGTGCTGGGATTACAGGCGTGAGCCACCGCGCCCGGCCGAAGCCAATCTTTTTATCCAGAAAGCTTTAAAACTAGAAGACCATACCATGACCTAGGAAGAGACAATTTCAATAAGATTATTACATTTTGATGATGAACATCCTATGTCCAAAACCAAAATGAATTTTTGGGCAGTCAGGCAAAAAGACTGTCATTCACAAGAGAAAGAGAAAAAATTTGAAGCTATAGATTAATGCTTAATTTGAAACCATTAAAAGTACGGAATGGTGGCCCAGAAGTAAAGGGATAAAAAGAATTTAAAAGGATGAGTGAGAAAAGAAATAGGGGCGCTCCAAAATATGCAGTTTCATTTCTTTCTTATTTTTCTTTCCTATTCCTTGCTGTAATTTCAGCAATGCCTACCTTCTTCTACATTTCCTCTTAATTTGTGTTTTTTTCTTCTATTTAAAGTGTGAGCTGGTAGAGCTCAGAAAATATCGGCCGGGCATGGTGGCTCATGCTTGTAATCCCAGCACTTTGGGAGGCCGAGGCAGGTGGATCACTTGAGGTCAGGAGTTTGAGACCAGCCAGTGCAACACGGTGAAACCCTGTCTCTATCAAAAATATAAAAAATTAGCCAGGTGTGGTGGCACCTGCCTATAATCCCAGCTACTCGGGAGGCTGAGGCAGGAGAATCGCTTGAACCCAGGAGGCAGAGGTTGCAGTGAGCTGAGATCACGCCACTGCACTCCAGCCTGGGCGAGAGAACGAGACTCCATCTCAAAAAAATCAGAAAAGAAAATATGGGTTTTCCTGGGTCAGTATATTTTCCGTGAGCTCTTATACATCTACTTTTGCTATTGTTTTAGAGAGATAATTGCTTTAAATTTTCTTTTTTAGGATAAAATATTTTAGTTTTTATTTTCTCCATGACAATATTTTTTTTGTATTAGTCTGCCACAAGGTATTCCTATGAAAATCATCTGTTTTTTTTTTTTCTTTTTTTAAAAGGTCTAGGGGTGTTTTCGTTTTTTTTTTTTTTTTTTTTTTTTTTTTTTTTTTTGAGAAGGAGTTTCACTCTGTCGCCCAGACTGGAGTGCAGTGGCATGATCTCAGCTCACTGCAACCTCTGCCTCCCGGGTTCAAGCAATTCTCCTGCCTCAGCCTCCTGAGTAGCTGGGATTACAGGCACCCGCCACCATGACCAGCTAATTTTTATGTTTTTAGTAGAGATGGGGTTTCGCTATGTTGGCCAGGCTGGTCTTGAACTCCTGACCTCAAGCGATCTGCCCACCTCAGCCTCCCAAAGTGCTGGGATTATAGGTGTCAGCCACCATGCCTGGCCGCTGTTTCCTTTTTAATTACTCATCTTTAGTTCAGAAAAGCTTTTTCTGCCAGTCAAAGTCATTTGCAGATTTATGGTGGATGGATTAGGTCCCATTCCAAACAAGGAAAATTTTATCCAATGGGTATAGACTTAGCATAAGGAACACCTCTATGACTACCTCTTCTCCCAACAGCCACATGGACAAAATGTGGCTTGTCTGTGTGCATTTCTGTTCAGCTTCACCAGCTTTTCCCTCTAAGAACCAGGAAACCTTTGGCAGCCAGGCTGCGTTTCCCATTTCTACTACTGCAATCAAGGAATTTATGTTTAGGGTGTGTTTATCACCATAGAGAAATGAGTTTTGTCAGCCCTTACTGAAATCTACAGCCATGCAAATTCTCTTTCCATTTCCTCCCATATGTATTCCAGTTTGATGATCACTTTGAGCACTCATTCCACTTATTTTGTGGTTTGGGTTTTTAGTGAAAGCAGAAGTCCACTAAGATGGAAAACTCATCTTTTTCTGCCTCCTGGGTATGTCTGGATGATTTCCAAGAGGACAGGGAAATGCTAACTTTACAACTACATATTCAAGCCAAAATATCTCCAGAACAAAATATCTTGATGATCTTTTGGGAAGCTGAAATAATACAGGGTTCACAGGTCTCTTCCTCTTATATATCCTCACATTTTACCCAGCTTCTACGACACAGCAAGTACCAGAGAAAACGAATGTCTATATAATCCAGCCAAGCTTTTGAATTAAGAATTTTTCTTTGGTTTATGTATGTATTTTTTAGATACCTTGAGAAAGCAAGTAGTTCGGGCAAGGGTCACTTTGGGGCAGGGAACCCATATACACTTCTCTCCACTTAGCACACTTAACTGCCATCAAAATTCTGTATGTCTTTACAACTCTGAATCATATAACATCTGATGGAATTGTGTTCTCACAAAATTTTTCCTATCCAAAGAAGGGCCAGGAAGGAAAAAGATTACTGTACTCCTGATTGTCAGGTCTTCAGTATACAGTGATATTACAGGATGATGCAGGAACTGTACCCTATTATAATGGGGGCTGTTGGGAGCAAGCCCCCCAAAATCCGGCCATAAACTGGCCCCAAAAACGCCATAAACAAAATCACTGCAGCACTGTAACATGTTCATAATGGCCCTAACGCCCACGCTGGAAGGTTGTGGGTTTACAGGAATGAGGGCAAGGAACACCTGGCCCGCCCAGGGCGGAAAACCGCTTAAAGGCATTCTTAAGCCACAAACAAAAGCCTGAGCAATCTATGTCTTTAAAGGCGTGTTCCTGTAGCAGTTAACTAGCCCAACCTATTCATTTAATGTGGCCCATCCCTTCATTTCCCATAAGGGATACTTTTAGTTAATTTAATATCTATAGAAACAGTGCTAATGACTGGTTTGCTGTTAATAAATATGCGGGTAAATCTCTGTTTGGGGCTCTCAGCTCTGAAGGCTGTGAGACCCCTGATTTCTCACTTCACACCTCTACGTTTCTGTGTGTGTGTCTTTAATTCCTCTAGCACCGCTGGGTTAGGGTCTCCCCAACTGAGCTGGTCTGGCCTCTAAAGGGATATCATGTTTAGGGCCCCTAAAGCTGGCAACTGGCCCTTAAAGGGATATCATGTTGGGGATGCCTAAGGATCTGGGTTCATCAGGGTTTCTGGTTTCCAAACATAATTCAATCACTATTTGAACCTCTACACGTCACACTAGATTTGGAGAAGAGGAAAGTACCTTGTCTATTTAAGCTGAACAGGCCTAATAAGAGGTCACTTCCAACACAGAATGTTGCTGAAGATGAGTCTTTAAGAGTAGGGAGGACATGGGTGGGAAAGAAAAAAATGAAAGATGATAGCCTAAAGTTAATTTATCTTCTTTCTGGGAAACTCAGGTTAATAGAGACCCATTAAAAACAAACAAAAAACTTAAAGGCAAAGGCTTATGTGCCACTAATGTTTAAGGAAAGTATCATCCCACAGAAAGAAAGGTAAGGAGGGAAAGCTGAGGAAGGTATATTACTAAATTTGAGCAATTGGTTCTATGAGATTGCCCTATTCGGTATCAAGAGCGACTGTCTTCCCAGAGGCTGTATAAAGAGCTACTTCTCAGAGCAGTGTGCTTGTGGAAGAAAGAGGAAGAATTTGTCTACCAGCTGCTTTTCATTGTTTAAAATTTCAGCCCATACCAAATCATCTCTCCTGTGCTATTGTGATCCTCCTAGGCCTCAGCATCAAGCATGCCCCAGGAGCGAGAGATAAGCACTCTGCGGCTTAGGTATAGAGCTGCTATCAGGTTGCACCTACATGAAGTTGGAATCCTTGTAGATTTCATGACTGGCCCTTTGCTCCAGCAACATCTGCTGCTGCAAAGGGAACATAATGATAAAAGGATCAGTCCATCCAGAAGCCATAACAATTTTAAATTATATGTATCAAACAGAGCCTAAAAATACATAAAGCAATAACTGATAGAGATGAAGTGAAAAGCAGACAAATTCCCAACTATAGCTAGGGACTATAACACTCCCCTCTCAGTGACTGATAAAACTACTAGACAGAAATTGGCAAAGATATAGAAGAGGCGAGCAACTCAACCAATAGGATCTAACTGACATATATAAAACACACCACTGCACCATTCACCAGTAGAATATTTTTCCTGCAAATGCTCACCATTCACCAAGATAGACCATATGCTTGGCCATAAAACAAATTTAAAAGAATGAAAGTCATACAGAGTGTTGTTCTCCAACCATAATGGAATGAAACTTAAAGAAAACATGGATGTCTCTAAATATGCAGAAAATAAACATACTTCTAAATAAACTATGGATAAAATATGAAGTTAAGGCAAATAAAAATACACTATGCAGAAGTTAATGAAAATGAAAATGCAATATATTAAATTGTAGGTGATGCAGCTCAAGCAATGCTAAGAGAGAGATTTATAGCACTATAGGTTTATATTAGACATGAGAAAAGGTCTTAAAACAATCTAACTTGTTACCTCAAGAAACTGGAAAAAGATAAAGTAAACCCAAATCGAGCAGAAGGAATAAAATATCAGCAGAAATCAATGAAATTAAAAACTAGAAAACAATAGAGAAAAAAATATGTGCAAGAAAAATCTGGCTCTTTGAAAAAAGTCAATAGAATTGATAAACTTCTAACAAGACTGATAGAGAAGAGACACCATCACCAATATCAGGAATAAAATAGGAGACATCAATATTAATCTTGCAGCCATCAAAAAGATAACAAGCAGATACTACAAATAACTTTTTGTTCATGAATTTGTCAACTTAGAAGAAACAGATCAATTTCGCAAAAGCTACTAAAACTCCATCAAGATGAAACAGATTAATATGAGTAGCCGTGTGACAATTAAAGACATCGAATCTATAATTTAAAAGCTTATAAAGAAGAAATCTCCAGGACCAAATGATTTGCTGGAGAATTCAACCAATAATTTAAAGAAGAATTAACACCAGTATTTCACAATCTCCTCTATTTTATGAGGCCAGTTATTACCTGATACCAAACCAGAAAAATGTGTATTCTGCATTTATGGTCATTATGCTTCCCATATTAAGTGAAACCGTTAGTTTCCTAAGGCTGCTGAAAACAAACAAAAAAAAGCACCACAAACTGGGTGGCTTTCAACAGAAATTTATTCTCTCACAGCTCTAGAGGCTAGAAGTCTGAAATAAAGATGTCAGCAGGATCATGCTCTCTCTCTCTGAAGGTTCTAGGGGAGAATCTGTTCCATGTGTTTTGTTGTCTTCTGATGTTAGCAGCAATCCTTGCTGATACTTGGTTTGTAGACCCATCGCTCTACTCTCTCTGTTATCACTTGGCATTCTCCTTTGTGTGTGCATTTTCCTTCTCTCATAAGAACAGTCATTGGATTAGGACTCACCCTAATCCAGTGAGGTCTCATTTTAACTTGATTACATTTTCAAAGACCCTATTTCCAAATATATTCAATTCATGGGTGCCAGAAGTTAGGATTTCAACATACTTTTCTGGGGGACATAATTCAACTCACAGCACCATCTGAATACGTACAACAGCATTTGAAGAAAAGCTTTGTTTAATTTGATTTCATTAATTAAAAAAAGAAGAGGCACCGATTGTTGATGCCAAATTTAAAGATTTGCTTTTAACAGAAATCACATCTATATAACCATCACAAACAATCAACATACTCCAAAATGCAATTACAAATGCAATCCTGTTATCAGGAGCAATGTTACTGCAAGCAAAGGAAATGTGAACAGTTGTCCATTTCAGTTGCTTTAGCTATGGCTTCAATGATTGTTTACAACCATCTACTTGCAGTGCCTGAATGTCATCAAGAGACTGTTCATAAATTCCTTTCATTCTGAGGTGGCTGAACTGCAGGCATTTAATATCTCACTCTCTCCTTCACAGACTCACACTTTCTCATCTTCACTCACCAAGCAGCAAGTGTATCTATCAGTCAAACAGGAAAACAGAAGCCACTTCAAGGATTTGCAACAGGTGAAATTTAACACAATAAATTCTTCACAAATAATAGAGTAAATGAGAAGCAAACATAGGGATGAGGCAATGTAGAAATGAGGAAAAACAGGAACTGACTATAATTCTTAACCTAGAAGGTCAAAGGAAAGAAGCAATTCTCAGAGCCCAGGGGGAGTTGAAAGAGGCTGGAAACATAGCAGAAATTGGGTTTCAGGAAGGAATGGAACCATTGCCAAAGCTGTACCTGAGGCTAAGAAGGCGATGGAGAGAGATCGTAACTTCTCCCCACCCTCCAATCTGATCTCTGACCCTTGTCTCCTATTGGTCAAATCCACCCAGATATCACCTTTGTAGAGGCCAAGGGAATGTAGCTTTATGAGGAAGGGCAGAGCAAGAAAAGGGCAAGAAGTCCGTCGGGAAATAATGCCTGGGTCCTGCACATCTTTTTTTTTTTTTTTTTTTTTT
>NC_045445.1:104617356-104638677 GCF_002776525.5 Piliocolobus tephrosceles | reverse complement strand
TGTTTTCCATAATGGTTGAACTAGTTTACAATCCCACCAACAGTGTAAAAGTGTTCCTATTTCTCCACATCCTCTCCAACACCTGTTGTTTCCTGATTTTTTAATGATTGCCATTCTAACTGGTGTGAGATGGTATCTCATTGTGGTTTTGATTTGCATTTCTCTGATGGCGAGTGATGATGAGCATTTTTTCATGTGTCTGTTGGCTGTATGAATGTCTTCTTTTGAGTCCTGCACATCTTACTCCTCTCACCAAACTTTACTCAGGCAACTCTTCTACCAGTGACACTTTTTGTATTGCCTTTTTATTGGCATGTGTGATGTCTAATATTCTACTGCCTATGTGTTTGCTGCTATGTAGAAGGAAGATAGCTCATATTTGTTGAATCCTGAAAACAAACAGACCCAGCTAATGAATTCATTGTTAAGTAACTAGGAATCACAGTTTAACGTGCTATTATACAAAAACCTCTTGTGAATTGCTATAGGTGTTTAGAAGTTTGTTTTTGTTGTTTTTTAGTAGAATTTAGAGGAACAGATTAGGATTTGGAAATGGAATGGGAACACATTTTTCTTATTTAAAGTAATAGCTCCTGCGCTTCCAAAATTCTCTGCCACCAAGTTTTGGGAAACAAATTAAGAGTCAGAAAATAAGAGATGCATGGACTTGCCTAAATCTGCTAACAAGTGTTTCAAATCAGGTCTGTAGAGCCCTCTTTCTAACTCTTGATTTATATTCCATTTCTTCCAAGATTTTAGAGATACCTATAGCCTAGACATTTTCTACTTGGATATATGCTAAGCCTTGCTTTTTTTTTTGAGACAGAGTCTCACTCTGTCGCCCAGGTGGGAGTGCAGTGGCACAATCTCAGCTCACTGCAGCCTCTGCCTCCCAGATTCAAGCGATTCTCCTGCCTCACTTTCCTGAATAGCTGAGACTACAGGCATGTGCCATCACGCCCAGCTAAGTTTTGTATTTTTAGTAGAAGCGAGGGTTTCACCACATTGCCCAGGCTGGTCTCGAACTCCTGAACTCAAGTGATCTGCCTGCCTCGGCCTCCCAAAATGCTGGGATTACAAGCATAAGCCACAATGCCCAGCGAAACCTTGCTTTTGATTACTATTTATAAAGCATTACTTTTTTTATCAGATTCATTTAAAACATCAGTAGGCAAATTAGGTTACCCACCCTACTATGAGTTAGATCATCACTACCTTGAGACCTAGATCTATTTGAAATTTTTTTTTTAAAGGTTACAATGTTTTCTGCTGTGAACTCCTGGCCTCAAGCAATTCTCCTGCCTTAGCTTTCCTAGTAGCTAGAACTACAGGCATGTGCCACCACGCCTCGCTCTTGTTACTGAATTCTTACATTCACATAAAACTTCACTTAAAGATGGAAGAGTGCTAAAAATTGTAATAATTTTTATTTTCTTTAAATCAAAGTTATACAAATTAAGAGAAAAATAACTAGTGTTTGGGTAGGATATTTATTCTATGAATAATGTCCTTTATCATGTTAAATGTATAAAAACAAAGTTTATGGAAAGGACAGTGATATACAATTTTATTTATGGTACAAAGCCAATAGAGTCATCATTCTTCATGAAAATGGTGAGCCTGATACTAGGAAGCCAGGAATATTCCAGACATGGCATTCCAATCACAGCCTTGCCTCAGTATTCTATGATTTCACAAAAGACAAAGGGCCAGTGTCAGTAGTCCCCTCTCTGCCAACACAACTGATAATATCAAAGAGAATAAACGTAACAGCAAGAAGGGTTTGGCCTCCAGTTATGTCAAAGAAGTTACAAAAACACACATGGAAAGCCCTGGTTCAAAGCATAGTATCAAACACCTGAAAGCAACATGTGGCAACTTGCAAGGTAGCTGCTGGTTCACAAATTGGACACCAACACAGCAGTGGGAGAGGAGGGAGGAGTACTCAGCGGAGAGACTCTTCCAAACAAAGGCTAATGGCATCTTCTAGGGATCATTTGGTGGGCTAGTCCTAGGTGGGCTCAGGTGCTCTATTTAACAATCATAGCACAATTACACAGCTATTTTCAAACACTGTGACTATAGTACCACCAATATGACACCTTTCAAGTCTCACATTTGAATTTCTCCAGCTGGGTTAAAAGCCATATCCCACACTAAGAGGATGTGACATAGTCTTGGCCACAGACTGGGTTCTAGAGGGTGAGTATCTGGAAAATGTGGTCAAACTAACTGCCACAGAACATACGTTAAGAAGTTGAGTAGGAATATACTAGAGGCCAAAAAATGTCAAAGCCTGGCTTTCTGCTAATACGTAGTTCCTCATTCCATAGACCCCGAGTCATTTTCATGTGCTAGGGAGAAAGATGACTAACATAGTTATCTGCCTCTTAAGAGTTATCACATCTAGTAACAGACTCTATTATATTGAATTTTAATGTTGGAATATGAAGTATTTACCAAGACCTGTGGCAATACAAAACAAATGTATGATGGTACTGCATGAAGTAGAGGGTATTCTGGCACTTGAGATTTATGTATTCTCTAAATATGACCAAATTGCTTGATACGCTGCCAGGTATTATCTAGCACACCCTTAGGTGTTAAAATGTCTCACTGGCTATTCATGCTCAGTAATATGAGCATGAACATGAGCAAGGATATGACAGCTCAGGCTGTCATAGGATCCAGAATTTACATCAAAAAAGCTAGACATTTAGAACAGTACGTTTCCATATGATATCTTGGGATGTGATGTAGGTTTTCCCAAGGCCCTGTGGAGCTCTGAAGCACAAAACTACTTGCAGGGAACAGAAGAAAGCCTCTTGGTGAGGACGAAATACTGCCTAATAGATTGAGCAAGCCCAAGACAAGTGAACATAGCATGGCTCCTGAGAACTGAGGTACCTCAGTTTACAACACTCCGAACTTTGGGATCCTGTTCCTTCTCAGGTGACAGAAGATTGGCCCATGCTATCAAATCCCAAGTATTCCTTCAGAGTAAGAAGCAACTAACAAAATGTACTTGAGGTTAACAGTGGATAGTCAACTTAGGTGATTAATTTCCTTAGATCAAGACATCCCAATATTCCAATATAAAAATAAAAAACAAAATACCAATGCCAATTTCCTGGTTTTGACATTGTACCAGAGTTATGTCAATGTGACTATTAGGAGAAATGGATGAAAAGTACATGGGACACTCTGTTCTATTTTTGCAACTTCCCAGGAGTCTATGATTACTTAAAAAGAAAATGGTTTTTGAAGTCAAGTAATAGAGTCAGAGATCTTGCCCAAAGTCACAGATCTTTTAAAAACTTATAATTAGATCCTAGGATAGAATAACTTGTTTGATTAACTAGCCTTACGAAACATGCTACCACAGTAGAGATCACCTTGGCCCATGAGCTACAGGCCAAAATAAGCAATCTATTACATTACAGGTTCTTAAGTTGGGAGTCTGTAATATTCATGGGGTTTTTTAGCTTGATGTAGAAAGCATTTGTCTTTATTTTTAGTAACCTCCAACTTAAATTTAATACTTCCTTTAGCTAATACATTCAAACCACAGCACCATTAGCAGAACCTGTGAATTTGTCACAATAGAAATCAGCTATTTTCATTTCACATTACCTTGTTGCAGATTTCAAATTATAACTTGTGCTAATCATTGTTTCAAAACTATGGTAGTAAATAGACTAGCCACCAGATCTTATATGACTGCTCTTTTTGTGTCCACAGATAGTAAAACATAGTTGCTCAACTATGGGTCAGCAAGATATTCAGCTACTAAAAAACAAAGTAGAAAGTTATTTCATGGGTAATCAAGGCAGTCACGTTGCTTTCCAGTACCCCCATCCACATTTTTTTTTTTTTTTTTGACATGGAGTCTTATTCTGTCACCCAGGCTGGAGTGCAGTGGCATCATCTCAGCTCACTGCAACCTCCGTCTCCCAGGTTCCAGTGATTCTCCTGCCTCAGCTTCCCGAGTAACTGGGACTACATGTACACACCACCATGCCCAGCTAATTTTTGTATTTTTAGCAGAGACGGGGTTTCACCATGTTGGCCAGGCTAGTCTCCAACTCCTGACCTCAGGTAATCTGCCCGCCTCAGTCTCCCAAAGTGCTGGGATTACAGGCGTGAGCCACTGCGCCCAGCCTACAATTTTTTTTTTATTCACTAAAGGTGGCAAGTCATTCTTGTTAAGTTGTTGCAAAACTAGCACTCAAATGAGAGCTCTTAACTCTCCAAAAGGCAGCATGACTTTTGTAACAGAGAGGACATAGACTAGGAGGGTGGACCAGGCAAGTTCAAACACATCTAACAGCTGCAGTAACTTCAAATAATGTTTTAACAGTTATTACTAACAGATTAAACAATGACGTAGGTAGGTCACACACAGGGTAAACATGAATAACAAGTGATTTTTTTCTTCTTATACTCTTTTTGCACACTGTTAGGAAATAAAGATATATACAAGGCACATACAAGGTATTTTATGAGGGGCATTTATGTATTATTCTGTGAAAACACCCCACATTTAAAATATAACTTTTGAAGGAAAACCAGTCACACTTGTAAACCATTTTCCTAGGAAGGCACAGAAAGCTACATCACTTCAATGCTGGGGGGGTGCCTTACCAGGATGAAGCTGCAAGTCAAAATTCTGTTCATTTCTTTGAGGAAGGATAGTTGTCAACACCTGGAAACACTGCAGAACTTTTTCAGAAAGTCCTTTTTCCTTAAAGGCAAAATTAAATCATGGATTCATAATCTTTTTGTAAATATAAAACTCTATCAAAGATCTTGGCCTAGCCAAAGATGACCTATTGATTTTTTAAAAAATAATGGCTCTGAGATACAATTCACATATGAAAAGAATAACCCATTTATGCTGTACAATCCAGTGGTTTCTTAGTATATTCACAAGGTTGGGCAACCATCATCCCTATCTGGTTTCCAAACATTCCATCACCCCCAAAAGAATGCCCATTCCCATCAGTAGTCATTCCTTTCTCCCAGCCCCTGGAAACCACTCATCTATTTTATTTCTATAGATTTATTCTAAACATTTCATATAAATGGAATAATCCAACACGTGGCCTTTTGTGCTTCCTTCACTTAGCATGATGTTTTCAAGGTTCATCCCTTTTATCACCAAGTAATGTTCCATTGTATAGATATGTCAGATTTTGTTTACCCATTCATTTGGACACTTAGGTTGTTTCAACCTTTTTTGGCTATTAGGAATAATGCTGCTATGAACATTTATTTACAGACTATTGTTAGACACATTTTAAATTCTATTGGTATATATCTAATAATAGAGTTGCTGGGTCATGTGATAATTCTATATTTAACATTTTAAGGAACTACCCAACTGTTCTTCATAGCAGTGATGCCATTTTACATTCTTAGCAGCAACATATGAAGGTTTAATTATTCACAACCTTGCTAACACTTGTTATTGTTTGTATTTTAGCCATCCAGGTGGGTGTGAAATGGTATCTCATGGTGATTTTTATTTACATTTCTCTAATGACTAATAGAGACTATCTTTTTGTGTATTCATTAGCTATTATATATCTTTAGATTTGTCTATTTAAATCCTTTGCTCATTTTTAAGTTGGGTTAATTTCTCTATTATTGACTTATAAAAGGGCATATCTATCTTAGTGTGAATACTTCTCTATAACTGGACTTTTAACTCAAAAACCCTTGGTGGATTCAAGTGTTTTTGCTTCTCAATGTGAGTTAAAGAAGCTTTAATTTATTGTGAAACTATATATTTGTGAAATTGAGATTTTTTTCAAACCCTTGTATCCATTAAACAGAAAAACAGAACTGATGTGGACAACTAATCGGATATCCATATTGTCTTGCCCAAAGACCACCCCTAATTTAATGTTCTAACTCAAGCTAAACAGCATTCACACTGATGTCTTTAACCTTTAACCTACCTGTGTTTAATACGTATCATCTTGTTACTTAATGCATGAAGGTATATTTTTATATCACAAGTTTGTTTTAAAATTGATATCTTTAATTATTCTCTTTAAAATTTCAAGTGTTTTATTTTAGAACTTCATACACATTATGCTATACTACCCACAAGCTGCCAAAGTGGTCCATGCAGAACAAACAAACACACACAAAAATGCAGAGCTGCAACTGCAGACAGGAGCACACTTTCCAAAAGGGCAGGAAGAATCACTGCAGCATTTAAAAAAATAGTACACTGAATTATATAGCTAGTGACAATGAGCCTCTGGCTTTTTTCTATTTTATTCTAACACTGCACACTGGAATGGGCAATATTGCTGATTTTGTTGGGAGCAAAAGGAAAGACAAAACCTTTGGCTTTTCTTAAAGACGCAAGCAAATCGATATTTGGGAGATAGCTTGTTTGTAATGATTACAATCAAATTTGTAAAGCAGATCCTTAGGCCAGCCCAAAATGGTAAGGTCTGCACAGCTACATTTGATTTTTCAGAAAAGCCTCTTAGCTTCTTTAAGCAGTATCACTGTAACAGAGTTGATGTAAATTTGTGAATCTTCACTGCTGTCTTATGAATGTGAGCAAGATGAGCTTTTCCAACTAAGTCAGATGGTAAAAATACAAGTCAATGGGGTCGGGCGCCTGTAATCCCAGCTCATGCCTGTAATCCCAGCACTTTGGGAGGCCAAGGGGGGCAGATCACCTGAGCTCAGGAGTTCGAGACCAGCCTGGCCAATGTGGTGAAACCCCGTCTCTACTAAAAATGGAAAAATTAGCTGAGCCTGGTGGCGGGCGCCTGTAATCCCAGCTACTCAAGAGACTGAGGTAGGATAATTGCTTGAACCCAGGAGTCAGAGGTTGCAGTGAGCTGAGATCACGCCACTGCACTCCAGCATGGGCGACAGAGTGAGACTCCATCTTAAAATAAATAAATAAATACATGTCAAAGTTCCTGGGATCTAAGAAATCTAATTTATTTTTACCAACCCCAGTAAAAATCTTATAGAGAAGAGCATGACAGATCTCATTTGCTCTGTGCCTGGAGCACCTGGATATTGCAGGCATGTTCTTTGGGAAAACCCAGGATCCGGAATCCCACACACAGGATATAGATATCTGAAGAGGAGAGTTTGTGATTTAATCAACAAAGTCTTCATTTTATTGTCTCAGAAACAAGGAGAACTAGTCACAGAGAATAAAAGTTTGCACACTAGAAAAACCAGATACTCGGGAAATAAAGGATGGAGAGAGGAGGACCTCCTACTGAGGACATGGTGAGATCCCTTCTAAATCCCTAACTGTATTAGGACAAATAGCTAATGCATGCGGGGCTTAAAACCTAGATGACGGGTTGATAGGTGCAGCAAACCACCATGGCACACGTATAGCTATGTAACAAACCTACACATTCTGCACTTGTATCCTGGAACTTAAAGTAAAATTTTAAAAAAATAATCAGAATTATATCTTGGATAAGTTAGCATAAATAAATAAATGCCCTAGCTCTGATTTAATGATTTTGGAAAAATAGTATCTATCCATTTCAATCATTTGTGCACCTGCTCTGTCATGTGCTAGATGCTTCAGACACAGAAAAATGGCTGTTCTTGAACTCACGGATTTTGCAGTCTGGCATTTGACACAGTTAGGCATTTTAACCTCAACACTTTCAGAATAGAACTCTTCAGGGTCCCTATGCAGTACCTAGCCCTCACCCTATCAGGTCTTACTCGTCTCAGCCATTGTCACCATCCACCCAGTTGTTCAGCCCAAAAGTTTATATCATCCTCAATTTATCTCTTATCCCACATTTAAGCCATCAATATTCATGGAAGTTCAAGCTTCAAAGTTTTCAAAACTAGGTTCACTTCTCACTAGCTCCCATCACCTCCACCTGAGCCACCACCATGTGGCAGACCACTGCCAAATCTTCCTAGCTGGCCCTGTTCATTTTTACCCCGACACAAGTCAAAGTGACTTTTCTACTACATATGTCAAATGCAATGACTTTGCTTAAAACCTCCCAATAACTTAAAATATATCCTTTAAAAATACATTTTAAGATGAATTTGCAGCTTTTTACCATGGCCTCCAAGACTCTACATGATCCAGCCCCTGTCTGTCTGATTTCCTTCCACTTTCCTATTTACTCAAAACTCTTCAGCCACACTGGATACATTGCTGTCTCTCTACATTTACAGTTCTGGTAATAAGAAACTCCTACCCCCAAGTATTCATTCTGCTGCATCCTTCTCATTCAGGTCTCTACACTAAAGAGGCCTCCCTCACAACATAAACTAAAACAGTCACCTTGGCTATAGTTACTCTCAACCACATCACCCTATCTTTATGGAACATGATTCTACAAATTCTGACATACATGTGTCATCTCCCTGCAGTAGGATATAAATTCCTTGAAGACTAGTACTCATTTTAGAGCCTGGTGAAAGAGTAGTAAGTCATGTCTGTTGACTGCTCGACTCAGTGACAGCCATTCCTGGTTGTTTTTTCTGGTAGCTAAAGCTGTCTACAAATATGATTACCTGATTTTTGATTTTGGACATTTGCTTATTCTGTGTCTTTTAGGCGGGGGGGTGGGGGTGGGGGATGGGACCTTGCTATGTTGCCCAGGCTGGTCTCAAACTCCTGGGCTCAAGTGATCCTCCTGCCTCAGCATCCTGAGTAGCTGAGATTACAGGCATGCACCACCATGCCTGGCCTATTCTGCTTGTTAAATGTATTCAACTACCTCCCTAGCCCAGCTTAAGACATCTTCCTCTTCACTTCCTTACTTGCTCCCTTTTTACCCCTACATCACTCTCCCCTCAGAATTAAACAGAGGCAGATGTTTACCTGGTGCTTCCCATACAAAGATGTACATCTCTTTCTTTTTTTTAATTTATTTTTTACTTTTGTTATTTCCATAGGTCTTTAGGGAACAGGTGGCGTTTGGTTACATGAGGAGATTATTTAGTGGTGATTTGTGAGATTTGGGTGCACTCATCACCCGAGCAGTCTACACTGTACCCAATTTGTACTCTTTTATCCCTCACCTCCCTCCCACCTTTTTCCCTGAGTCCCCAAAGTCCACTGTATCATTCTTATGTCTTTGCATCCTCATAGCTTAGCTCCCACTTATGAGTGAGAACATATGATGTTTGGTTTTCCATTCCTGAGTTACTTCACTTGGAATAATGGTCTCCAATTCCATCCAGGTTGCTGTGAATGCCATTATTTCATTCCCTTTTATGGCTGAATAGTATTCTGTGGTGTGTGTGTGTGTGTGTGTGTGTGTGTGTGTGTGTGTGTCCTTTATCCACTCATTAATCAATGGGCATTTGGGCTGGTTCCATATTTTTGCAGTTGTGAATTGTGCTGCTATAAACATGTGTGTGCATGTGTCTTTTTTGTATAATGACTTCTTTCCTCTGGGTAGATACCCAGCAGTGAGATTGCTGGATCAAATGGTAATTCTACTTTCAGTTCTTTAAGGAATTTCCATAGCGTTTTCCATAGTGGTTGTACTAGTTTACATTCCCACTAGCAGTGTAAAAGTGTGCCCCTTTCACTACATCCCCACCAACATCTATTTTTTTTTTTTTTCATTTTTTGATTATGGCCATTGTTGCAGGAGTAAGGTGGTATGTCATTGTGATTTTGATTTGCACTTCCCTGATCACTAGTGATATTGAGCATTTTTTCATATGTTTTTTGGCCATTTGTGTATCTTCTTTTGAGAATTGTCTATTTATATTCTTAGCCCATTTTGACAGGTTTGTTTTTTCTTGCTAATTTGAGTTCCTTGTAGACTCTGAATATTAGTCCTTTGTCGAATGTGTAGATTGTGAAGATTTTTTCGTACTCCATCGGTTGGTTGTTTACTCTGCTGATTGTTTCTTTTGCCGTGCAGAAACTTTTTAGTTTAATTAAGTCCTACCTGCTTATCATTGTTTTTTTTGCATTTGCTTTTGGGTTCTTGGTCATGAAGTCTTTGCCTAAGCCAATGTCTGGAAGGGTTTCTCTGATGTTATCTTCCAGAATTGTTGTGGTTTCAGGTCTTAGATTTAAGTCCCTGATCCATCTTGAGTTGATTTTTATATAAGATGAGAGATGAGGATATCTCTTCATTAATGCAAACCTTGCCAACTAGCTGGCCTAGTAGCAGATCCTGCCAACAGCAACCTTAAATTTAATAGAATACCCTTGAGACGCTCAAGGGTCCTATAATGAAACATAACCATAAAGGTCTGCGAGTCTGTCTAGCAGAGGCCATCCTCCCTGGCCTCACTGGGCAAATGATTACATAGATGGTCTGACAAATGCATCAGGAAATCTGTCATATGCGATTCCAACAAGAAGTCTAACAGATCTTTGGGAGACCAGGACAAACGATGACCTCAGTTTGAAAAGGAAGAGATTTGTTCTGAAGATGGATGCTGGAGTTGTATCAATCAAATACAGAATTCAAGAGGTGGCCAACCAATTGTCCATCAAACCCAAGGTCTGGTACATGTTCGAACTGATGATATTGACCAGGTAATTTCCTAGGCTCAAGATCTGAGCTGATGCCCAACCTCATTTCCTTCCTCCCCTCCCACGACCCCCATCCACAAGATAGTACCAACTCTACAGGTTTCTCCTAGTTTGTAAGTAAATTAGAGGTGATAGAAAGATTCAGCTTCAGGAACCAGAGTTGCCTCTTTCTCTCCCATTACAAGTACAAGGCCCATTCACTGAACAGTTGGATTAGATGAAGCCAAACCCACAGATTCTAGGGCTTCAGTGAAGACAGGGCAGCTCTGCAACTCAGCTGACTCTGAAAAGACTAGCACGGCAGAGGAACCACCAGGTCAGAAATACTAGCCCTATAATCTCAAACAGTAACTGTTCTGATGCTACAGTGCCCATGTTGCTTTCATCCTAGATCATTTCATGTCAATCCCACCCACTTGTCCAGCTGTTCTGTTCAGTTATAACTAAACATGGAAATGCAGAACTCAAAGTCCATAGGGAACAGAACAGCAACATTCTTCAGGTCCCAGCTTACTAAGGAAGGGGAACGTGGAGCACACCCATAGCTCAAGTTATGAAGTCTGGTAACCCACAGAGAAGCCATGGGATTTTTCATCACAAGACATGTGCTCTATGCATATGTATGAGTGGGCAATGGCACTGGCTTAATTATTAAGTCCAGGAAGAGGTATAGTAAGTCTTCTCTTAACATCATAAACTCTTAGAAACTGTGACTTTGTGCAAAACAGCATATAACAAGACCAATTTAACCATAGGCTAATTGACATAAACAAGAATTAAGTTCCCACAGCATGCCTCTGGTCACAAAAAACATCAAACTTCTAAATAAAGACCAAAACACTTCTAACATTAAACACTGAAATAAATGTGAGCCATACATAGAAAGATTAACAAAAACAAGGTAATTATTTACCTGCTTATTCCAGTTCAGAATCAGGTGGCCAGAGCCTGTCCTGGCAGCTGAAGACACCAGGGAGAAACTCACTGTAGATAGGATGCCATCCCACCACAGGGCACACTCATATACACTCCCACTCACACTGAAACCACGTAGACACACCCATTCACTTCACATGCACACCTTTGGGATGTGGAAGGAAACTTAAGTCCCTGGAGAAAACCCATGCACACATGGGAAGAATGTGCAGGCTCCACACAGACAGTGGTCCTGGCTGAGAATCAGTGATTGTCATCAACATTATAACAAAATAATGTTGAATGAAATGACATTATTTGAGGACCTACTGTACATGGAGTGAAGGAGATGGGGACCTAGCCCAATGGCTGCTAAACCTCTAAATAAGTAGCTTTTAGAATGGCTGCCTCTAAATAAGTAGATTTGAGAATGGCTAAAGTTCAGCTACCTTCCCCTCTCCACACACGTTTGCACCTACCTCCACTGAACAGGAGATAGAGAACTGCAACCAGATATGTTCATGCTAGCACTTACAGAGGGGGCAAGCCAGGTTGCAGGGGCTGCTATATCATGGCACCCAAGGCTCAGAAAGCTTTTGCCCCTGCTGCTAGGAAGCACCTGGCCCAGTAGACATTGACGAGCAAGGCCCTACATTGTATCTCCCATCTTCATGCTCTCATTTCATCCTTCTGAAAAGTGTGGATGAGTAAACCTGTCTCCAAGCCAACATGATGGTTAATTAAAGAGAATGAGCATATTTGTGAATCAAAACTTGGTCCAACAGGCCAGCAGCAACCATAAGCCACTTGTTGATGGATAGCCCCTGCTAAGGGGAGGGCAATATCCCACATGACCACTCCTGTGTAGTTACCCATGGATAAGCAAAATTTTGTTTTACTTTACTGAGACTTTGGCATTAGGATCCTTCCAGCTGTTAACTTCATCAGCATTAGTACAAGATCCACCCATTATTTTTGCAGTTGTGCCGCCAGACCTTTCTACATGTCCCACAGTGCCCTGCTCCTCATACTCAGGACTCCAAGTGCTCTACCTCTAGAAATACGTCAAACACAGAGACAAGGGAGTTGCCTCTACATTTTATATAACTGCACAACTAGCCTAGATCCCAGCAGCTATAGCAAAAGGAGACTCACTTTGGGAAGCCAGGCAGACTGAGTCTGTTGACAGTAACTTGCTGCAGGGGTTATTCCAGGGCTTGGCTAATGGAGATTCAATCTCTGCCCACAAGACTGAGATCAGAGTGTTGCCCATGCCTTAATTGCTCTTGATCCTTCAAATCTGGAGGTCACAGATCTTCGGTAATCTATACCTCTGTGATAACCCCAGCCTTGCCAGCCCTCAGGAACCACTTTCACCTGTTACTAAAACTGAGGAAAACAATCTGGCCTGGGCAATAAATGAATGCCTACCCATAGCAAGGACAAAATCCAAGGTTATAGATGCAGTTAGGGCAGTTTACCTGGGCATTATCTTCCTGAGACCTTGCTCCAAGAGGCTTGCCTTCACCTCTTGTTTTGGACACACCTGGAATAGAGATCCCTCATGATTTCACCTGACATAACAGGTAACCTTTGAGAAGCTCCTTACAACACCTGAATTTGACTTAGAACAAGATGTGGGAACTTGAAAATCTTACACTCTTCCAAGCTTTGAACATCCCTGGGTTTTGGATAAATTTTCCTATGGCTGTTGTGACACTATCTGGTGGACATCAAAGAAATGCTATTTTTCAGACTTAATACAGGTACCACATTTACTCCAGCCACCAGCTTTATGCTTAGTAAAACTTTATAACTCCATGGAAACCACTTTATTTCCAACCCAAGCCACGTTTTGGGGATAAGTTCAATGCTCTCCAATCAAACCTACATCCATATCTCCTTCCCCATTACTCTGAGGCTAAAAAGGTACATCAGTGCGGCTTAAGGAATATCCATGCAATTTTCTTTCCCACAAACGGCATGAGTACTGAAGCTAATTTAGTTTAACGAGCAATTGCCCACCCCCAAAACAGTTCATCACCTACAGTCTCTATCCCTCAGCCATCTACCATTGAATGCTCATCAAATGGGCAGTCCCTGGAGGATATAAATCCTCCCCAGTATCATGGGACCTAGAGGTCCACAGCTGCCACCAGTCATTTGGCCTCCTCACATCAACAGGCTCTGTTGCTCAGAATTTCCTGGATTTTAAAACTAGTTACTCTTGTGAACTGACTGGATTATCCTCCATCTGATTTGGCATTTGACTTTTTTTTTTTTGAGATGAAGTCTCCCTCCGTCACCCAGACTGGAGGGCAATGGCGCAATCTCGGCTCACTGTAACCTCCGCCTCCCGAGTTCCAGCAATTCTCCTACCTCGGCCTCCTGAGTAGCTGGGATTACAGGCGCCTGCCACCATGGCCAGCTAATTTTTGTATTTTTAGTAGAGACGGGGTTTTACCACATTGGCCAGGCTGGTCTCAAACTCCTGACCTCATGTGATCCACCCGCCTCAGCTTCCCAAAGTGCTGGGATTACAGGCGTGAGCCACCGAACCCGGCCGGCATTTGACTTTGTAACTGGCCACTTACCTTTAAGACTTCTTACATTTGAGTTTGAGAAAGCATGAAGCACTGTTGCTTACCGGTCCAGGCCTCACTCTGCTTCCAACAGCATCTGGCCCTCCTGTGGAAACACTCTGGTTTACTAGCCACCCTAACCTCCACATACAACCAGCCTTTCACACTCTTTCTGTTCTCTTCTCCAGTAGGTCTATTTTCCTAGGGGTCCCCAGGGGTTTTAGGACCCAGGGTTTATCACAACATGGCCGCAGCTGAGCTAAGCGCCTGTCCTGAGACAAAACTCCTGATAGGTTAACGTCACCCCATGGATACCTTAAAGAGTATCCTTGTGTGAATGGCCCGGTGAAATTCAAAACCACACAGCACCCTCACGTGGTACGGAGTAGTCATGCAGCTGGGTAAACCTTTATGAAGTAAACCTGACTGAGCTCTGAAAACCAAATAAGAAAGTCTGCAAAGTTTCGGGATTCAAGAGAATTTATACACACAGAGTGAAATAATCTATACTTTCACAGACTGGTGAAAAGACTTGCACAAGGTAATACAACAAGTTAGAAGCAAAGTCAGGGTCCTTGCAGGCTAAACAAGCCCCTAATACCTTAAAGGCTATGACTTAATTATTTTGATCTCAATTTTTCTCCACAGCTAGTTGCTTAGGTATTTTAAAATAGCGTGTAGGTGTTTAAGAGGTAGAGGAAGTCACTTGTGGGAAAAAATTAAAGTCTGACTCAAGATTTTTTAGAATGACTTAAAGAATGAATAGGAAAAGTAGTTAAGTTTTTCAGTTCGTTTGCAGACATAAGATGAGAAATAACACAGAACAGAGATAAAACCAAAGGAAATGCCAATGGTAAACTTTAGCTTTTTAGCAGTCACAGGCATGGAGCCCTAGCAGTGTGTGGCCAAAGTGTAACTCATTTTATTACTTAAGATCCTTATCAGGTTATAGCCAATACTGAGAAGTTTGTTGGAGAATGGCATTTCCCAAATAAACCTATATGTAGATGTATTAGAACCTTTTTTTTTTTTTTTTTTTTTTACGGGACAGAGACTCGCTCTGTCACCCAGGCTGGAGTGCAGCAGCGTGATCTTGGCTCACTGCAACCTCTGCCTCTTGGGCACAAGCAATTCTCCTAGCTCAGCTTCCTGAGTAGCTGGGACTACAGGCATGTGCCACCATGCCAGGCTTTTTATTTTTAGTAGAGATGGGGTTTCACCATGTTGGCAAGGCTGGTCTACGAACTCCTGACCTCAAGTGATCCACTTGCCTCTGCCTCCCAAAATGCTGGGATTACAGGTGTGAGCCACCACGCCTGGCGAGAACTTCTTCCTCATTCTTAACTGGAAGATTAGACCAATTGTGCAGGAGGACAGGACATTAGAAAACAACCTGAAACAGCAATATCCAACAGACTCAGCTCTCTTTCCCAGAGAAAGATTCTTAAACTGGTGCTTTCTGAATGAATTTTTTTTCTAGAAAACCAACTAACCTATTGACCACTGATCTAAGCTCAACAGGCTAAAACCACCAGGGACAAAAATATAGTTCAACAAGGTTAGGTTTATTGACCCATTGCAGTAAGGAAGACTGGACAACAGAGGAGTGTTAGAGAGCAGCTCTCCCCAAAGGACAAGGTTATTTGAGGGTTTGAGAGAAGACAGAGTAGAAGTAAGTAATGGGCTCAAAGAAAAGCAGACCAATGCGTAAGGGAGTCAACATCAAAACTAGTCTGCAAAGTAGCCTCAAGCTCCTGTGTCCTTGAAGATTACAAAGCTAAGGTAGATGTGGAACACTGTATTCTGTAACCACTTTTCTGCACCTGGGTTAAAATGCCAGGCTGCTTCTCTCTGTCACAGCAACTCAGATCCTCTAGGCAAGAGTGGGGGAGTTAATGTTACTGTTCTAATTTTAAACACTTTAGTTTCTGATAGTCTATGATTTTGGAAAACACATTTCTCAGTAAAAACACAATGGTTAAAGAAGGAAGTGCTTATGACATATACAGCTGCAGTGACCTGAAAACATATTCTTTCCTGATAACGTACCGCTGGCTTTGTTTGTATCTGAGATTGTACCAACTTGATGAATAGCAAGGCAGATTTTTACCTTCTGAATGTAAGCTAATTTTTACTATATCACATTCAAGCAGGAACTTTCCACTGCCCCTCATTTGTTTGCCAAGTGTTTTTAAAAAATTAAGTATTTGCCAACTCTCATTAGGTCTAAGTTCTAGCAGTACCACAAAGAGGAAAACCTGAGGTCATTAGTGCTTTGCAAATAAGGAAACGTAGGATAAAAAGCTTACTTGAGTCCTAACCATACTGGAAAGGCAAACTCATACATAAACAAAAGTTAGACTAGGGAAGAGTTACAAAGGTAACCGATTGAGCAAGAGTCTAGAAAAGGGAGGGGTAGTCAGAATAGAACAGAACTAGGTGTCCTAGTTATATTACAACAGAAAAACCTTTCCAGTGAAAACAGCCAGAGTTAAAATAGTTAACCCCTTGCTGACAATGAGAAGCCCTTTATTATTGCCTCTTTCCTGGTTTCATTAAACAAAGAAAGCCCCATAATGTTAGATTAATTTTGGCCAAATGATTTCAGAGCCAAAGACAAACAACATTTGAAAGTCCCTGACGTTGAAATATGATTAAAATGTGAGGCCATTTCTAGGGAGGAGTAAGCACACAAAGACCTCTGGGAACATGAAGTGCAGTGCTGATGTAACTTAGGCTGGTTTTGAGTTAATACCAAGAACTCGCTTGGCTAGAAAAAATAAGCAGTCTCATTTCAACTTGGTCAGTTACTAACTCTGTATCCTTGAGAAATTGCACATCTAAAGCTTCAGTTATTTAAACCAGAGAGCACAGATCACTCACTGATGAGTGATAATCAGATCACATATGCTTAACAATGAAGTGAGAACAAAAATGGGAAAACTGTGAGATACGAAGCACTTGTACAATGTAAAATATCATTGCTGATGAGCCAAGATTCTGGTCTATTTGAGGCAAGTATTAAATCCAAGAAGAAAGCCAGGGAACACCAATTTCAAGATAAGTCCTACTATGACAGAAATAATCCAATGACAGACCCCTAAAATTTCCCTCTTAGCTCTCTGGGTACACAGTAGAAAATCACTTTTAGAAGTTGTTAGGGTGTTTTCTGAAAAATCCTCTTGATTAAACTCACAGCTCCAGCACTTAAAGTTAATTGCACTCAGAAGAGAATTGGCATATGAGGGAACAAAAAACGGAAGCCAACAAGAATGTAAAGCCTTGTGCTATGGTTGCCTCATACAGTGATAGTCTCTAAAACACAAAGTACCTCAAATAAAATTTTAATGTCTCGTTTCTCATCTAGCCCAAGTAGCTGTGTTAGTCAAGCAGAGCTGTCTAGTTTATTTACTTATTTATTTATTTTTTGAGACACAGTCTCATTCTTTCGCCCAGGCTGGAGTGCAATGGTGCAATCTCGGCTCATTGCAACCTCTGCCTCCCGGGTTCCAGTGATTCTCCTGCCTCAGCCTCCCGAGTTGCTGGGATTACAGGCCCCCGCCACCAGGCCCAGCTAATTTTTGTATTTTTAGTAGAGATGGGGTTTCACCATGTTGGCCAGGCTGTCTCCAACTCCTGACATCAGTTGATCTGCACATCTCAGCCTCCCAAAGTGCCGGGATTACAGGTGTGAACCACCACGTCCGGCTGGGAGAGCTGTCTAGTTTAGAACTGAATGGCAAATATCAGAGTTAGATGTAGAAACTTAATCTCATTTAAGAATGAAATAGTTTGGAATAAGATAAAGCAAAAAGTGTTTAGGTGTTCTTTCTGCTAAATTATTCTACTAGTACTTTCTTCCAGTTATTTGCTACAATTTCCATGCATTGACTACACTGCAAAATTCACGTTTCATCTTGAACAAAGACAAAGTAAAATCAGCTCTCTGCTCTAACTCACAGTTAACAAACCACTTGTTACTCAACCGGACTGTCAAGAGTTGTCAAGAAATGAAAACAGCAAACTAGAAAAAGGCTAACTAGAGGGAGAGCTATTGTGCCTAATGAAAAGATCAAAACAATTGAGAAGGAAGGAGCACCCACGTTTATGACTTTCAGAAAACATAAATGGTGTTTGGCTACTCTCTTTATATAAACTGACCTTCTGACTGGCTGGTTGAATACTGACTCTTTTTTGACCTTATCAAACAGGAGCTCCCTTTTAACTTTTGTTGTGTGTGTGTGTTGTTGTTGTTGTTGTTGTGTTTTGAGACGGAGTTTCATTCTTTTGCCCAGGCGGGAGTGAAGTGGCATGATCTTGACTCACTGCAACCTCCGCCCCCTACATTCAAGCGATTCTCCTGCCTCAGCCTCCTGAGTAGCTGGGATTACAGGCACCCGTCACCACTCCTGGCTAATTTTTGTATTTTTAGTAGGGATGGGGTTTCACCATGTTGGCCAGGCTGGTCTTGGACTCCTGACCTCAGGTGATCCACCTGCCCCAGCCTCCCAAAGTGCTAAAATTACAGGTGTGAACCACTGCGCACAGCCCTTTTTAACTTTTGGCTCAGAGGTATTCCTATTGGAAAATCAGAGCCATCAAAAGCCTAATGTAGGTCAAACTAATGAAATTCTAATAAACTTTGTGGTTTATACTACAATGTTTATACCAAAGTTTATTTCTTAGTTTTGAGAAACACACCATGGTATGTAAGATGTTCACATTAAGGGTAGCCAGGTAAAGGGTACACAGGAACTCTCTGTATTTTCTTTTTAACCCTTCTCTAAATCTAAAATTATTTCAAAATAAAAGTTTATTAACCAAAAAAGTCTACTGTATTCTCAGCATTGTGCTCCACAAGGTGATGGCTAGCCTCCAACAACTGGATATATTCTTGCTCTGTCAGCTATACAGCCTCTACGGTCAATTCAGCAATATAAGGGAATTTTCCAGGCAGCATCCAGTACAGACTTCTGTGATGAAGAGGAGAAATATCTCTTAAAATAGACCTTTGTTCATGATGGGAAGGAACATGGGACTCTGCAGGACTTGTTACTACCTGCCTGTCTCACTCCCACCCATATGGCCACTGGGTTCTGGAGTCCATCTAAAGGGCCTCAGGAGGACTATAACTGTCAGGAAAAACTTTTCCTACTGGAAAGCTTGTTAGCACTTTCCTCTTGCAAATGCTCCTTCCAAGAAAGCTCATCTTCTACTCCATTGGCATGTGGGACAAATGTTGAAGTTTAATTTTTAGGCAGGGAGTTCTCCATCGACACATACTGTGGCACTCTGCTTTGATGGCTAGAGTGTCTGCTTAGGCAAACCTAGTGGTGCTGAGCAACATCCTTGACACCTTTGTATTGAGGCACTCCTGCTAAGGATTCATAATGATGACATAACAAGAAGATCCCTGTAAAAGACTTTGGTGGGTATTGTACTTGGTGGGAGTATTTTGTGCTAGATGGCCTTTTGCTAGTTGTTTCCTTTCAGATGATAGATTATTTACTCTCTCTTTATTAGAGGGTTCCTGCCTCTAGTTTGAGATGTATTAAAGCTAGCATTTTCTATTCCCCTTCCTCAATACATTCTTCAGCCTTTCTTGACGTTAGCATTAAAGCCTCTAGGCTAAGCTTTATTTATTTGAAAGCTCCATTACTAAGCCATCCATGTGACTCAGTGAAAGCCTTTTACTGAAAAAGTAAACATCTTAAACCAAATCGATCACTTGCTTTTCCTCAGTCTATCAAAAACTTTATATCATTTTTTTGTCCATCAGATACAGGTGAAAGAAAGATAATACAAAGATATGTTGAATGGGGGTTGTGGAGGGGAAGTGGAACAAGCTAATGTTTTGTGTCATTCCCTATAAGATTCAAGGAGCATTGGGAATATAATGAGAAATGAGACAAGCTTCCTCCCTTCATGGAACTTACCTGCTCATGGAGGAGGGAGATAAAAATCAATTAAACATAGACATTGATAAAGTAAATATAAATTGTCATAGATGCTATGCAGCAGACAAATAAGGGGCTGAGACAGGGAATATGGTGGAAGGAAGGGGATCTCTACCTGGAAGGAGTTGTCACAGGAGGCTTCTCTGGGAAAATGATTTGAGCTGAGACCTAAAGAAGGAAACAACCAAAACCACAAAGATTGGAAGAAGCAATATATGTAAATCCCTGGGGTGGGAAAGCTGCTAGTGAAAACTAGTGGGACTGGAGCACACTGAGCAAGGGGAAGGTGGTCCAAGATTGGGTTGGAGAGATGAGCAGGGTCCGAGTGATTCAGGGCCTCACAGGTCACGGGAAGGAGGCTGGGTTTTTTTTTTCCAGATATAGAGGGAAGCCATGGAAAAGCTGTAAGCTAGGAAGTGACATGATCTGTCTAAGACTTTAATAAGATTACTTTTGCTGCTATTTGACATGATGTACTAAAGCAGATTGAGAGGGAAGCTGGAAGGCCAGTTTGAAGCTGTTGCACTGCTCCATACCTGGAAGAGGAAGATGCCGATGGAGAATGGTGAAAGTGGGCAGATTCAGGATATGTCTTAGAGAATGAAAGTACTAAACACTTCCATGGATTAGATGTATGAAGTGAGGGAAAGGAAGGAGACTAGAATAACTCCCAAGTATGACTTAAATGACAGGACTTGATTGTAAGGGCTGTCATTACAAAGTAAGGTTTTAAAAATAGGATTTTCTTTTTACAAAAGATTATAATCTCAATTTTTTTAAAAAAGGTTTGTGTCTTTGGTTTTTAAACTTTTATGTGTATTAGAAACCATTGTAGACTTGTTTTCTTTGCTTAAGATACAGATGCTTAGGCTTCTACTCCAGTCCTACTGAATCCAACTGGGAAGACATAGGGCCCAGGCATCTGCTCTTATAACAAGCTGTGAAGAGTTCTGATGTAGTCTGAGACCCACTGGTTTAAAGAGAAAAACGTGAGATGCACATACACAGCAATTTGTTTGAAGAATGGGCCAGGCACACTGGCTCATGCCTGTAATCCCAGCACTTTAGGAGGCCGAGGTAGGTGGATCATCTGAGGTCAGGAGTTCGAGACCAGCCTGGCCAACATGGTGAAACCCCATCTTTACTAAAAATACAAAAATTAGCTGGACATAGTGGCAGGTGCCTATAATCCCAGCTATGCGGGAGACTGAGGCAGGAGAATCACTTGAACCCAGGAGGCGGAGGTTGCAGTGAGCCGAGATCACGCCATTGCACTCCAGTCTGGGCGACAGAGTAAGACTCCATCTCAAAAAAAAAAAAAAAAAAAAAAAAA
>NC_045445.1:104591979-104617256 GCF_002776525.5 Piliocolobus tephrosceles | reverse complement strand
AAAAAAAAAAAAAAAAAAAAAAAAAAAGAAAAGAAAAGAAAAGAAAAGAAAAGAAAAAAAAAGAATAGATAATAAATCAGTTTTATACCTACAAGTTTATTCAAACCACTGTTTCTGGTTAACACAAAAATAGTATTCAGATAGCAATGATAAAGAATTCATGAATATTCTAACAAATTGTGCTTCTAAAAGATAAATTGAATGACTGGTAAAGAGGAAAGGCAAGCAGCAATTTTTAAAGGAAAGAATTATCTCTATTCCCATGATTCTATATTTGAATCAACTTGTTTTGTGTTTATAAGGCTATATCAGGTAATATAATTATACACACATACACACACAGAGGGAGAGAGTAATTTGGCCAATCAATAACAGATATTTCTACCATAGTTTATAAAACTCCAAAGTGTTTTTGATACCTTCAACAAAATAATGAATTCAGTAAATATTATTCATTAATATTTATAATGAATTAATAATGAATTCAGTAAATATTAATGGAGAAGCACCATAGGAGGAACCATAGAATGTTATGGAGTACATAAGGATGGAAGGCACGAGTGGTGGTTTACAGTGATGAAGAAAGGCGGAAAGGGAAAACGTGTCTCTACAATGTGACATTCATAGCATACATTATTTCCCTGAGTCTTTAGAAGACCACCGTAAGACTGAAGTCATATGTTCGTTTTATAAATGAAGATACAAAAGCTCAAGAATATTATGTACTGTGTTTAATCCTGCTGCGAGTGAGCAGTAGAACCAGAATTTAAACCAATTATGTCTGGTTCTAAAGCCTGTCTATGCTTTTTGTGTGCATGCATTGGTACAGAAAATCAAGTGATACAGTCATCCCTCAAATTTTTCAGCAAATAGTTGATGGAAAGGAAGACTGTGAAATAATTGCTGAGAGCTGAAATATTTCTTCCTCCTAACATGTTGGACATTTTATGAAGTCTACCAGGAATAAATATAAATTTGGTATGACCACAAGTCAGACAGGCAGGCAGCAAGAAGGGTATTTATTGTATTGCGTTATGTAGTCACTCTGCTGCAGCATTGCAAAACACAGTTCTGCTGCAAGTATTAAATCCTTGAGGTTTCCTGAAGCTTGGCCTAAGCCTAATATAAATTAAGTAAACATATTTTTTTTTCAATAGAAAAGGGGGTGGGTGTGAATTTTGGTAAGTTGAATAAAATTTTAGGTTAGATATAAATTTGAGGAGCAACAATAAGTCATTAAATCCACATGAGGTTTTTGCTTCTGATGAGGCATTGAGTCCCTTGGAGATATCATTCATCATTCAAACATAGAAAGGGCCAAGCAAATTATTTCAAGCTTTTTTTAATATCATGAAGGTGGCACAGCCTTATGGAAATTAAACAATTTTATGGCTGGACGTGGTGGCTCACGCCTATAATCCCAACACTTTGGGAGGCCAAGACGGGCAGATCACCTGAGGTCAGGAGTTCGAGACCAGCCTGGCCAACATGATGAAACCCCATCTCTACTAAAAATACAAAAATCAGCCAGGTGTGGCAGTGCACCCCTGTAGTCCCAGCTACTCAGGGGGCTGAGGCAGGAGAATGGAGTGAACCTGGGAGGCGGAGCTTGCAGTGAGCCGAGATCGCGCCACTACACTCCAGCCTGGGCGACAGAGGGGGACTCCATCTCAAAAAAAAAAAAAAAAAAAAGGTAGGATACAAGCAGGGTGGAAAGACTGCACACCTGAATCCTTAGAACGTTCTTCTGTTCTCTCTTTCTCTCTCTCTCCCCCATCCCCAAATCCCCACCACACTACATCATGCTACATTGATACTGTAGTTATAAAATAATGTTATGGGATCTCAGGCCATAGATGGAAGATTCCTGGGACCAATGGCACACACTTGCTCTGTTGGAGATGTGCAGGGACCAGCACACCTGAACACAGATGTAGCTTGTTGATAGTTCCGCTGAAGAGCTATGAGTTGTTTTTTTTTTTTTTTAGTGTGGTGGGGAGACGGAGTCTTGCTGTGTCTCCTGGGCTGGAGTGCAGTGGCCAGATCTCAGCTCACTGCAAGCTCCGCCTCCCGGGTTGACGCCATTCTCCTGCCTCAGCCTCCTGAGTAGCTGGGACTACAGGCGCCCGCCACCTCGCCCGGCTAGTATTTTTGTATTTTTTAGTAGAGACAGGGTTTCACCGTGTTAGCCAGGATGGTCTCGATCTCCTGACCTCGTGATCCGTCCGTCTCGGCCTCCCAAAGTGCTGGGATTACAGGCTTGAGCCACCGCGCCCAGCGAGCTATGAGATTTATTTGTTTTTTTGGGAAAAGCACATGTGAATCCAGTATTGTACCCTACTGGATGTCACCAATGGATGACCAATTTAGGGGCTACACAACTGTCAGCCCAAAGGTAGCATAATCATGACTTGGTCTTGGCCTATCCATCACTTTCTAGCCATAATAACAGTCTATTGCATATTTCATTTATTCTATCTCTTAACATATTTTATAGGTTACTAAGTTACTATTTACATTTAAACCCTTTTATATATTCTGCCTGTATCACAAACTACATGCTTATTTATTATTTATACTTAACATATCCTATAAATTTTGTATTTTATAAGCTTCTAGCTTACTGTTTATAGTTAACACTTCTTATGACTTTCTTCTATTCCATTTAATTTTCTTTTCTATAGCAGAGTTGAATTATTGAATTATGGCAGCAATATGAATTATAACGATTGCACTATTCTCAAATAATACTACAAAAGACATTTCACAATGTTTCCAAAAGCAGAGACAGACCTTCTCTTATTGAGGAAATATGTTTTTCCCAATATGCAGTTGGGTTGTATAATCTCTAAAAGGAATGGATTAGCATTTAAAAGAGGTGATTATGTCACTGGATAATGGAGCTACATGGCTGTCAGTTTGCTTGGACAATAGCAAATCTCCACAAACACCTTACCCCCACCTCTGCCTCTGAACAACCAGTGACAAACATCAAAGTCAACCCAGAAAATGCAGGAGAACCCTAGTAATGACATCAGGAACCAAACAGGATCCAGAAAGCCTCTTGCAGGTTGAGTTCTCTGGAAGCAGATGCTATGATAGAATTGGGGGTGCAAGATGTTTATTAGGGGTCAATGTGTTAGAAAGGAAGTGGGAGCAGAGGGAGCAGGTGAGCTACAGTGCAGGCTCAATACAGCCTAGTTCAATCCAATGGGGATCTCTGAAGATAAGACTGCCCATTAGAGTTGTCTCCCATTAGGCCAAAATAACAGGGCCTTTATACCTCTGCCTCACTCAGTCATTGAATGTTTGCTACCCTCGAAGGACTCGGCCTCCAACAGGGCTGCTCTCTGCAGATGAGGCAGATTCTGAAGGACTGACAGCTGGAGACTGCCTACTGACTATACTTCTCACAGCTGGGTAACAAATCCTTCCTTGAAGGAGAATCTAGGGGGTCGGGGGTGCATCTCTGTGTCTAACACAGTCAGATCTTTCCCTCTGGGGTAGGGTGTGGTTTTCCTGACAGAGAAGAAAGAGTATTCAGACTGAGAGATTTGAAAGAAATCGTTCTTGGGAAGAAGAGGCCCAACCTGAGGGTGAAAAGGCCAATTAGGAGTTAAGGGAAGCTGGGAGAGATTGGCCTTCTCCATGAGAAGACCTGTGTCTTTGGGAGCATCTCTTGGGAGATGGAAAGAGAAGTCTAATGTAGCTAGAACTTTAATTTGTATCTCCCTCTCTATACCTCTTTTCTAAAAATGCTTTATCCCTGTAGGAACAGGGTGTAGAGGCAGAGTATCCAGAGGAAATGGGTCTGTTGTATTCTATCCCCCATTCCTTGCCCAAGGAGAAAGGAGAGGTACATCTGTTGACTAACTGGACAAGATCTCTGAGAGCACAGAGGTGATTTCCAGTCCTGGAAAGCTTCCCACAGTTAAGCCAGAGGCAGAAGAAAGAACCAAGATGTAAGATAATTTTTCTGGAGAGAACATATGCAGAAAAGAGGAAGCCTTTTGACTATACTCATAGATTAGCAAATGATGACTCCTAAGAAAGAAGGAAGGGCCTTCAGAAAACTCCTGATTTTGTAACAAACTTCCCACATTGTGCAGTGAAGTAGCTTTTTCTGAAATGTTTGCCTAGGAATCAGAATATATTTTTAATCGACCTAAGTTTTGAGTTTTTCAGTTCAGTCACAGGTTCCTATCAGTGGTGGCTGGATTAGTCAGGAAAAAGTAACAAATAAAACCTAAAATCTCAATGGTTTAACATGACAACAAATTATTTCTAACTCACATTGTATGATCAGCACAGTCAATGGGGGACTGTGCTACACAGTCACCCAAGTCTTGGAAGCTCCACCATCTTGAATATATACCATTCGGAAAACATGGCCTTCACCCACTTCCACCACACATGACCCATTATCTGGAATCCAGTTACATGGCTGAAATTTCAAAGCAAGTGAATTTGGAGACCATAACTTTCCTATGTATCCAGACAGTGGAAAATGAAATGGGATTTGGTGAGCATATAGCATTGTTTCTAGCACAATGGCTGGTTTTGTAGGAAAGCCTGGTGAACCTTACAAACTCCTTCTCAGTCGGTTCTTACTTTTATCTGGGCTAAATAATCCTAGACTTGGAACCACATACAGGCAATACAGAACAACTGCTTTTGAGAAAAGGATATTAAACTACACTTCTGAGATGACTCAGTACCCAGAGATTATTGCCTTAGCTTATTAAGAAACATTCAAGCAGTTAGGATAAAGAAATGATAAGTACAGTTGAAAAACCATGATAATATTTTCAGGTTCAAATAATATTTTAGAAATAGTCTTCATAATTTTAAGAAAACCAGAATCAGTAGAGGACCAGTGCTCTGTCAGAACACCAAGGAGTAACATAAACATCCTTCTATATTCTCCAGAAATTATTTCTTACAGAAAGTAAGGTAAGGCCTGGTGCGGTGGCTCACGCCTGTAATCCCAGCACTTTGTGAGGTCAAGGGAGGCGGATCACCTGAGGTCAGGAGTTCAAGACCAGCCTGGCCAACATGGAGAAACCCTGTCTCTACCAAAAATACAAAAATTAGCTGGGCGTGGTGACATGCACCTCCCAGCTACTCGGGAGGCTGAGGCAGGAGAATCACTTGAACCCGGGAGGCAGAGGTTGCAGTGAGCCGAGACCCCGCCGTTGCACTCCAGCCTGGGCAAGAAGAGTGAACTCCGTCTCAAAAAAAAAAAAAAAAAAAGTAAGATAAAGTCGTTCCCTGGGGTTGTTTCTGTGGATTCTTTTTAAAAAACACGACAAAACAGACTGTTGCCCGAACATTCATGACATCTAAACCCATGGATAAATACAGCATCTGAATATCTTTTATTCATTCCATCTTTTGCTCAGTTCAGTGAAACCATGACTTATTAGCAAACAGGTACCATAAATTGCCTCATTGAAATGAGTAGATAACTTACCTTTAGTCTACAAAATTTTTATTGAATATGTATTATGTATGGGGCAGTTTCCTCTGAAGCTATAACAGTGATCATAACAGAAAAATTCCCTGCCCAGTTAAAGATTACATTTTAATGGATAAAATCAAACAAATAATTTAGTAAAGCAAACATTGTGTCAGAAAGTTGTAAGTGCTATAGATAAAAAACAGAGCAAGGAAGAAGAATGGAACTTGAGATAGGGGTTGTCACTGCTCAAAGAACTACTTGGGGATTAGTGTCTGGGAGAATAGAAAAGAAATAATGGGTTTATAATGGGTGCTGCCATAAACAGGCACAAAGATCATGGTGAGACTTTTTTAAAGTTTTTATTTTAGGTTCGGGGTACATGTGAAGCTTTATTACATAGGTAAACTCATGTCAAGGGGGTTTGTTGTATGAATTATTTCATCACCCAGGTATTAAGCCCAGTACGTAATAGTTATCTTTTCCGTTCCTCTCCCTCCTCCCACTCTCCACCCTCAAATAGACCACAGTGTCTGCTGTTTCCTTGTGTTCATAAATTCTCATCATTTAGTTCCCACTTATAAGTGAGAACATGCAGCATTTGGTTTTCTCTTCCTGCATTAGTTTACTGAGGATAACAGCCTCCAGCTCCATTTAAAGGACATGATCTCATTTCTTTTGATGGCTTCATAGTACTCCATGATGTATATGTACCACATTTTCTTTATCCAATCTGTCATTGATGGGCATTTAGATTGATTCCATGCCTTTGCTATTGTGAATAAGGCTGCAATGAACATTCACATGCCTGTATCTTTATGGTAAAATGATTTATATTCCTCTGGGTATATACCCAGTAATGGGATTGGTAGGTCAAATTATAGTTCTGATTTTAGCTCTTTGAGGAATCACCATACTGCTTTCCACAATGGCTGAATTAATTTACACTCCCAAAGATCATGGTGAGATTATTCTTGATTCCCTCAAGGCAAATAGTGGTAGTAAAGCTGAAATGAGTGGAGAGATGGAAGTCTTACCAGAAACACACAGAGATCTGATCTCCCTTTTCATTCCTGCCAATGATGACATGGAGACTGGGGAGTAGATGATTGTAACTAGAGAATGTAGACCTCTGGGACTCTGTCTGCACTCTTGCTCTCCATTGATGGAACTGTGAATTTCTTAAAGGCAGGAGACTGTACCTCTTATCTATTGAGACTTGTCAACTTAAAAATCACAAATTTATAAATTTAGAAAAATACTTTATTTTGTATAAAGGTTTATAGTCTGCAGGGTGGCCATTCCACAGTCTGGGAAGTATGGCCTCCAGTAGAGACCAGAAACAGGCACTTTGAGGGAGGGCAGGGTGGAAGAGGAACTTATGTTGAACAGGTTGGCCAAGTATACATATTTAACAGGTTATAGCAGGAACTATGAATAGTCACAAAGGGGATCCTGACACATGGGTATTCAACAAACATGTAAGTAACATACAACCCAAGTTCACATTAGGGTAGAGACTTAACATTTAAATGAATTACTATTAGGCCCTATACATCAAAAGCTAAAGCAGGGACATAGAGGCATTCAGGTGTGCAGCCTCTGTAAACAAGTGAGAACCAGTCTATGGTTGGTGGTCTCTCATCAGAAGAAAGTTACTGAAATCATTCTCCTTTATGGCTTTTAGTACAAGAGGTTAGTCAGTCAATGCCTGGTGGTGGATGAGCCGCAATTGTTTTAAAATTGTTTATGTCAGGCCATGTGCAGTGACCCACGCCTGTAATCTCAACACTTTGGGAGGCCAAGGCAGGTGGATCACCTGAGGTCAGAAGTTCAAGACCAACCTGACCAACATGATGAAACCCTGTCTCTACTAAAAATACAAAACCTAGCCAAGCGTGGTGGTGTGCACCTGTAATCCCAGCTGCTTGGGGGTCTGAGGCAAGAGAATCGCTTGAACCCAGGAGATGGAGGCTGCAGTGAACTGAGATTATACCACTGCACTCTAGCCTGGGTGATAGAGTGAGACTCAGTCTCAAAAAAAAAAAAAAAAAAAAAAAATTGTGTATCTCAAGGCCAGTGCTTGTTTAGCTATTAGTGACAAAGAAAAGTGTGTTGTGCAGATAGAACATAGTTATTCTGTAAGTGTGGTGGTGTGTGACTTAACCCTTGCCTGGCATGTTTATAATTTGGTATCTTATTGTCACAAAGACCCTGTTCTATCAGTCTTATGATCTCTATTTAACACTGTTGTTGCTCAATTGTTGTGTCTAAACCACAAAAGGAAGGGAATATAACAAACTGTGTCCAACCTCTTGTCACATCATGACTGGGAACTCAATTTTTAAGATTTCTCTGAGGTCACCGTGTCCAAAAAGGAGTCCATTCAGTGGTTGGGAGGCATAGGATCTTATTTTTAGTTCTTAGATTCAATAAATGTTGAATGAATCAATCTCTATGAAACGCATTTTTAAGTGTATGGTATTAGCAATCTACAGCAATCTAAAAAGTAGTTTGGTGCTGGGCGTGGTGGCTCATGCCTGTAATCCTAGCAGTTTGGGAGGCCGAGGCGGGCAGATCACGAGGTCAGGAGATCGAGACCATCCTGGCGAACACTGTGAAACGCCGTCTCTACTAAAAATACAAAAAAATTAGCCAGGCGTGGTGGTGGGCGCCTGTAGTCCCAGCTACTCGGGAGGCTGAGGCAGGAGAATGGCATGAACCTGGGAAGCAGAGCTTGCAGTGAGCGGAGATTGTGCCACTGCACTCCAGTCTGGGCGACAGAGCCAGACTCCGTCTCAAAAAAAAAAAAAAAAAAAAAAGGAGTTTGGTAATTGGTAATTGTGGTGGCTTTATAATGTGCCAACTTGGCTACACTGAACTACATTTCCCAGAATTCTCTTTATTGTATGTTTCCTGTTGCCATCAGCCGCAAGGGAGATTCTTGGAAGATTTGGAGCTTAGACAGGAAACAGTGGCCATTTTGTAGCTCACACAAGTTGTTGCTAATCTGCTAGTGTGAAGTAGTGGCTGAACCAGCAACTTCTCTACCTTCCCCTGGATCCTCCTTCAGCTTTTCCAATTCCTAAGGCGGGTATGTGTGTTTACCTCCATGATGAAACAGAACACTCACACCACTAAGGTCAGAACTGATTTCAGTCTCTCCTTGTGAGATCCCAGACTCCATTTTCCCTTCCCCACTTTACAGTTATCTTCTTTCCTGACAGACTGCCCTGTGGACTTCACATTCTAACATCACATATAAAGAAACACAGACATACACACACACACACACACACACACACACACACACACACACACACGTCCTTGTGGTTCTGTCTCTGTAGTTGAACCATAATGGATACAAATATTTTGATTATTAACATCTTCAGGGAGTTAAGAGAAAATATTGCATCCATGAAACAAGACTAGGGTACTACAATGGAAGAACCCTTTAGAAAATAACAATCAAAAAAGTTATTAGAAGTGAAAAACATGATAGCAGAAATTTCAAAAACCAACAGAAGATTTGGAAAACAGAGATGAAGAAATCTCAGAAATAAGAGCAAAAAATATATGTCTTCCACTTTATACTCTCTCTCAGGCTCTTCTTGCTAGTTTGCTCTTATGAAGCCAGCTGCCATGTTATAAGCTGCCCTATGGAGAGGCCCATATGACAGACACTGAGAATGGCCTCCAGCCAACAGCCAGCAAGAAACTGAGGCCCTCAATCTAACAGCTCACAAGGAACTGAGTCCTGACAGCAACGACATGCGTGAATTTGGAATTGGTTCTTCCTCCAGTAGAGCCTTGAGATGACTGTGGCCCCAGCTGACACCTTGATTGAGGCTCATGAGAGACTCTGAGCCAGAGGCACCCAGGTAAGCTGCATTCAGATTCCTGATCCACAGAAACTAAAAAATAATAAATGTTTGCTGTTTTAAGCTGTTAAGTTTTAGGGTAATTTGTTATGCAGCAATAGATAATTAATATACTGATAGTGAATGATCGATAATCTAAAATTAGTTATTTCTATTCAGAAGTTCTAAATGAAACATTATCACTCTTATCACAGACTTGTATCCCAATGGAATCATGTGCAGGTTAGGTGGAAAACATTAGTGTTTTGGAGTATAATAAAGTATGTAAACGTTGTTCTACTCTCTCTCCCTGCCTAAAAGTATCATAGAGTAAATGTGGCAGTGAACAAGGAATTGTCAGAAGAGGAAGATAGTTTCCATGGGTCCTGGACTAACATGAGAATTTGGCAAGGCTGGGAATCCTGAAATCGAAATAAAGAAGTGTTTGTCTGTACGTAGGCTTTCCTGGAAAGTTTTCAGAAGTGAGTAACTCACATCCTGATATACCAAGATACCTAACCCTACGTGAAGTGTGTCATTATTAGGGTTGTGTATAAGTGTGTGTAGTACTGCCTTACTGTAACTTACAAACCACTGAGAAGGGCCAAGGCCCTCCAGTTTCAGGATTAGGTTTAATTCTTGGATTATTCTTCTTTTATTGTACATTGTTAAAGAAATACCAAAACTATTAAATACCAATAAAAACTTTGAAAAATAAAAATAACTGTTATATATCAACTAAAAATTTTTAAATAAGAAATAATTGTTCTGTATTTAGGAAGCGTATTCCATAAAAGTAATGACAACTGTGGTATTTAGATAATGGTTCAAGGATTTCTGTGTAAAAAATGTGTCATATAGAGTTGCTTTTGTAACTTTCAAATGGAGATTTCATATTGTAATGAATCTTTTATGCATGTTTAAGGATTTAAAAATATAGAGGATGTGGAAAATGAAGAAGATGAAATGAAATCTACATTGTTGAGCTCCAAAATAATTAGTAGCTTTAGATTAGAAAGCATCTTTCTGTATGTGATATTTTGGGTCAGTATTTTACCAAGATTATGCAATGCTCACTTACTATTGATTTTTTACTATCTATCTTGTTTCAAATCTCTGACTTGCTAAGGGACAGACCAAATTAGCAAGTAAAAATGCATGTAATAATTATAGGAAAATATAATAAAAATTGATTTCAATAATTTAAAACTCTCTAAACACAGAACTGTCAAATTTACTTTTTTAATTTTATTTTTATTTATAATTTTTTATTTTAATTTTTATAAGTACATAGTAGGTGTATATATTTGTAAGATACATGAGATGTTTTGATACAGGGATGCAATGCATAATAATCACATCATGGAAAATGGGGTATGCATCCCTGCAAGCATTTATCCTTGTTGTTACAAACAATCCAATTATACTCTTATAGTTATTTTTGAATGTACAACTAAATTATTATTTTCTATAGTCACCCTGTTGTGCTATCAAATGCTAGAACTTATTATTCTTTCTACCTATTTTTTTGTACTCATTAACCATCCCTACCTCCCTGTTCCACCACCCACCAGTGTATTTCCCAACCTCTGGTACTCATCCTTCTAGTCTCTATCTCCATGAGTTCAACTGTTGTGATTTTTAGATGCCACAAATAAGTGAAAACATGCAAAGTTTGTCTTTCTGTACCTGTTTTATTTCGCTTAGCATAACGACCTCCAGTTCCATCCATGTAGTTGCAAGTCACAGGATGTCATTCTTTTTTTATGGCTGAATAGTACTTCATTGTGTATATGTACATTTTCTTCATTCATTCATCTGTTGTTAGACACTTTGGTTGCTTCCAAAGTTTGGCTATTGTGAACAGAGCCGCAACAAACATGGGAGTGCAGATATCTCTTCGATATACTGATTTCCTTTCTTTTAGTTATATACCCAGCAGTGAGATTGCTGGATCATACGGTAGCTCTATTGTTAGTTTTTTGATGAACCTCTGAACTATTCTCCACAGTAGTTGTACTAATTTACATTCTCACCAATGGTGTGAGAGGGTTCCCTTTTTCCACATCCTTACCAGCAACTGTTATCACCTATCTTTTGTATAAAAGCCATTTTAACTGGGGTGAGATGATATCTCATTGTAGTTTTGATTTGCATTTATCTGATGATCAATGATGTTGAGCGTCTTTTCATGTGCCTGTTTGACATTTGACATTTGTATGTCTTCTTTTGAGAAATGTCTATTCAAATCTTTTACCTTTTTTTCTTTTCTTTTTTTTTTTTTTTTTTTTTGACAGAGTCTCACTCTGTTGCCCAGGCTGGAGTGCAGTGGCACGATCTCGGCTCACTACAACCTCTGCCTCCCAGGCTCAAGAGATTCTCATGCCTCAGCTTCCCGAGTAGCTGGGATTACAGGCGTCCACCACCATGACCAGCTAATTTTTGTATATTTAGTAGAGATGAGGTTTCACCATGTTGTCCAGGATGGTCTCGAACTCCTGAACTCAGGTGATCCACCTGCCTTGGCCTCCCAAAATGCTGGGAGTATCGTCATGAGCCACCGTGCCTGGCTTTCACCCATTTTTTAATCAGATTATTAGATTTTTTTCCTATAGAGTTGTTGAGCTCCTTATATATTCTGCTTGTTAATTCCTTGTCAGATGAGTAATTTGGTTAGGTGAATTCCTAGGTATTTAACTTCATGTGTGGCTATTGTAAATGGAATTACTTTTTAAATTTCTTTTTCACATTGTTTAATGTTGGCATATATAAATGCTACTGATTTTTGTACATTGATTTTGCATCCAGCAACTTTACTGAATTTATAAGTTCTAATACATTTTTTTGGTGGACTTTTGAGATTTTTTCAAATATAAGATAATATCATCTACAAACAAGGATAATTTGACCTCTTCCTTTTCAATTTGTATGCCCTTTATTTCATTCTCTTGTCTGATTGTTCTAGCTAGGGCTTCCAGTACTATGTTGAATAACAGTGGTGAAAGTGAGCATCCTCGTCACATTCCCTACCTTAGAGGAAAGGCTTTCAGTTTTTCCCCATTCAGTATTATACCAGCAGTTGAGTCTGTAGCATATGGCTTTTATGATGTTGAATTGTGTTCCTATTATACCCAGTTTTTTAGGGTTTTTATCATGAAGGTTGTTGAATTTTATCAAATGCTTTTTTGTCATCAATTGAAATGATCATATGGTCTTTGTCATTCATTCTGTTGATGTGATGCATCACATTTATTGATTTTTTTTTTATGTTGAACCATCCTTGCATCCCAGGGATAAATTCCACTTGGTCATGATGAATGCTCTTTTTAATATGCTGTTAAATTAAGTTTGCCAGTATTTTGTTGACAAGTTTTCCAACAATGTTCATCATGGATATTGGATTATATTTCTTTTTTGATGCATCCTTGTCTGGTTTTGGTATCAGGATAGTACTTGCCTTGTAGGATGAGTTTAGAAGTATTGCCTCCTCCTCTATTTTTCAGGATAATTTGAGTAGGATTGGTATTAGTTCTTCTTTAAATGTTTGGTAGAATTCAGCAGTAAAGCCCTCAGGTCCCTGGCTTTTATTTATTGGGTGACTTTTTATTATGGCTTTAATCTTGTTACTTGTTATTGGTCTGTTCAGGTTTTGGATTTCTTCATGGTTAAATTTTGGTAGGTTGTATGTGGCTAGGAAATTTGTCCATTTCTTCTAGATTTTCCAATTCATTGACTAGTGATCCTTTGAATTTCTGTGATAAAAGTTGTAATGTATCCTTTTTCATCTCTGATTTTATTTATTTATTCTCTTTTTTCCTTAGTCTAGCTACAGGTTTGTCAATTTTGTTTAACTTTTCAAAAAAAAATGTTTTGTTGCATTGATCTTTTGCATTGTTTTCTTCATTTCAAATTCATTTATTCCTGCTCTGATCATTATTATTTCTTCTACTAGTTTTGAGATTGGTTTGCCCTTACTCTTCTAGCACTTTAAGATGCAGCGTTAGGTTGTTTATTTGAAGTTTTTGTTCTCTTTTGATATAGGCACTTATAGCTATAAACTTCCCTTTCAATACTGCTTTTGCTATATCCCATTGGTTTGTGTATGTTGTGTTTCCTTTATCATTTGTAAGGGAAGAGAACAAAAGTCTCTGCCTGGTAATCTAGAGAATTCTTCTGGATCTTGTCCAAGACCATCAAGGCGGTACCTCTATGGGTCTGCAAGAACCACAGTGTTACTGAGCTTGGGGTGCCCCCTAAAGCAGATACAGCTTAGATCACAATACTCAAGTCCTTTAGAAACTAGTACAGGCAATCAGAGAAGTCTTTCGTCATGAAGTGATATTTTAGCCAGGCAAAATATATAGCCTCTCATTAAGATAATAGAGGAGAAAGAGCAGTTATGTCAGGAGTAAAAGAAATAAAAATTATTTTTTCAACATTCATAGGTTCTTAACTGGAATGGATCCCTGTACCAAAAGATAAATTAACAAAAGAAAAACAAACAAGTTTATTAACGTATATTTCATACATGAAACAAACACTTGGGGCCGGGCACAGTGGCTCACACCTGTAATCCCAGCACTTTGGGAGGCCGAGGCCGGCAGATCATCTGAGGTCAGTAGTTCGAGACCAGCCTGGTCAACATGGTGAAACCCTGTCTCTACTAAAAATATAAAAATTAGCTGGGCGTGGTGGCACATACCTGTAATTCCAGCTACTTGGGAAGCTGAGGCAGGAGAATCGCTTGAACCTGGGAGGCGGAGGTTGCAGTGAGCCAAGATTGCACCACTGCACTTCAGCCTGGGTGACAGAGTGAGACTCCATCTCAAAAAAAAAAAAAAAAAAAAGAAACATACACTTGGAGAATGAGTAGTTCTCAAAGAGGTTGCTTTGAATTCCAGCTTATATATCATCTTCAATAAAGAATGGTCAATTTTTGAGAAGTGACAAGACATAGGAAAAAGACTTTGAATCTCTAGAGGTGGAAACTTGAGGGAAGGCAAATAAATGGCAGGTAAAGACTAGTTAAATAGCATCTACAGGCCAATAAGGGCTTACACTGTCTTGTTTTCTCTGATAGAGAAAGGACAGGATATCTTTTGCCTCTGTAAATTTCTGTCCTGATTTTAAGAATAGAGGGAGAGCAGGGAACTTTCTTGCATCTGCTGCTTAATTGCCTTCTGCTCAATTATCATTCATATTATGGTGTGGCACAGGAAAGATGGATTTTATTCCAGATCTGTTGAATAGGCTTATGGCGCCTATGCACAAGCGATATTTTGGTGGCATTGAGATGTATCTTTGTCTTGAGCTCACAAGAAAGTTCAGACTTGGGACTCTTCACCCTGTGGATAGTAAAGGAAGCCGGAGGAATAAATGAGTTCACCTAGTCAGAGGGCATGGAGTGAGAAGAAAGGACACCTAGAGAAGAATCCCGACAGACAAAACATCCAGAAACAGGCAGAAAAATAAGAGAGAGCTACCAAAACGGGGAAGAAATCCAAGGGTATGGCATGCCAGAAGTGAAGGGAGAGGAGAGCTTCAGGGAGAGAGAACATTGAGTGCTCGGGAAAGCCAAGTAAAATGACAACGGAGAAATGTTAATTAGATTCCAACAAGCAGCTCCTTGATAAACCTGGCAAAGCCAGTTGGAGCAGAGTGTTAGAAAACAGAATACAGATTGCAAAAGAGTGGGAGCTGAATTAGGAGAAACATCCAGTACAGACAACTTACCCAAGAAGTTTGTGAATGGGGATTGAAAGAGCTAGAGGGTGAGCGAGAGGGCAAGAAAAAAAATGAATTGCATAAGCAATAGGTGAAGCCATCGGATGAAACCCAAAGAGACTTTTTTTTGTTTTGTCCTTTTAATGATATTAACTTGAGCATATTTACATTTTGATGAGAGTGTAGAAAAGAAGGGGTTAAAAATAAAAGCAGGAGAGAGCAGGAGTGGGAGGAAGGGGAAGAGGTTGGGAGAAGGAAATGAAAATAGCCGTAAATTATAACAATACTACAGGAGATAGGATCCAGAGCACAGGTTTTACTGCAAGGAATGAGGAAAAGACTGTGCAGATGTTGACGATGGTTTGTAGATGTAATTACAGGGAGTTGAGAGGATTTTGTTACACGGGTTCTCAAACCTCGTAAGATTAAAAATAAGAAATCTGAAAGTGTGGACTTATTTGGGGCAAATACATTGACAGTAATAAAAAGTAACAGTTGATCACAAGAGATATTCAATTCATCTATTTAACAACATTCAGCTAGTACTATAATGGGTTTTATAAGTGTTACCAGAAAAGTGTTTCAATCCAGACCCCAGCAGAGCGTTGCGCAAGAAAGAATTTGAGGTGAGTCCATAGAGTAAAGTAAAAGCAAGTTCATTAAGATAGTAAAGGGATACAAGAAATAGCTAATCCATAGGCAGAGCAGCCTGAAGGGCTGCTGGTTGCCCATTTTTATGGTTATTTCTTGATTATATGCTAAACAAGGGGTGGATTATTCATGCTTCCCCTTTTTAGACCATATAGGGTAACTTCCTGACATTGCCGTGGTGTTTGTAAACTGTCATGGCACAGATGGGAGTGCAGTAGTGAGGACAAACAGAAGTCACTCTCTTCCCCATCGTGGTTTTGGTGGGTTTTGGATGACTTCTTTACTGTAACCTGTTTTATTAGCAAGGTCTTCATGACCTGTATCTTGTGTTGACCTCCTATCTCATCCTGTGAATTAGAATGCCTAAATATCTGGGAATGCAGCCCAGCAGGTCTCAGCCTTATTTTACCCAGCCCCTATTCCAGATGGAGTTGCTCTGGATCAAATGTCTCTGGCATAAAGATACTTCAATAAAAAACTCATTGTCTTGGCCGGGCACGGTGGCTCACGCCTGTAATCCCAGCACTTTGGGAGGCCGAGGCGGGCAGATCACGAGATCAGGAGATAGAGACCATCCTGGCTAACACGGTGAAACCCTGTCTCTACTAATAATACAAAAAATTAACCGGGTGTGGTGGCATGAGCCTGTAGTCCCAGCTACTCGGGAGGCTGAGGCAGGAGAATTGCTTGAACCCGGGAAGCGGAGGTTGCAGTGAGCCGAGATCAGCCACTGCACTCCAGCCTGGGCCACAGAGCGAGACTCCATCTCAAAAAAAAAAGAAAAGAAAAAAAAAAACCCACAAAAAACCATTGTCTTAATCTTATGAACAAGTAAGAAAAAAACAGGCTTCCTGCTCTCAGGAAATGGTGGCTCCCCAATTCATCTATTTGCTTCCAGAGGAAACCCAGGAATCAACATTGATTCCTTCCGTTCCCTCCTCTATGCCCCACCATCCCCTTGCTCCAGAAAACATACACACAAATAAATATATACACACCATATTCAATTCACTGGAGAGCCTGTCAATTCTACTTCCAAAACAGATCTGGAATTTGACTTCCATTTCCATCTTTACTGTCTCAACCTTGATCCAAGCCACTAGTGTTTTCCACCTGGAACTAATGCAATTGCCGTCTAACTGGTCTTCTCTCCATATCTGCCTTGGTCCCTTTCGGCCCATTCTCTATACAGCATCTATAACACAGATCAGATCATTATTCTCCCCTACTTAAAACCTCCCAGTGATTTCCAACTGCTCAGAAAAAAAATTCCAAATCCTAACCATGTCCTGTGTAGAAGCAGAGGGAAAGCTTCCCTTTCGCCCTCTCTGAAGGCTCACTGAAATGAGCTGACAATAGACACGATCAGGATAAGAAACATACAAATTTATTTACGCGCACATGGACACAGGAGTCCGGCAAATATGAGACCCAAAGAAGGGCCAGAGAGTTGAGACTTAAATACCCTCTTTATAGTGGAGAAGAAATATGGGGGATGTAGGTAATCCTGATGGGTAGGTAAATGCTTTTCAGGGGAAATGCATGGGCCCAAAGAGCAAACAACTGGGCTGGGACAAAGTTCCTCTGAGCTCTGCGGGAGGCGGTGGCAATTTGTGGGAAGGGAGAGGTAGAACTGTGAACAATGGTGGTCTTATCATGCAGATAAAGTCTCCCAGGTAATCTCAGGGAGCTGCCCTCAGAAAAGTAAATGAAAACTCTTATCTGGGTGTGGTGATGACTTTTAGTCTTTTTACCGGCTCTGGTGATTAATCTTTTCTGATTATTTGATGAGATTTCTCAAGGAGAAAGTTTTAAGACAATTGCATTTCCTCTGGAAGAACTTCCCTTAATGGCATAAAGGGACTTTAGAGAAAGCCCCTGTCTGTGCTTCAGGAAAGAAGGGATCAGAGCAGGGGCAGAGAGAGACCTTATTTCTGAGGCTCCCTCCCTCCTTCCTTCCTCCCTCCCTCCCTTCCTTCCTTCCTCTCCTTTCATTCTTTCTTTCTTTTTTCTTTTCTTTTCTCTTTTTCTTTCCTTTCCTCCTTCCCTCTCTCTCTCTTTCCTTTTCTTTTTTCTTTCTTTTTTTCTTTCCCTTCCTTCCTCCCTTTTTCTTTCTTTCTTTTCTTCCTCTTTTTCTTTCCCTCCCTCCCTCCTCCCTTCCTTTCTCCCTTCCTTCCTTCCTTTCTTTCTCTCTCTCTCTCTTTCTTTCTTTCTTTCTTTTCTTTTCTCTTTTTCTTTCCCTTCCTTCCTCTTTCCTTTCTCTTTTTCTTTCCCTTCCTTCCACCCCCTTAGGGTGCCTCCTAGCCTATTTAAAAATCTTACAGCTCAAACAAGACCTTAGGAGGAAGCGGTTAATTTTCCTTTCCACTGTGGCGTGATCGACCTCAGCAATTTCTGCCAGCGGCTAGGCAAGTGGTCCGAAATTAATTACGTACAAGGCTTTTGGGCCTTAAGCTCTCGTCCCTATACTCCTCCTTCTCTCCACCCCCTCCCTTCCTGCCCAGACTCCTCCTCCCCCCACCCAGACTCCTCCTTCCTCCTCCTTATCTACTAGTAATCCATTCGGTTCCGTGCGTCCTTCGGGGCCCCCAACTGGCTGTCTTGAGTCTCCTATCTCTGCCCACACCCTCCTACAGTGTTAGCACCTTTGTGAGAGGTGGCTGGGGTGGAGGGGGTAGTCAGAGTACATGTCCCTTTTTCATTGGCCGATCTTTCCAAAATTGAGAAGCGTTTAGGTGATTTCTCAGCTAATCCTACCATATACATAAAGGAATTTAGATACCTTTGTCAGGCCTATGACTTAACTTGGCATGACCTCCAGGTTATCCTAACCTCTACCCTAAACTGACTGAGGTTCTAACCCAGTATACCCGGTTAGATCTGGCCTCCCCTGCAGGGGCCACCATTTTGGCATCTTATTTCATTTCTCAATCAGCTCCTGACATTCGTAAAAAACTTCAAAAGGTAGAGGATGGTCCTCAGACACCAATACAAGACCTAGTTAAATTAGCCTTTAAGGTATATAACTCCAGAGAGGAGACGGCAAGCTTGCCTTGAACAGAAGTTACAGCTCCTAGCAGCGGCTTTACAGCCCAGTCGTAACCCCAGACCAGAGAGCACACACCCCACAGACTCCAAAGCTACAAAATGAGCCTGCCTGCTATAAGTGCGGCAAGGCAGGACACTATGCCAACAGGTGTCCGCAAGGTCCCCGAGCCCCAACGCAGCCTTGCTATAAGTGCAAGGCATCAGGACATTGGGCCAGTGAATGTCCTAACCCTCGTCCACCAGCAACCCCCCGCCCTGCTTGCCAGCAAGGAGGACACTGGAAGTCTGATTGCCCCACCCTGAGAACAGGTGCCGTGCCTCCACGTGACCCCCTTTCCCAGGATCCTGGGAGCTCCTTCCAGCTCCTACATCTGGACGACGACAACTGAAGGTGCCGAGACTCGGGGACCCCCATCACCCTCGCCGAGCCACGGGTAACTCTCCTGGTAGTGGGTAAGACAATTAATTTTTTAATCAACAGCGAGGCTACCTATTCTGTTTTGCCGTCCTTCTCTGGACCTAGCCTTCCATCCAATATCTCTGTAGTAGGAGTAAGCGGAAAGCCATCCACTCCACAAAAACTCCACTCCTTAATTGCTGCCTGGCCGACAACTACTTTGCGCACTCGTTCCTCATTATACCCTCATGCCCTACCCCCTTACTAGGCCGAGAAATCAGTTCAACTTTCCCCCACTCGCCTCAAACTTACTAAATTTTCTTAACTATCTCATACTCCCCAACCTTGCCAGGACCATCCTTCTGGGTTTTGCCCATATTCCAACAAATGCTTCCATTCCTCATTCCTATACTAATACTGTGCCTTATTTTATTTTTCATCCATGCGTCCAAATACCAACCATAGGCCCCGACCTTAACAATGCCCCTTAACAGCAGGAAGTAGCCAGACAGACCATGGCGCCCCTTTATCACTATTACCAATAAAAGGTTGGACTGTTTGGACGAACGGAGGTAAGATGGTGCACTTCCGGGTTTTTCTTCACCACCAACTCTTCCCGCACGCGCGAAAATGCAGCCGGCGCCCGGGAGGGTGCAGACCAACTGGGCATGCGCCAGGTGATGTCAATCCGAAGAGACCAAGATTTACCTGGTCGCACCTGTGGAACTCCCCCCGACACGCCCGTGCCCCGCCTATTGCCCTCCCACTCCTAGAAAAGCCGCTCTTGGCCAGTGAGCCACGCGGCCTTCTCACAGCCCCACTCCTGTCGGGATGTCGGAACTGTGGGAACTCCGTCCGAGAGTCCTACCGGGGGACTCTGCCGGCCTCCTTTGCTGGAGGCCGACAGATTTCTCCCCCACACCTTAGGTTACCAAAAATAAATGTGCAGTTTTGCTCCTACACTTGCCTACCCGCTGGTTCTTTTGCGCTCGCTCTCGGCTGGTCTTAGAAAAACAAATCAATATCAGAATTATAGGAGTTTCCCATGATTTTAGAATACATACCAATAACATATTTATACAAAGACAGCCAAAGAAAACCAAACACCATTTCATATTTGACAATGTTTCCTATATAATTTTTATACCATAAAAGCCAAATTATGCTATTTTTGGACTTTAGGGAATCTAAATCGTAAAAGATTAATTAGATCAGAAAAAAACATAATTCATAATTTGATTTTGGAAAGTTTGTCAAATATCAAAGGTTTAAAACACTTGATATCACAGTTCATTGTAAAATAAGTCATTTGACCAAAGTGATAACTCAAGGATTTCAGAAAAAAAAAAAGGTGAAAACTGAAAACCTTCATTATCTGAGAGAGGACACTTAATGTTCCAAGCAATAAGTCTTGATAAAAACAGCATGAAGCCAATTAAATTTGTTTTTCAAAATTTTATAGGCAGTCTATAAAATTTTAATCTTGACCATAAGATATAACTTCCATAGGCCTTTTATAACCTTTATAATCTTTATTAAGGAGTTGGTAATGCTTCAAGAAAACCTTGTTAATCTGGCACAGGAGCCCATATACTGGTCTTGCATCAGTGTGCCTTTGATTAACAGAGAAACTGAACTATTTTATCTCTCAAAATCAACCTTTACAATCTCACACGCCCACCTCTTCTGCAATAGTTCCTGGCCTTGAGGAGCTGATTAGCTGTAATTTCTGGCCCTGTGCCTCAGGAATGCCGTTTATTTTGGTTGGCATCTTCAACTGGGCCTGAAGATGAGGCTTTAATTACTGTCAGAGTTTAAGATTTAGCAGGACTTGGTGTTCCTTTTAGACTCAGTGGTCAAAGCTCTGTAACTCAATGTTACAAGAACTTTAAAAGCACATAGAGAAAGGTACATGGATGTAATAACTTTAATTAAAAAGAAGTTTTTTAATCTCAGTTTTTCCCCTAAGCAAGCCAAAACGTAACAATAATGGCATAGAAATTGTTTTGATAAACTATAAAATCCATTAAACCAGTTACCAAATGGCAAAAGAAAAGACCTTCTTCACTGCACAGAATATTATGTTGGAAGGAAACTTTTTCTTTAGACCTTTAAGAAAACGTTGTTAGCATCAGGCCACAACAAACAGAACTGGAGGAAAAAACTTATTTGAGTTGAAGAAAATGAGTTGAAGGAGAGCATTCCTATTTCACGCCCTTTAAAAGGGGAGAGAAAACCGAAAATGGTGAGATGCAATAAAAGTTGAACTTTGGGTTAAAAAAATTAAAATATCTTATAATTTATTAAAGGTAAATTAATCCCTTAAGGAAATTTTATTGTTCTAATCAATTATTTAGTGTATAAGGGTTTTTTTTTTTAAATGTCAAGCTAATCTCTAGAAAGACCATTATAATTTTCCTTTAATTATAGACAACTTGATCATATAAAAGTTTTTTTTTCCCCCCCTGGTTTGTCCTAAACATCTCTCTTTCTTAAACAACCAGTCATTTTATTCTAGGCCTAAATTTACCATACAAGATTCTTTCTCATATAAAATTACTTCTCTTTAAGCTTTCTTACCAAAGGGGGAAAAAAAAAACCTCTTTATTTTTTTAAATTTCCTTATATCTCTCTTATTTCCTGGTTTATTTTACCTTGTTTTATGTGTAACTGTAGCAGGACGAGCTGCAGACAAAACTCCTCAGACACCGAGTTAAAGAAGGAAGGGGTTTATTCGGCCAGGGGCATCAGCAAGACTCCTGTCTCAAGAGCCAAGCCCCCCGAGTGGGCAATTCCTGTCCCTTTTAAGGGCTCACAACTCTAAGGGGGTGCACGTGAGAGGGTCGTGATTGATTGAGCAAGCAGTGGGTACGTGACTGGGGGCTGCATGCACCGGTAATTAGATCCGAACAAAACAGGATAGGGATTTTCACAGTGCATTTCTATACAATGTCTGTAATCTATAGGTAACATAACCAATTAGGTCAGGGGTCGATCTTTAACCACCAGGCCCAGGGTGCGGCACCGGGCTGTCTGCCTGTGGATTTCATTTCTGCCTTTTAGTTTTTACTTCTTTCTTTGGAGGCAGAAATTGGGCATAAGATGATATGAGGGGTGGTCTCCTCCCTTATAACCTTTAAATAAGCTTTGAATTAGACACAAATTGTTCACCTTTTTAAAAAGGACACACTTTTTTAGAAAGAATGTTTTCCTACAATATATTTTATTGGAAAATACCCAAATAATGAAATATCTATTATTTAATTTAATATAACTTTAGATTCTAAAGTATAATAAGTTTGTCTATAAGTATTTATTCCATTACATTTGCCTAATTATTTAATTTTAATCATTTATCTATATTATTTATGAAAACTGCAATATTTATCATTTAAAGTTATGGAACTGCCATTGCAAAATTATAACTGAGATAGTGAAAAAGAGCTGACCTAACTGACTCTATCTTGCTTCAAACCTCCAAGCTGTCTTGTTCATTCCTTGGCATGGGCCAAACTAACTTTGGGAGGAACTTAGTTTATAGCTTAGCTTTGAAACAAAGATGATAACAGTCCTTACCCAAAACAGATCTTACTGCCTGTGGACTAGACAGCCTAAAGCCACAAGATTAGAAGTTATGGTAATCATACTAAATTCAAGATGTAGCTATTTTCATGAAACCAATGTCAACATCTTATTTGTTAAAAATTACATAAGCAAAGATTATTCTGTCTTGGGCTAGGTTTGTAGTTTTATAACTTCTCTATGCCAAATTTTGACACCTTATAGTATTTGGCAGGGGTAAGTATGGAATTGCTTGATTAATAAATGCAAATAAAAATGTATGCTGGTCATTCTTAAGACATTTCTAATATTACTTTACCAATAATTTTACAGCTAGGCTATTTATTGAAGATTTTACTTAAGTTACATAAACTTCAAAAAGCATTTGACTAGTGTTTTCTTTTTTCCTGATAAAGTATTTGATCAAGTGCTTTTATTAAACCAGTTAATTAGAACTCTTTTATGCATTTTCAGTAGTGAAACTTTGTGTACACAACACATAAATACATAGATGTATTAGGCATGCCAATAGAAGTACATTTTATAGATTCATAAAAACCTTTTTTTCCCTATCTTAGACTGTCAAATTCTTGATAACCTGTTTTACTACCCTATGCAGTTGTCAGCTAAATAGCTTTAAATTTGCATATTACGGGAAACTACTCAGGTGAAAATCAAATAGCAAAATTTACATCATAAGGCATGGAGAGAAAAAGCCTGGTGTGCTAGAGGGAAATTAAAACAGATTAAGTTGCCAATTAAACATAAACTTATAGAAATTATAAAGGCCTTTCAAATATATACACACACACAAAGGTTCTATAGCTTTTACTTCAGAACTTTAGCCATGAGATAAATACAAATTCACCGGCTTGCAAAAAGAACCTGTTGGATCTAAACAGTGGCTTTTATCTTAATAGAAAAATAATAGCAGAGTTAAAGCAGGCAGAAAAGAAAATAGAGAAAATGAGGACTTAGGAACTCTATAGTATAAAGATCGACCTTAGGGCTCTTTTTCCTTCATGTAAATGTGCAGAAAGACCATATTACTTACATTTTACATAAACTCTGGCAAGTAGAGGTGCCATCAAACCTATGGAGTGTTCACAAGGGTGTTATTCTGCTTGTTTTCTCCTCATTCTCAGATTATTTGTTTCTCACTTTTTTTTTCTTAAGAGGAGGAACTGAGCTATGGCCTAGGGTTTTAGTGTGATGGATCTAGATTTGTGTGTGCTGCTTGTGGGCGGGACTCCACAGTGTATCACCACTGAGTCGTTTCTGTCAGGCCTCTGAGTCCAAGCTAAGCCATCTATCCCCTGTGACCTGCACATATACATCCAGATGGCCTGAAGCAAGTGAAGAATCACAAAAGAAGTGAAAATGGCCGGTTCCTGCCTTAACTGATGACATTCCACCATTGTGATTTGTTCCTGCCCCACTTTGAGTGATTAACCTCATGAAATTCTTTCTCCTGGCTCAGAAGCTCCCACACTGAGCACCTTGGGACCCCCTGCCCCTGCTGGCAAGAGAACAACCCCCTTTGACTGTGATTTTCCACTACCCACCCAAATCCTATAAAACGGCCCCACCCCTATCTCCCTTGGCTGACTCTCTTTTCGGACTCAGGCTGCTTTCACCCAGGTGATTAAAAAACTTTATTGCTCACACAATGCCTGTTTGGTGGTCCCTTCACATGGACACACGTGACACAGAACCCTCATGGAGAACTTCTTCTAGGACAGTGTGGAGGGAAAATGTGGGTTTGGAGCCCCCCCACAGAGTTTCCACTGGGACACTGCCTAGTGGAGCTAGGAGAAGAGGGCCACCATCCTACAGACCCCCAAATTATCCGCCAACAACTTGCACTGTGCACCTAGAAAAGCTGCAGGCACTCGATGCTAGCTTGTGAATGCAGCCATGAGGGCTGTACCCGGCAGAGCCACAGTGGTAGAGCTGCCCAGGGCCATGGGAACCCACTCCTTACATCAGCATGCCCTGGAGGTGAGACATGAAATCAAAGGAGATTTTGGAGCTTTAAGATTTAATGGTTACCCTGATGGGTGTTGGGTTTGCACTGGGCCTAAAGCCTCTTTGTTTTGATCATTTTCTTTCTTTTGGAATGGGAGGATTTCCCAAACGCCTGTATCCCCATCGTATCTTGGAAGTAGCTAACTTGTTTTTTACTTCACAGTTTCATAGGTCGAAGGGACTTCCCTTGTCTGAGATGAAACTATAGACTTGGACTTTTGAGTTAATGGTGGAATGAGTTAAGACTTTGAGGAACTGTTGGGAAGGCATGATTGGTAGTTCTTTATAGCAGCATGAAAATGGACTAATACAAGTACTATGTTTCCTTTTCATTTATGTGGTCAAAGGGGAATACAGGTTTATCTTTTAAGTTTTTTGTTGTTTGTTTGTTATACAAGGAGAATATATTTAATAATTTTTATGTCACTGTAAATTAATCATTTAAGCATTTAAAACATGTTCCTCAAGGGAGAAAATTGAGGAAGGGTTGGGGTAATGTATTGCTGCATTTCGTTTGAAGTACTCCTGTAATATTTGCTCTTTTTAAAAT